>NC_141990.1:142011707-142345207 GCF_049901715.1 Pseudonaja textilis
AAAACGTTATGGATTAGCTGCCAAATGCTAACACGCTTCTTGTGCTGAACAGCAAGCAGAGCTGGCAAGTCAGCAGAATAACATGCATTCCAATAAAGTGCGTAGACATGTTCAAACTGACCAATAAGAATCGAATCACCAAATCTCCATTCTTTGCTATGAAAATGCAATGGTATCAGTGTAACTTGCTTGCCATCTGTCCACGCAATCCCATATTTTGGATGAATAGCCTGGTATAAAGCATTAAGGCCAGTTCTAGGAAGTTTAGCTTTTCCTAGCTCCACTCCTGACATCTTCTATCAGTATTGTTTGCTGCGAAGTAGAGGTTCCATCAGATTCATCAGAAAAACTTGAGGTATCCAAGTCTTCTAGTTGTAGATCAATTCCATGTTGGTAAGTGATTCCCTTTAAGTTTGCAGCTCCCTTTGTGAAATT
This sequence comes from Pseudonaja textilis, assembly GCF_049901715.1. Taxonomy (NCBI): domain Eukaryota; kingdom Metazoa; phylum Chordata; class Lepidosauria; order Squamata; family Elapidae; genus Pseudonaja; species Pseudonaja textilis. The sequence goes on from NC_141990.1 coordinate 142,012,143, forward strand.
CTACTGCTACTACTCTAAGAATAAATCTACTTCCAGACTGCTCTTTCTATGTTCTTTTTCTGGGAGAAGCTAATGAGCTTTAACTAATTACTGATCTCATCTATTGCATTTTCTTAAAAGACTATTTTTAACTTCTAAAGACCGGGCTTTAAAAATAGCACGTTAATACCTGAAGTATATCAAGATCTCTTCTATACTCAATAGAAGAAAGCTCTGAGTGCTGGAGAATAATTTTAGTTGTAGCATGAACAGAGCAACCAAGCTCTTCTGCTCTTTGAAGGGAAAACTAAGTAAAAGGAATCATATCTTCAAAGAGTACATTTGTAAATAGTTCAAAGCAAATAATATTAATGATAAAGAAAAAAAAGAGCAAAAAAAAGTATTACTGTATTCTGTGTGCAATTGACTGATACCATTATTTCCTTCTTCTGCATCTAACCTCTTTTCATTTTGCTCCTTTTAATTTGGACAAAAAGATTATAAAAATATTTATTTCACACTTGCAGAAAGAAAATCTGGATCTTAATCTTGTCATATTATTTTTTGGAATAGACCTCTGATCAAAGATGTCTGTAACTATGCTCAGAAAAATAGGCTTTACAGTGTTTAATATATTTGAAAGCTGAACCACAGCTTTTGTAAAAAATCCTGGATATGACAAAAAAGCAGATGTTTCAGTAATATTAAATAGATTTAGGGGTATCTTGGTACATTTTTCACAAACTATGAGTTTTTAACATACTATATTGTAGATGCTATTTGATAAAGTACTTGTAATGTCTCACTAGTAACCTACATCTACATAATCAACCTGTCTTGCCTTCCCCTCCATAGTCTCACTCCAATCTATTTAAATCCTACATCAGTTAAGCCATTCCATGAAGCTGATGAAATGAGCTATAACTCACAAAAGTTTATGCCTTAAACCCGGGGTCCCCAACCCCCAGTGGACCAGTAGCGGTCTGCAGCATGCCAGAAACTGGGCCATAAATGAAGAAATAAATGAAGCCCCATCTGCGGATGCAGGCAACATGTGAAACCATGCCCCCTCTGGTCTATGAAAAAAACTCCACAGAACCGGTCCCTGGTGCCCAAATGGTTGAGGGCCACTGTCTTAAATTCTGTTAGTCAAAAAAAGATGCTACCAGAATCCTTTTGGCTTTAGCTATTACTGGCAAAGAATTTGTACAAAACACAAAAGCCATACTTCAATCATCACCTTAAAAATATGCCAAGCACTCATTGGATGGATACAACCAACAACAGAGATAGTCCTCCAATTACAATTACAATCATAATTGAGTCTGAAATTATAGTTATAAGTTGTTATGGTCATAAGTTGAATCTCACTTGACTGGACCTGATTTTTTAATATTTTTGTGGCAGTCATTAAGTGAATATCATGGTCAATAAGAGAATATGGCAATTGTTAAGTGAACATTGCAGACATTAAGTGAATCCATTTCAATAAAATATAGAAAAAGTGCACTTGGAGAAAGAATCTAAATTAAATGAGGAAAGCTTACAAACTTCTCTATCTGAAGTAACCATGAAACAGCCAGCTTTTTCAAAGTCCTTAAATTAGGCTGTCCCAATTTCTCAAGTAGGACAACAGTGAATTATTAACTAGGGCATACAAAACCTTTGCCAGACCAATTCTCGATTACAGCTCATCCGCCTGGAACCTGCACTATATATCGGACATTCACACAATTGAGTGGGTTCAGAGATATTTCTCGAGAAAAGTACTCACTCCTCCCCTCACAATAGAATCCCTTATGCCTCCAGGCTCAAAATTTTGGGCCTAAGAAATCTAGAACTGTGCCGCCTGCGGTCCAATATAAGCATAGTTCGCAACATTGTCTGCTATAACATCTTGCCTATCAATGACTTCTTCAGCCTCAATCACAATAATACATGGGCAAACAATTGATACAAACTCAAGGTAAACCGTTCCAAACTCGACTGCAGAAAATATGACTCCAGCAATAGAGTGGTCAACGCCTGGAACGCCCTACCTGACTCCGTTGTTACAGCCTCAACCCCTCACAGTTTCAACCTCAAACTGTCTACCGTGGACCTCACCCCATTCTTAAGAGGTCCTTAAAGGGGGTGTGCATAAGTGCACCGGCATGCCACACCTCGACTACCGCATCTAGTTTTGTTCACTACATTACAAAAAAGATGTTGAGACTCTAGAAAAAGTACAGAGAAGAGCAACCAGGATGATCAGGGGACTGGAGGCTAAAACATACAACAAACGGTTGCAGGAACTGGGCATGACTAGTCTAGTAAAGAGAAGGACCAGGGGAGACATGATAGCAGTCTTCCAATATTTGAGAAGCTGCCACAGGGAGGAAGGGGGTCAAGCTATTTTCCAAGGCACCTGTAGGCCAGACAAGGAACAATGGATGGAAACTGAACAAGGAGAGATTCAACCTGGAAACAAGGAGAAACTTTCTGACAGTGAGAACAATCAACCAATGGAACAGAAGTTGCCCTCGGAAGTTGTGTGAGCGCCATCACTTGAGACTTTCAAGAAGAGATTGGACCGCCATTTGTCAGAAATGGTATAGGGTCTCCCGCTTGGGCGGGGGGGGGTTGGACTAGATGACCTACAAGGTGCCTTCCAACTCTGATTATCTGTTATCTATGCCTAAGGTCCCTGTCTTACTGTCCCCATTTATCTGTACTTACTCCCTTTGTTCTTGTTTATGTTCATACTTATCCCTGTTATCTTGTACATGTTTAACAAACAAAAATAACATAAAATTAAAAAAAATAACATAACATTAAAAGAACATCACAGCTGCACCTCAGCTATTCCCAACATTGAAAAGAACCATTGGTTTCCTGAAGATGCCTGTGTGTGTGATACCAGTGAACACGGACGCAGCGAGGGGGAAAAAAAAAGGAAATCAGCATACTTTTAGTCTTATCTTATCCTGGTCAAGAGCAGCTTCTGGCCAGAAACGAACCGTTGCGGCCTTATCAAGCGGCTCGGCCCATCTGCGCAGGTGGTTAGATAGCACTGACGCTGACCGCTGGAATGCATTCAGCACCCATCATGGATGAATTCAGCACAGCCAATGGATGCTATCTCCGTTGCGTTAAAACACACACGCACACAGACACGCCAAGGCTGGCCCCGAGAATAGCTCTGCCCGCACGTCTGAACGAGCGAGCATCCCGCCGCCAAAGGAGCATCCGCCGCTCTCCAGCAGGAAGCAGATTGGCCCGTTCAGCGGTGCTTTTAGCCGCTCGCGCACCCCGCCCCGCCCTTTACTCCAAGCTGCTGCCGAGCAAGTCCAACGAAGCAAAGCCGGGGGCTTTCCTCCCCTCCCACTCCGAGAGCCCCGCCCTTTCTTCTGCCACGGAGTAGGGGGATTGGCTAAGGGGAGCCGAGAACAACCCCCCCACCTCTCATCTTTTTCATTGGCTGATGACATCCTGATGGACAGCTCAGAGGACAGGTAAAAGGGTTTGCCGAAGAGTCTTGAGGAGCCGGGGGCTGTAAAAACGGCAGCGTTGATTAAGAAGCGGGCTTGGGTCGCGTTGTGTGTGTGTGTGTGAGGCGTGGGGGGGAAGGAGGGAAGCTGCTGTTGGATTCTAGGGCGTTGGAGCCATGGGAGTGGAAGTCGAGACCATTTCTCCGGGAGACGGTACGGTCCTACGGGTTGTTGTTCTTGTTGTTGTTGTTTTTAACCTCTCTTTGGGTTGGAAAAGAGACTGCGGAGATAGGAAGGGGCAAGGCGGGAGTGGGAGAGATTGTAGCCCGAGGGAGCCGCGCTAGCGCTTCAGCCGCCGCCACTTGTGCTGCAAGGGTCAAGGTGTGAGAGAAGGGTGTGTATGTCGTTCTGTGTGGGTGAGAGAGAGAGAATGTAAAAAAATAAAAATGAAGGCACCGGAGGAGAACTGAAATCCAGTATTTGGGACAGAAAGCCGAATTTGAGATTTTATTTTATTTTTAATCCCGCGAGAGGGGGTGCTACACAGCAAAGGTGATGGACCAACAACCTCAATCTTGGTGAGTCAGTGTAAGGGGGAGAGCAAATAGACTGCTCCGATGGACTAAATAAAATGCTGAATTAAGAATAGCTTAAATTCGACGTGTTCATGCGTTTTTATGTACTCTGTCCCTCACCTGTGGTTTCCTTGGCCCGTAATCGGTGCTGGCCAGATTAATGGCTAGTTTCCTAAAATAAGGTCTTCGGTAGTGTTTGATGGAAGTTTCAGATCAAAACCGGTGCGTTGGATCACTTCCCTTCGGATGGTAGGAACTGTGATCCAGAGAGAATTGGAAACCTGGAGGCTTTAAAAGCAGAATCCTCGAAGAAAACTGCCAGGAGAAAAGAAAAGAGTAGCAACAAGGCTGTCAAGCAAGGAAAACTTGAGACTTCCTGATTTAGAATACAGGAGGCTGGTGCCTTTCCAGAATGGCATAAAGAAGGAAAAATATCTAGAGGGCTCTATGGGGTCAGTCATTTGCAGTTTTTGGCAAGAGCAGCCACCCCTAGCAATTAGGGTTTATTTAAGTGGCATTTACTGACAGCTGCATAAATCCAAGCATGATGAAGTAATTTAGGAACAAGAGTAAATTATAGTGACCATCACCATTTAGCAGACAGGAGATCCGTTTCCTGGTGCCAACCTGGAAAAGACTTTTATTCTTAGAGCAGCCAAGATTACAACTGCAGCACAGCAGCACAGTTTTGGGAGAATCAGGAGAAGTTGTCAATAATTAGCAGATTATTATTAATAGATATTAAAAGAGTGGTCATGTAAACCCATGTTGGTTTGCAACATGGTTTGCAACATGGCATGTTGGTTTGCAAAGTTCTTGCTATTCTTTATTCTTTATTGGCCAAGTGTGGTTGGACACACATGGAATTTTATTGGCCAAGTGTAGTTGGACACACAAGGAATTTGTCTTGGTGCAAATACTCTCAGTATACATAAAAAATGATACATTGGTCAAGAATCATAAAGGGGCATTTCTGGTAGCATCTTTTTCCAATCAACCCATTTAATTAAAAAGTATAAACTTGTGATAACCAGCAACTTACATTTTCAAATGCATAACAGAATAACAAGAGCTGGAAGGGACATTGGATGGTTTGTAGACCAACACCCTGCTTACTCAAGAGACTATTATTTCAGACAAATGGTTATCCATTGTCTTCTTAAAAACTTATAGCGTTGGAGCACCCGCAATGAAGCAAGTAGTTTCACTGATTAATGTCAGGAAATTCCTCCTTAGTTCTAGGTTGCTTCTCTCCTTGATTGGTTTTCATCCATTGCTTCTTGTTCTGCTTTTAAATGCTTTGGAGAATAGCTTGACCTCTTTTGGGGTCAGCTCCTTAGATATTGGAACACTGCTAACATGTCACCCCCAGTCCTTTTCATTAAACTAGATAGACCCAATTCCAGCAACCTAGTACAGAGGTTAGACTGATGCAGAACTTAAACTTGTGGTGGGGTACAAGGAGGGGAAGGCAGGTTGGTTAAGCAGGTGCAGCTTACTGTGAAACAAATCAGAAGTACTTTATCAATTAACAATCATAATGTGTTAAAAAAAAAACCTGTTAATATCCCCCACCCTTCTTAATTTGGAAAATGTCCACTTTCTGATTTTTTGCCATCATAAACCAGCACAGATTTTCTCCTACGGCATCTGGGGTTCAGTATTGAGGAGAATGTGTTTCCCAGATGGCAGGATGACATTGTTGTCAATTGCATAGGCAAAATGTGGTTTTGTGGTATCTTTGCAGAATTGTACGTGTGAAACTTTTGTTTAACATGTCTCGTGACACAGAAATGACTCCTGTGAATGCCTAAAATAGTCACAATATGCTTGTCCATAGCTATAAAGATTTTGCAAAGCTTTCACTCTTTAATACTTAAATGAAATGATGACTAGATTTGGAGGAATAATAAGGTGTTCACAAGACTCTTGAGTTTCTATTAGTCATGATGAATATTTAGCACTTTCTGATTCAGGGGATGAATATTTCTGATGAATAGTTGCTGGGAAAATTTAAAAAAGGGAGCTATTGTTTTCCAATTAAGTTTATTAGGCATTAAGTTTGCCACTGTGGGGAATAGGTCATTAATGTGAACTGAGATTTTTTTTCTGTTACCCTGTTCAGATAAAATCAAGAGCCTTTTTTAAATAATTGCTGAGCTAACAGGTTTTAAAGGAGGTGTGTAGCAGGGATCTTAGAATAAGATAGTTTACTATCCCCATATATGGCTGATGGATCTGTTAAAAACATTAGTGTATGATGATTTATACTGGAAACCTCTGATCAAACTGCTAATCTGAAAACATTAGTTGCGAATGAATGTCATTTAGTAAAAAGACTGTTGATTTCTGTATACAAGCTAGTTTATTATTTTGGTTCATTGCATAGTCAGCCAGATGTTCAGACTGGATTTGTTATTTTTATCCATCTATTGAGTCTTTCGCAAAGACACTCTGGGATAGGGGGATGTGGATGTGTTAAAAGTATCATTTTATTGATTTGTATCAGTGGTAGGATTCAAAAGTTTTTACTACCGGTTCTGTGGGCAATACTTGGTGGGCACGGCAGGGGAGGGTTACTGCAAAATCCCCATTCCCCCCCCACCCCACTAACCTGCTTTCCAGCTCCATTCTCCTGTGCAGGGCAACCAAAGAAGACCCAGCCAATCAGCTGGGACTCGGGAGGCAGAGAATAGATGGGGGCGGGGTCAGTCAGAGGTGGTATTTGCCGGTTCTCCGAACTACTCAAAATTTCCACTACCGGTTCTCCAGAACTGGTCAGAACCTTGCTGACTACCGCCTCTGATTTATGTCCTGCCTTTATTATTTTTACAACTAATTCAAGGTGGTGAACATATCCACCACACCTTCTTCCTCCTGTTTCCCTACAGTGACAGCCCTGTGGGGTGAGCAGGGCTGAGAGAAAGTGAATGGCCCAAAATCACCCAGCTGGCTCTCCTGGCTAGGGTGGAATTGAGCTCATAGTCTCCCACTTTCTAACCTAATGCCTTAGCCACTAGACCAAACTGGTTTATATCTGAAATCATGCTTCAAAAAGACTCTTGAACTTTTAATAAACAGTACAAGTAATAATTATTTATTCGTATCCCTTTTCAGTAGTCACTTTGTTTTTTGGGGTAATCTTCATTATTAACATTTTCTTTCTGAAGATCAGGCTGAATTCCCATGTGGTCCGGACTTCCTTGAAAACTTAGTTCCCCAGAAACCCGGTCTTATCTGACTATAATAACTGGTTAAACCTTACATTTTTTTATTGTATTTATTTTTAATAAAGTTTTATTGAGTTTTAACAAAACAAATAAAACATCTGATTTGAGTACAGCATGGTTCCCGGTTATCACATTTCCATACAGACACAATTTCATATGCATATTCATCTTATATATTCAACTTCATATCTTATTACTCTTTTTCCAACTTCTCACGATTTCTCCCTTTACTTCTCTTAATTTTCTTTTATGATTATATCATTTTCTTCTTATTCAATTGTATTTCTTTTACCTAAATTTTTATATCTTTTTATTCATTATACTTATACTTTCATCTTTGTTTACAATTTCATTATGTCCTCTTCCAACATTCTTAAAAAGCAAAATTCCCTCTATGATTGCCAATCAGAGTGCAACACCTTTATGTCTTATTGTTATTATCATATAAAATTTCATTAAACATTAAATTTATGCATTCTAAAATTATAACATTCAAATTTCTAATATCTATTTTGTATCATGTAAATCTTATCATTCAGACTCTGCTTAGTACTTCCCCTTAAAAATGTAAAAAGAAAAAATCTAAAAACATAGCAATATATATATATGTATGTATGTATGTATGTATGTTTTCTGAGGTTTTCGCAGGTATTTGTATGTGGATCTTTGGTTATTCTGGTTTTCTCCCGTGTAAAATTGGAAGTATCTAGGCGACGTTTCGATGAAGTCTCTCATTCATCAGGCTTGTGTCTTTGGCTTTGTGCTTCTTGGAGTAAATACTCATTCCGAGAAGCACAAAGCCGAAGACACAAGCCTGAAGATGATGAGACTTCATCGAAACGTCGCCTAGATACTTCCAATTTTATGCGGGAGAAAACCCGAATAACCAAAGATACATACACACACACACACACACACACACACACATATATATAAAACGGTGAGCAAAATAGTTATTCAACTTCATTCTAATACTGGTATGAGCCTTGTAAATCTTTCACGTTTCTTTTCAATATATCAATCTTTGAGAACAGTTGAAATATTTCCCTCCCTTCTTCATTATTACTTAACTGTTAATAAGCATACCATTGGATAATCATACAGTTTTATCTTAGAAGTTATTTACTATCAATAAGCAAAATAATTATTCAAATTCATTCTAGTAACTGGTATAAATTTCCTTATAAATCTTTCACATTTCTTTTCAATATTTTATCAATCTTTAGAAACAATTACAATGTTTCCCTCTCTTCTTTATTATTGCATTAATTATAAATAAACATACCATTACATAACAATACAGTTTTATCTCATAGATTATTTACTTATTTCATTTCTAACTCATTACAATATTCTACTGTCACAACACTATCTTTTGTACTTTTGCAGAATCCTCACTTTCAACTTAATTTAACCATTGTCTCTGTGTTTTCTAGCTGAGCAAATATCTTTAATCCTAGTACGTTTCCCCCTTTTTTTATTTCCAGCTTTTGTCCCTCGTGAGTTCTTTCCCTTTCTATCTCCCCCCACCCTTTTTTTCTCATCCTTTTTTTTATACCCTTCTCTCTCTAATTTTCCCTTCTGTGGTTTTCTTTTCTGCTTCTCCTTGCTGTTATACTTCAGACTATTTTTCTTTTTGGCTGTTCCCTTTAATCTCAAACTTCTAACTCCTTTCCCCCTTTTCCCCCTTATTACCACACTTTGCATTATTTGATCATTGAAAATGGCTTCTTCTTTGTCCCGCCCTTCTTCTTGCTCTTGAAGCTTTTCCTTTTCCTTTTCATAGTTCAGGATCTCCATTTCAAAAAATTCAAATATGAAGCCAAAGGATCTTCCTCCCCTTTCTGCATCTTCTTTCTGTTTTTTTAAGACTCATCTTTAATTCCTCCAGGAGTGATGGGATTTTAAACACTTTTGAACAACAATCACCCGATTGGCTTTAAGTAAAAAACAGAAAAAGAAAGAAAAAACCAATGCCAAAACTTTTTTTTAATATCACCAAATGATCCCAGATTGTTCCTTCTTGTTTCTTTCCTTTACTTTTCCTTTCCGTGAGTTACTGTATCTTTTAATAAGGTTTCAGTTACAATGTATCCTTGGGAGTCTTTTCAAAGTTTTGCAGTTAATCCTCTTTATTTTTCCAGGTGGCACTCCATTATTCCAAGTTCCACCCTTTCACCTCCACTCTTCTCCTTTTTAGGGCTTTAAAATGACCAAGGAAAAAATCTTTATTTTCCTTTTGACAATTAAATTTCAGTTTAAATTTGCCTATTAGTGTCAAAGTAAATTAATATAGATTTTTTTCCATATCATTTGTAATTGTCAAAGGTAAAAAAAGGGGTTTTTAACCTCCTTTTCTCTCTCCTTCGCTGCTTAAAAGTCTTCTTTCAGAAATATCCCTCTAGGTACTTTTAGATTCAGGGTACCTTGCTTAGATGTTCTCTGTTGTTTAGCCCGGTCTGTCCTGCTTTCCTCTTTGTCTTCCTCCTGCACAATCTTATCCAGTCGGGTTCTTCTTTTTTTTAAAAAAAAAATTGTATTGGTTTTTGAAAACAAACATAAACAAACAAAACATAAAAACATCAAGCTGTCTTCTATAGGTGTACATACAGTGTGCCGGTTGGTTTACAAATTGTTTTGTGCTTCCATTTCATAGTCTTCAATTACAATTACATATAATCTCATATTGTCAGTCAAAAACTAAATACCTTAGTATCATTATTAATCATTTGACTATATTTCATTCATTCATGTTTTACAAGATAACCATAATTTACTTAATTTATTGTATAACAGTTCATATTATCACCCCAAATCTATCCTAAAATCATTTTGTAGTTATAATAAAAAAGTACATCTTTATATATTTATTATTTTCTAGAAATCTACATATTTCATTACTGTACTTTTTTATCTAACCATTGATAGAAAAGATCCCAAATTTTATAAAATTGTTTATCCTCTTGTTCTCTAATTTCAAATGTCAATCTACTCATTTCAGCACATTCCAATATTTTCTTAATTATTTCCTCCTGTGATGGTATCTTCTCATTTTTCCAGTTTTTAGCAAATACAATCCTAGCTGCTGTTAATACATTTACAATCAGGTATTTCAAGTCTTTGCTATATATTTCAGGTAAAATTCCCAATAAAAATATCTCTGGTTTCAAGTTCTTCTTTGAGGAGGCCATTTCTGACCACCGCTGCAAACACCTTCGGGAAGGGGAGTTTAGACCAGCCAAGGAGGAGAGATGCGGCTCCCCTCCACTCGGCTAGCAATCTCCCGCCTCTTCACCACCTCTACGGGATGGCTTCAGCCCCGAATCCAAAGGATCGGGGCGCTCCAGTGACGAACACAGATCGAAACGGTGCACGATCGCGGATTTTGGTCTGTCGCTGAAGAAACCGGAAGAGCCCCCCCCCCCTTTTTTTTTTAAGTACAGCAAGAAGAGACTACTGGATATTGTCATGGCGTATTCCCAGTTTGTTGGGCTTAAGAAAACCTTGTAGTGGTTAGCACATCGTAGGTACCTCCTGGGATGCATTTTACTAGAGCCCATAAAAGATATGACAACAGATATGGAAGGTTTTCCCCAGGGAAATTTTGAAAACCTCAGGAATTCCAGCATGAAAGGAATAATATAGAGACATTACACTGATTATGTGTGTAATTTTGCAGTGTGTGACTTTCCATTACATGTACAGACTGTTTGGCTGACTTAATATAACTGGCTTTATATTTTTGTTATGTAGTTTTATGTATTGGTTTATTATGGTTTATCTTTTTAAAAGAGTATTTTTTTTTTAACCAAAGAAATATTTAATAACTTATTTTAAAGCATGTTTTATATTTTTAACAGGAAGGACTTTCCCAAAGAAAGGCCAAACATGTGTAGTGCATTACACAGGTAAGGTCCATTATGAATAAAGTGATTTGTTTATTTTTATTGCTGCTTATTTTAATTTCCTATAGTCTCTCTCTCCCACCCCCACAGTTATACTTATGAATCAATGTCATCCTAATATACTTAGTACCTTATTTTTGGATTTACATACATTCTATTAATTTATGTGAAGTTGATAGTTTATATTCATTTTAGCTATATGCTCATCTACCTAGCCCATACCACTTTGTAAGAACGACCTTGATGGAGATAGAGGTTGAGGTTGTAAATTGGAAAACAGCAATTTAGTATAATTTGAACAGGAGAAATAGTTCTATTAGTGGTGTGTTACTTTTCCCATCCTTGAGTTTAATGCCCTTCCCCAGTCATTTATGGCAGGATAATAGTGAGGAGATAAGTCTCAGTGTTCCAGATAGTGTCTTTGAGGTTTGAAGAAGTAGAACTCCTCTTGATTCCAGAATGAATTACAGAAGCTTTAAAAACTATCAAGCAAGAAGCATTAGAATCCAAGCATTTCTTTATCTTTACAGATGTGACAACTGATTTAAGAAGTTATAATATAAAAAAATTTCTTCCAATATAGCCATGGTGGTGCAGTGGTTAGAATGCAGTACTGCAGGCTACTTCTGCTGATTGCCGGCTGCCTGCAATTTGGCAGTTCAAATCTCCCCAGGCTCAAGGTTGACTCAGCCTTCCATCCTTCTAAGGTTGGTAAAATGAGGACCCAGGTTGTTGGGAGCAATATGCTGGCTCTGTAAACCGCTTAGAGAGGGCTATAAAGCACAGTGAAGTGGTATATAATAAGTACTTTTGCTATGGTCAGTATTATTCCAGTAAAGACTCCATCAAAATCTCAGAACATATTATACTAATAGTACCAAATATTTTACTCCCGATATTTGAGACAGGTGTTTCCAAAATGATGAAATGTTCTAATCTAGCTCTATATCTAAATTCTAGAAGAAAATATGAGTTGCTTGGAAGAGCAACTTGGATTGGGTTCATAATATGGCTGTTCAGATCCCATTTATCCAATTCTGATAAGAATTGCCATATGTAGTATATATTTATGTAGCAAAGCTAAGTTTTAGAACTGGGAATGAATATGTGGGAGTAGACTGTTATAACATCAGTTCTTACAAATAATGATTGTATCAGAAGTAAATTGGATCTGGTACCTTGCTGTAATTTTGGTGTAAATACATTGACTTTGAAACTGTGATAAAATTGGATCTAAAAGACTATTAAACTTGAATTAGAAGTATGAAGAAGTCCACACTTGATCATGAATCTCCACTGGACAACTGGAATTGTCCAGTTACACTCCCTTGCTCCAATCTATATGAAGGGCTGCTTAGAAATGAAATTAGGGAAGACAGTTGTGTATGTGATAGAAATAAAATCAATGTGGGGAAATGTAGAATATCAACACAATAAGTAAAAATTGGTACAGAATTAAAGTGAGCAGATCCTTCTCCAAATCTGATAGTAATCTAATTGTAAAATATTCGTGCACTGTGGAAGGAAAGATACTTTTCATATATTCTCCCTCCTCCTTCTGTAACAGAAATGTAGTTTGGCTTTTCTGTGATTCCTTCTATGCTAGTTTTTCCTTGTGTTTGAATTTTTCCATTGTGCACTGAAGCTCATGAACCCATTTGATTCAAGACAGAGCAAGCTTGGGGACTGTAGCAAGTATGCTTTTTGATACAGGAAGGAAACCAGGTGCCTGATAAAGAAATATAATCTAATAAGGAGATTCGTTGTGTCCTCCTGGCTGGATGGAAGACATCTATTACAGCTTAATGCAAATTATACTGGAAGTAACATTACTGAAAATTGCATCACCACACACATTGCAATTGTGCCCTAGGAAAGATAAGCCAGCCAAAACTGGATTAGCTACACCCCCCTGCAATTTTATTGTTTTTGCAAAGTTTCATCGTTTAAAACCATTGCAACCTGATGTGGGATGTTCATTTATAGGGCAAAGATTCATAACTCATTTTTCACTACATCATGACCATGCCTTAAAAGATGGAGATTTTTCTTGTCTCAGAAAATTGTAATGGCACCTGATTATCTATAAAATGCATTGCCGAGAGTTGTGGGAGTATTTAGTGGTTCATAATAGCAGAAAAAACTGTATGTTTTGTGTAAAGTATGTCTTCTGAGACTCTGCAGAAACAGTTGTTTTGAAAAAGTCCCAGATGTAGTCAATAAAATTCCCATTTTTCTTGTTTTTTAGAATGGGAGAAACTTAACAGGACTACAGCATTTTGAATTGAATTAGTAATAATTTATATTGGTAATCATACTATAAAAATAATTAAAGAGGTAGTTCTGGTTCTCATATTTCATTTTCCTTCATAACAGGAATGATAAATTATTAGTGTTTGTTGCTTTAATTTAAAATGAAATAGGCCAAAACTTTAATAGCGTGTGCGCTTTATGGGATAACTTATATTACAGAAGCAAAGTAAGCAGAAGTATATACAGGTCTATCTATGACCATAAATGAGCCTAGAATTACAATCATAAGTCATTGCTGTTGTAAGTCAAGGCACCACGTGACTGAATTAAAAGTTACAACTTCTAACTAATGAGGTCATTAAACAAATGCAGCAATGGTTAAGTGAATCCATTTTCCCCAATGGGCATTTTATGCTGGAAACCAGAAGTAAATGCTCTGAACCAGCATAAAACGTTGCAAATCATGGTTATGTGCTGGGGGATGCTGCAAATAGCTGTAAAAGTGAGCTAGTTCTGATAGTAAGTCAAGGACTACAAGTAACTGAATGTAATATAAACAGTGGTTTGATTTCCATATTTCTGTTTTTTACAGTGCTGTAAAAATAGCCATTGTCATTTATTCATTTGTTATTTATGCCTAGCATTTTATGAAAAGTTAGCCAGTTGTTGTATATTTAATTTACTATGGGCTGGCAGTGTGTGAAATTAATCAATGTAAGCTTTCCTCCAAAAGACAAGTTTTGACCAAGGAAACTATGGACAAAATATATGGATTATGGCTGTATGGCAGTATGGTAACACATGGCACTGTGGTGGCCACAACTTTGTCAAATTTCAATCCCATAGGAGTTGAGGGTCCCAGATTTTTGATGCATCCTGTAATTTAGTCCATTTGAGGTATCTTGGCTCAGAAATTGTTGCCCGATGATCACCGCTTCATCCATTTAAAGGTTACAGATAAACAACCAGTTTTAGTAGAATGCAGATTATGAGGAGTGCATAATACATAGGCACTATTTCTAACAGCATCGCTATTCTTTTAGGCCTGCTTAGAACCCATGCAATAGATCTGTAGGAATGAGATTATGCTGTGACCTCCATGCCGACCATCGTGTTCCTGCTGCCCAATGAAAACATCTTCCAAAAATTAGAAAACAAAGCAGGTTAAAATCATATTCTCTATGTTTTGGCTTCCCATACCATTTAAAGCATAATCTGAGTTCTACACTCTGCAATGGAGAAGGCACAAGGGAAGTTTATTTCCTGTGGCAGATGTTAGTCCTCCAGCCTATGAAGTGTAAAAATGTGGGATAACAATACAACAACAACAACAACAACAACAACAACAACAACAAAGGCAAGGTCAGTGGGCGTGATCCAGTTTCAGAGCTGAATTCCTAAACACCTCAGTTGCTCTGACTTGCCGTCATGAAAATCTGCATTGTTCAAGATGTAAGAACTGCTTCTGCATGAAACTAGCTGAAAATTCTCTGAACAAGACACTTTAGGCACATCAAATAATAGAACATATCCATTTAAATGAAGAAGGCTCTGTGACGCATTTATATCTGCATTTGAACCAAACCGACCCCAAAGTAATGTCTTTGGCCCAGATAAGGTTGCTTCCAAATGAAAGACTTTTAACACTGCAAGTTAGGACATTGTAGAGCTATTTCATTTTAGTGTGGGTACATAGCTGCACTTAACCAACCTCAAATGATCTCACAAGCTAAGATGGATTGGTGTTAGTTGGTACTTGGGGGAACATTTGAGAAAAGCACATTGGCAGACCATTTCTGTATTGTTGCCAAGAGAACTCTGTGAATGAATCAAGCTTGGCTCTAAGGAAACCATTTACATTTCCCTAATTTGGTTTTCCAAGGAAAGGACAAAATAGAAAAGCGGGGATTGAAAATGGAAGACATTATCAACTGACAAATTCCCACTACATCCACACCATGGATGGAAAACACCAAATTGAGGAAAGGCTTATAAGTATTTTGGATTTTTCTTACTAATTGTGGTCGTTTAACCGTGTCCAAGTTCTATTTTTTGCCTGGATCCTATGTCAGACCCTGTAAATGAAAGAGACTTGAGCGATGCATCCCAATGATGTTGTGAAGGCTGGGATGCTTGAAAGGGTATACTGTGGATTAAAAAACTACTTTGCTTTTTATGCCAGTGTTCTTATATCTTTAATAACGCTACAAGAGGCAGAAGTTCAGTACTGCTAATTCTTAATCAAAGGACTGAATATTTAGGGCTGTGGTGGCGAACCTATGGCATACATGCTCGAAGTGGCACACAAAGCCATTACTGCCAGCACTCGAGCACTCACCCAGAAAAGGTCTACTGTGCATGCGTGCTGCCCGCCCAACAGCTGATTGTCGGGGTATCTGATGCATATGCGTAGGGGTGAGATGGCGCACAGGAGACACTTGTGCATGCGCAGAAGTGCGCAGTGCATGGGGGTCATGCATGCATGCACAGAAGCGCACAGCGTGGGTCATGCAGATCGCACACTCATGCGCAGGAGGCATGGGTGGCTGCATGCGTTGCCTTCTGGATGATGGCACACGAGCACAAGCAGGCAAGTACACACGCAATTATAGGCATGGGAGCCCAAAAAGATTAGCCACCACTGATACTACGTGCTTTTCCAAATATTTTGAAAAGCAACTACAAATTCCACTCCATTTCCAACAAGAATATTAGGATCACTCTTTGTGGGAGATGTAGTCTCCAATATCAAATAACGCCACCCTGTTTGGTGTCATTGCATCCAGATGTTTGGATGGTTTCCATCCTGATAACGTTCAAGAAGCTTGCAGAGATTTGGCTATTATCCCAAGCTTTACCCAGGGTAAAGTTTGAGTGCTACTAAAATGGGGTATAGAATAGATAGTCCTCGACTTACAACAGTTCACTTAGTGAGAGTTCAAAGTTAGAACAGCATTGAACAAGGGACATGACTGTTGCAGCATCCTTTTGGTCATGCGATTTACATTCAGATGCGTGACAACTGGTGTTCATGTTTGTGACGGTTGCGGTGTCCCGGGGTCAGGTGATTGTCTTTTGCGACCTACTGACAAGCAAAGTCAATAGGAAGGGCAGATTCCCTTAACAACCATGTTACTAACTCAACAACTGCAGTGATTCACTTGACAAACATGGCCCAAAAAAGTTTGTAACATGGGGCAAAACTCACTTGACAAATTTCTCACTTAGCAACATAAATTCTGGGCTCAGTTGTGACTGTAAGTCGAAGACTACCTGGTATTTTGGTTGTATGTTGTTTTGAGGCCAGTCCTGATTTCTTTTTGTCTTTTATAACCTAAAAGAAAAGTTTTAATTATAAGCTGCCCACAGTAATTGGCAGTCAGGTGACTATGTACAACCCATCTCTGCGCTGACGGAAGCTGCATCTTTTGAGGGTGGGCTCGTCCCACATGCAGCTGTTTATAGGGTAAACACCACTTCTAAAAGAGAGCCTAGCACTCTGGCTGTATTGCTGGCACCTGTCCCTTCACATGTTTATTTCCTCTCCAGGAGATCAGACAATGTGTGAAAATACAGTCTAGTGTGAAAAGTATCGATGAGTGATTGGAAATAAGTCATAGAGGTGATAATATGTGAATAGTTGCTGGTGCGACTAAGGACCTCTTGATGCATCAGTTTGGTCTCTCAGTTGGATATGAACAGCTGCTAATACTGTGTCAAGTAGAAAACGAAAAACAAGTAAGAATCAATCCTATCTTCTTTTTTTTTCTGTCTCAAGCTCATTTTTACGAACAGAGTTATTTTTTAAGGGACAGACTTTTAAGGGACAGACTTGGTGAATATGGTATATGGACATGGCTAACAATGGAAACTTTTTAGCTTCCAGCCCAATTTTCTGTGAAATTCATATTTGTACATATATATGGCAATAAAAATGTAAAGAAAATTCTCAGCTTACTATAGACTTCATTTTCTTTTAGTTGTCCAGCTCTATCAGTGGCTGAAGAGTTGGGGCCTCTGCTAGAAAAAATGTTGATCTGCCCCATCACAGAGGCACCGAAGATGACATTGATAATGTTGGAAGTTAAAGCCCACCCCTCTCCTAGGAAAATGAAATATTTTAAAAAGGCAGAATATTTCCCCTTAAAAAGAGAAGTAGAAACTCAGAAGCTCACCCCCACCTTTGTTAATGGGCAGGCCATTCAGGCCTGGGCCAAAGTATTCTACATAACAAAGCCCTCTACCCATCTCACCACATGGCCTGGGAAGATTGCATCAGCCAGCACTCAAGTGAAGCCATTTGGTCCAGACAAAGCCTACAAAATTAGCTAAGACCCCTGCCCTTGGGAGTCTGACTGCCAATGGGATACATTTCTCACACAGGAACAGGAAACACTAAGGTGGGGCCCAACAGAGGATATAAAATTAAGGGTCCCTCAGCATCTTCCTCTTCTCTTTTCCTTCACCCAACATCTTGAAGCATGTGATCCTCCTTTTCACTTTGGTGCTCCAAGCCATGTGGTCCTGTCCACCATTAAACCATCTTTCCAAACAGCCTCCATGTTTCCAGTGTCTTTTTCCCCACTTGGAACTGAACCCAGAAGGATAATTCTTCCAAAAATAATCTTTGAATACAATTCTGGCTTGGAGCCAATCAGTTTGCCTTTATGCAGCATGCTCAGATCTTTTCCCCATCACAAGTGGCAATTGGCAAATATCACAATTAATGTTATTAAAATGTTTCTGTTTAAGATATTAGCAACCCAGTGGCTTCCTTTAGTGCTCTTTCTTGTTGAAACACAACATTGGTGCACATTTTGGATCCCCCCTCCAATTCAAAACTAATCCGGAGAAAGCACAACATTTAGCCATACAGGTGAAACTCAAAAAATTAGAATATCGTGCAAAAGTTCATTTATTTCAGTAATGCAACTTAAAAGGTGAAACTAATATATGAGAAAGACTCATTACATGCAAAGCAAGAAAGGTCAAGCCGTGATGTGGCATAATTGAGATGATTATGGCTTACAGCTCATGAAAACCCCAAATCCACAATCTCAATAAATTCGAATATTACATGCAACCAATAAAACAAGGATTATACATAGAACAATATCGGACCTCTGAAACGTATAAGCATGCAGATGTACTCAGTACTTGGTTTGGGCCCCTTTTGCAGCAATTACTGCCTCAATGCGGCGTGGCATGGAAGCTATCAGCCTGTGGCACTGCTGAGGTGGTATGGAAGGCCAAGATGCTTCAATAGCGGCCTTCACTCTTCTGAATTGTTCGGTCTCATGTCTCTCATCTTTCTCTTGGCAATGCCCCATAGATTCTCTATGGGGTTCAGGTCAGGCGAGTTTGCTGGCCAATCAAGCACAGTAATCCCACGGGCATTGAACCAGGTTTTGGTGCTTTTGGCAGTGTGGGCAGGTGCCAAGTCCTGCTGGAAAATGAACTCAGCATCCCCATAAAACTCGTCTGCGGAGGGAAGCATGAAGTGCTCCAAAATTTCCTGGTAGATGGCTGCGTTGACCCTGGACTTAAGAAGCACAGTGGACCAACACCAGCAGATGACATGGCTCCCCAAATCAACACAGACTGTGGAAACTTCACACTGGACTTCAAGCATCTTGCAGCGTGTGGCTCTCCATTCTTCCTCCAGACTCTGAGTCCTTGGTTTCCAAATGAGATGCAAAAGTTGCTCTCACCAGAAAAGAGGACTTTGGACCACTGAGCAAGAGACCAGTTCTGTCTTTCTTTAGCCCAGGTAAGACGCTTCTGACATTGTTTGTTGTTCAGGAGCGGCTTGACAAGAGGAATACAACATTGGAAGCCCATGTCCAGGATCCGTCTGTGTGTGGTGGCTCTTGATGTACTGACTCCAGCCTCAGTCCACTCCTTGTGAAAGTCCCCAACACTTTTGAATGGCCTTTTCCTGACAATCCTCTCCAGGCTGCGGTCATCCCTGCTGCTTGGGCACCTTTTTCTTCCACACTTTTCCCTTCTATATAACTTTCTATTCATGTGCTTTGATACAGCACTTTGGGAACATCCAACTTGGTTTGCAATTACCTTTTGAGGCTTTCCCTCCTTATGGAGGGTGTCAATGATGGTTTTCTGCACAGCTGTCAGGTCAGCAGTCTTTCCCATGATTGTGAGTCCTACTGAACCAGACTGAGAGACCATTTAAAGGCTCAGGAACCCTTTGCAGGTGTTATGGCTTCATTAGCTGATTAGAGTGGGACACTTTGAGCCTAGAGTATTGAACCTTTTCACAATATTCTAATTTTCTGAGATTGTGGATTTAGCGTTTTCATGAGCTGTAAGCCATAATCATCACAATTATGACAAATCACGGCTTGAGCTATCTTGCTTTGCATGTAATGAGTCTTTCTCATATATTCCCCTGTTTCTCCAACAATACGGCAGTTCATTTAGTGACTGTTCAATGTGACAACTGCACTGGAAAAAGTGACATGACCATTGTTCACACTTATAGCCATGGCAACTTCGTCATAGTCATGTGATTTACATTTGGATGCTTGACAACTGACTCACATTTATGACGGTTGCAGTGTCCTAGGGTCATGTGATTCCCTTTTGTGACCTTCTGACAAACAAAGCCAATGGGGGAACCAGATTCACTTCACAATTGTGTTACTGATTTAACAACTGCAGCTGATCACCTAACAAACATGGCAAGAAAAGTCATAAAATGGGGCAACACTCGTTTAACGAATTTTTCTCCCAGCAACATAAATGTTGGGGTCAATTGTGGTTCTAAATTGACTACTTGTATATTACATAGACTTTATGCAGCCCAAGACAATTCCTTTTCACTCAGTGTAGCTCAGGTAAACCTAAAGGTCAGGCACCCATGCTCTATGCCAGGGGTAGTCAACCTTTTTATACCTACCGCCCACTTTGTATCTCTGTTGGTAGTAAAATTTTCCCTAACTGCCCACCGGTTCCACAGTAATGGTGATTTATAAAGTAGGGGACAAAACGCCTACCGCCCACCATGAAAGCTGGAAAGCCCACTAGTGGGCGGTAGGGACCAGGTTGACTACCACTGCTCTATGCCATAGACAGGGAACTATACAAGTTGAAGCAATAATGACTGGATTAGTAAGAAATCTGCTGTCAGGTTTTATTTTGGTGTAAAAGATTCAAAAGGACCATTCAACAATCCCCTTTCTTGTTGCAGTTTTTTAGCTTTGGTCTGATCCACATATTTTGGTAAGCAACGAAGGAGATAAAGACTAATAGTAATGTTGATCAAAATGGCCAAGTTTCCTAGGATAAAAGTGAGAATGTTACAGGTTATGTATCTTTCCTGGTTTTTCTTGTGACGAATGCTTTGGCTAGGTTAGAGTACTGCCTAAAATAAGTGCTCTCAATTTTTCCTTATTATTTTTCCTCCACCCCGCATCACCCTTTCATTTTTCTCTTTTTTTGCTTCTCTTTTATACATATTCATTTATACACAATCATCATAAAGCAAGCTGGGGTGGTAAAAATTGATCCTAAACAAGAACCACGCATATCAGCCTACAAATGAAGCACAAGTAACAAAATACACTGAATATTCCATGGTTGGAAAAAGCTAAACGGATCTGAATGCAGCCGACTAAACCTCAATATCAAAATGACAGAGTCTCAGTAATATTAATTCCAGATACAGTGCCCAGTCCAGTCCTGCCAAGATTGCTGACTTGCTTCTCTGAAATGAATGATATCCAGGCAGTCAATGCCTCTGCCACAGTCTAAGATCCTACGTGCTGCATTGTTAAAGGAGGACATAGGAAACGGCAATTAACTTGCAAGCCTTGCAGAAAAAAATTTGCACTCAGTGACTCACTGGGTTGGAGATGATGAGCAATTCTGAAGCCAAAGCCGTATTGGGTTTTCAAAATCGTGACAGGCTCGTAGCAACAGCTATTAATAGCAGTGGCAGAGTTAGACATTCCCCAATAACAAACTGCAAAATATTTTACTGCGTTTATGGAGTAAATCCTAATCAGGATTTAGAAAGAAATGAAAATCTTGTTGGAAAATCAGCAACAGACAGTTCCCTGGATGTGTAAAACATGTATTTGAATAAAGGCAAAACTGTCCATATCACATGCCTTTACGACATTTTAGATTATAGTTCAAAACAGCTGCAGCTATATTAGGGTTTGGCTGATGTTCATACTTTCTGCTGGCTGTTTAATTTTTCAACTAAGCCATAAGTCCTGAGGTGCCTGAGGCATCAGCACATCTTTGGTACAGCAATACCTCATAATGTAGTTGAATGTTCTAAATTGCATTCTCGCGAGTACAAAAACCTAATTAACTCAGATGGGCTGCTAGGCATGAAACGAGCCATACGGTAATCCTTCCTTGATCATGGATGAGATGCTGCTCAGCTACAAGGCAGTGACTAGTGTCAATTTTTGATATAACAAAGAATAAGGAGAGATAATTTTTTGCCTTGCATTCTACATTCTTTCAGTTTAGATTATTTTCTCCTAGGCTAGCTCATTTTCTACACTAACCATCACAGTTGGAAAGAAAATGTGTTTAAATCACATTTTGTGGGGAGCTAAGGAGTAAATGCATTCAGTTCTTCCTGCTCTCACAACTCTCTTTAAAAAATGTATGCCAACCTGCCTCTTAATCATATTTGCCAACCAGGCTGGCGTATTTTCTTTTTTCTAACATGATTGTGTTTTGTTTAACTGAGAATGGCCTTGGAGAGTTGAGTTTCTTCTAGTTCTGGCATTAATTTGAAATAAAATTTATGAATAGGAGAATGAAGACATAGTAACATATAATATTTTGGTGTCGTCTTAATGAGTTGGACTAACTTCCACCATGAAGTAGTTTTGCGATGGATGGGATTCTGTTGCAATCAACATTCAGACCAGAAAAACAAATATTTTATTTTATTTTATTTATTTTTCACATTTCTCATGTCTCTCAGAGTGTAACTCTGGGAAATATACAGCAAAATGTTAAAATATAAAACAGTATATATAAAAGTTAATCATTTTAAGAGAAGGCAGCAATTGAAGGAACATGCATACAGTGCCTGTTCATGGCACTTTAAAGTGTGCTTAATATACTCTTGATTCTTTGATATGCTGCATGTAAATGATAAGGTATCAAAGATAAAAATACAAGCCAGAGGCTTCAGGAGATTGAATCTCCTTTTCTCTACAGTCCTTCAACTCCCCCTCAATCCTTTGTGAGAGTTAGAAGACCCATTAGAATTTATCCTAGTAGAGGGCTGTGGCTACGGTGGGGGACTCAGAAACAAAACAAGTGTTTTGGCTAAAGCCAATGTTTATGACTTCACCATCAGAAAGATACAGATAAAATGGGATTTATGGGAGACTAGTAGGATGGAAGTAATATCTCACTAAGAAGAGCATTGAGGCTCATTAAAGCTTTGCCAAAAAGCACTTAGATAATCTCCCAGACTTCTGGAGGAATGTTTACGTACAAATGAATTTGAAGGTGAACTTTTGATGCTAAAGAAGTATTGTTATGTCTGGCAGAACTACATCCTGCATTCCACAATAATAATCTCAGACCAATTGGAGCATGATTGGGGGAACTTTGCTGCATTAGGATATGAGCAATTTGCCATCATGAAAGAATCGTGAAGTGTACTTGTATTAGAGAATATTACGGAGGGATAGGAATTATAATGTGAAGTGTTCAAATCTAAATGCCACCTTTGTTGTACCTCCTGGTAGCTCTTTAAAAGCATCTGTGACTTTTCCTGGACTGACACAGTAGCTATGCAGGCTCAGGAAAATACATATCTGAATTAAGATGCAGTAAAGAAGTTACAGCAGGCATATAAACTTCATTCATAGTGGCCTCGGGCCCATAACTCATACATTGCACGGTTATTCATAATACACTCTAAGCCAAAACCAAAAAAATCAAATTATGATTTTTGTACAATAATTGTGTCCAGCCAGCATCTCTGAGCCTAATCTACTTCACAAGTTGCTGTAGTGAAATGTACTCTTCTTTAGGAGAAGAGTTATAAAAAAAATTCCTAAAGAAAAAAACAAAAGGCAAGTTCCCATTTGTTAGAGTTTCCTTGGGGCTGTAGACTTCTTTTTTAAAGCTTGTGTTTATGTCATCTTTTCCCTTTAATAGTTAAAGATCATCTTGTTCATCTGTAACTGGATACCTTGCTAAAGCTGCTTTGCTTGCCAATCGGTCTGGATGACGCAGGCAGCAATACTGCCAGAGGGTAGTTATATAAAAGTGAGAAATTTGCTGCTCCTTCCCAGTCTGGCACTTGAAGTATAATGACAATCCTATTTAGAATACTACAAGGAAATACCTTGCAACAGAATAAAAACGGAGGGTAAATTAAATCAAACAAGAAAAAAAAGTACATGGTATATGGTCTAACATTAACTGAGCCAGGACTGTATATATATTGATGCAGTGCCCCAGAGACCCTTCCACTTTTCCCCAAATAATCCTAATTTGCTCTGAAATAAGTTTCAATTGACACAAATACATGGCAGCCACCATTCCATTCTTTATTCCATAATCCATGGAGCAGATACTTTGATTCTGATATAGAGGTGATATATTTTTGTAAATAAGGGGAAAGGTGGAGGGATACCAATATTTTTGGCTACACGTATAAACAGACCTGGCTGCTACTGCTGTAGATGCCACCAGTCTTTCCTACCCTCAATCTTTAAGATTCCTTGGGCCAGTTTTCTTGGCAAGTTGTAGTAGGATGAATGCTGACTGGGGAATTCTGGAAGATGAAGTCTATATAATTTTAAATTTCCAAAGATGAGAGACACTGCCTTGAGATCTCAATTCCCTTTTAATCTTAGCTTGGCCCTCTGTTAGAGACTTCACCTTATCCTGTACCCAGTCTCCCTTCTAATAATCTTGTCCATTTTGTTTAGAGTCTGAGGTAAGACTTTTCCTAACTCAGGCCTGACAAGAATAGGAAATGTTTATGTTGCTTTGACAGGAATGCTGCAGAATGGAAAGAAGTTTGATTCCTCCCGAGATCGAAACAAGCCTTTCAGGTTCAAGATTGGTAGACAGGAAGTCATTAAAGGATTTGAAGAAGGAACTGCACAGGTAAGAGAATTTATGTTTTCAGAACAGAAAAGGCTACAGTAATAATGCTAACAATATCATAAATTAAAGAGGGCGGGGAAAGGTATGAATTTAGAATCTCTGCAATGTGTGTGTTGGTATGTTAAAATTAGCCCAGCTAAGCAAACAGCTGCATTTTAGCCCCTGACATTGTTACTCCTAAGGCATATTTACTTTTAAGTAAATCCAGTGTATTCAGCAGGATGCTTCAGGTAAGCATTAGATAACCCTAACAGAGCAACTGTTAGGGTTTGCTTTTTTCCTTGGGTTTTCTGCTGAGATTCTCCTGTTTTATATAATTTCCCCCTTTTGTTCCTAGGATTGTTTGATTTCACCCCTGCTTCTATTTTTGGGATCACAATTTCATATGGAAACACTTCTGAAGAGAATAAAACATAAGCTTAGAAACCTGAATCATCCTTGCACCATTTCTGCATCCCTAAAGTTTTCCAAATGAACTTAGAAGTGCCTTATGATTTTCTATCCTAATTCTACACTAATTGAGTGGTTAACTAAATTGACAGCAGCCAAATATTTACTCTGCTTAATGTGAGCTGCCCTGCTTCCTACTTTCTTTATGTAGGCAACTTAGAATACCCACTTCTACTGGGAAGTAAGGCAGGCTGTTTAATCCTGTTTGTGTTTATTATAAGAGCAAGCTTCTTACTAGCTTCTGTAGATGTTCACTTTTAACAGCTACTTGTTGTCTCCACCTAGTGGTTTGTCGTATACAAAATCAAATTTAATATGGCTCAAAAAAATAAAATATCCTTCCTGTCAAGCAGTCATTTGTGGGGGCAATAATATAGAGGTAGTCTTCGAGTTATGACCACAACTGAGCCCAAAATTTCTGTTGCTAAACAAGGCAGTTTTTAAGTAAGCTTTGCTCCATTTTACTACCTTTTTTGCCACTGTTTTTAAGCGAATCACTTTAGTGGTTAATTGAATCTGGCTTCCCACATTGACTTTGCTTCTTAGAAGCCAGCTGGGAAGATTGCAAATGCTGATCACATGACCCGGGACAGTGCAACCCTCATAAAAACATGCCACTTGCCACGTGCCTGAACTCTGATTAGGTGACCATGGGGATGCTATATCGGTTGTATGAGAAATGGTTACTTCAGTGCCGTTATAACTTTGAATTGTCACTAAACAAATGGCTGTAAGTCAAGGACTATCTACAGGTGAAACTCGAAAAATTAGAATATGTGCAAAAGTTCATTTATTTCAGTAATGCAATTTAAAAGGTGAACCTAATATATGAGGTAGACTCATTACATGCAAAGCAAGATAGTTCAAGCTGTGATGTGTCATAATTGTGATGATTATTGGCTTACAGCTCATGAAAACCCCAAATCCACAATCTCAGAAAATTAGAATATTGTGAAAAGGTTCAATATTCTAGGCTCAAAGTGTCCCACTCTAATCAGCTAATTATGCCATAATACCTGCAAAGGGTTCCTGAGCCTTTAAATGGTCTCTCAGTCTGGTTCAGTAGGAATCACAATCATGGGAAAGACTGCTGACCTGACAGTTGTGCAGAAAACCCTCATTGACACGCTCCATAAGGAGGGAAAGCCTCAAAAGGTAATTGCAAAAGAAGTTGGATGTTCCCAAAGTGCTGTATCAAAGCACATTAATAGAAAGTTATATGGAAGGGAAAAGTGTGGAAGAAAAAGGTGCACAAACAGCAGGGATGACCGCAGCCTGGAGAGGATTGTCAGGAAAAGGCCATTCAAAAGTGTTGGGGACTTTCACAAGGAGTGGACTGAGGCTGGAGTCAGCACATCAAGAGCCACCACACACAGATGGATCCTGGACATGGGCTTCAAATGTCATATTCCTCTTGTCAAGCCGCTCCGGAACAACAAACATCAGAAGGGTCTTACCCGGGCTAAAGAAAAACAGAACTGGTCTGTTGCTCAGTGGTCCAAAGTCCTCTTTTCTGGTGAGAGCAACTTTTGCATCTCATTTGGAAACCAAGGACCCAGAGTCTGGAGGAAGAATGGAGAGGCACACACTGCAAGATGCTTGAAATCCAGTGTGAAGTTTCCACAGTCTGTGTTGATTTGGAGAGCCATGTCATCTGCTGGTGCTGGTCCACTGTGCTTCATTAAGTCCAGGGTCAACACAGCCATCTACCAGGAGATTTTGGAGCACTTCATGATTCCTTCTGCAGACGAGCTTTATGGGGATGCTGACTTCATTTTCCAGCAAGATTTGGCACCTGCCCACATTGCCAAAAGCACCAAAACCTGGTTCAATGCCCGTGGGATTACTGTGCTTGATTGGCCAGCAAACTTGCCTGACCTGAATCCCATAGAGAATCTATGGGGCATTGCCAAGAGAAAGATGAGAGACATGAGACCAAACAATGCAGAAGAGCTGAAGGCCACTATTGAAGCATCCTGGTCTACCATAACACCTCAGCAGTGCCACAGGCTGATAGCTTCCATGCCATGGCGCACTGAGGCAGTAATTGCTGCAAAAGGGGCCCAAACCAAGTACTGAGTACATATGCATGCTTATACTTTTCAGAGGTCCAATATTGTTCTATGTACAATCCTTGTTTTATTGATTTCATGTAATATTCTAATTTATTGAGATTGTGGATTTGGGGTTTTCATGAGCTGTAAGCCATAATCATCTCAATTATGACAAATCACCATTTGAACTATCTTGCTTTCCATGTAATGAGTTAATCTCATATATTAGTTTCACCTTTTAAGTTGCATTACTGAAATAAATGAACTTTTGTACAATATTCTAATTTTTTGAGTTTCACTTGTATATGACAGTGCTTTTCCATTGTCTTCTTAGTGAGGTTTTTTTTTCTTCCAAATTCCCAGCCAAATGGGAGCATGCATTGAAACTTACTACTTTTATCAAAACAAGAGAGCATTGCAACTATCCTAGGCTGCCGTCATAAATCTATTCATTTTGACTGTTCCCTTTGTTCCGTAGTCCTAAAACTCAGATTTATTTATTTTTATTTATATCCGAGGATTATTTTTTTACAAAAAAAGTCAAGGGGCAAACATATCCAACATACCTTCCTCCTTTTATTTTCCCAACAACCGTAGCCCTGTGAAGTGAGTTGGGGTCAGAGAAAGGAAGTGGCTAAAGTCACCCAACCAGTTTTCATGTCAAAGGTGGGAGTAGAATTCACCATCTCCCAATTTCTAGCCGGGGGCCTTACCCACTAGAGCAGACTGACTCAGATGACCAGGTGTTTATTAAAGTAGATTACTGCATCAGTTACCCTCTCCCACCAGAGCGTTCATCTGAGAATTTGAAAACACTTTTATTTTTACCATAGAAGTGAAGTGGCCCCAAGTATCCTTCCTTATCATTCTGCCAATTGCTATATTCTTCCTGTAGTATTTGAACCTGAATGTTGGATTGATGGATGAATGGGCATGAGATTCTGGTCTGGGAACAGTGGAAATGAGGCTGTAAGAATCCTACATATAGTTTAAGCTTACAATTTTGACGTAGATTTTGGTTCAAAATGGTAGGAAATAAATTTGGGTGATATGAATTGCGTTTTGATCTCATGATTTGATGTATAGAACTTTGAACATTATTGCCAGTTTTAAAACTTGATACAACCTAGGACACTGGGCTCTCAACATTTTTACAAACCTTTTCTTCTCTCTTTTTGATTTCATACCATCTAATGCCAGATGAGCCTTGGACAAAGAGTAAAACTCACTTGTACACCCGACATGGCATATGGAACAACAGGTCATCCTGGAGTTATCCCACCAAATGCTACTTTGATTTTTGATGTGGAGCTTCTCAGGATAGAATGAAATTGGGACTAATAATTTTTAAAAAATCTGTTCATCAGTGCTCTTTCCCCATTCTTTTTAATGGAAGAAATCTCACTGAAATTTATATCTTCACTCAAGTTGTCATGCCAATAATGCTTATGAAGTTGTTTTCCCTAGTTCCTTTCCCTCTCTTTTTTTTTAAAAAAACTGATTATTGGTATTTGTTCAGTTAATTGCTTCTTTGCTATGGAATGGAAGTTGTACATTTTATTTTGCACGTGAAACTTCAAAATTGTGATTAGAATTATATATATAAGTGAAGCTATATACAGATTTTACTTATTGGACAACCACTGCCTTATAATCCACTAAAGGAACACCGGTGCTCAGAAAACAAGTGTACATCATGTACACACGTAGGCATTAGCCAAACCAAATTACCTGCGCTGCCACTTTTTTCTCAAGCTGTTCCACTTGCAGCTGTTTTAATTAACACATCATGTGAAAACTTTCCAGAAAAATAAAAGTATTGATACTCTGTTGCCTTTCTCTTGTTTTAAACTACTGTGAAGCCAATACAAGGATTTATTTTGTTGTTGAATGAATCAATCTTACCAACCAAAATCATGCAGTCCATAAATCCAAATATAAAGTAGCTTAGATTTGAATTACACAAATTCCCTATCAATATACCTCAAGGTCTACATATCAAAGGTCACAGAAATTTCCAAATCATCTGAGGGTTTACAGAGAAATCTGCTCCAAGCTCCAGTTTATTTGTCCACTTCTTAATATTAAGGAATTTCCTAAGTTAGCACTTGCTAAAGTGGGAATTTATACCTCAAAGAGAAAAAGATGGCATCCTGTAGAAAGAGTAGTCCCTTTTGCTTCCAGAATCTTCCTCATAAACTGGTTCTTCCCTCTTGAACAGAAGTTGGGATGTATTCATTATACTGACACATAATATGGTTTGTTTTAGCTTAGAATGAATGTGAAGGAGGGAGGTGGCTGCAAAATTGTGTAATATATGTCTGGTGACTGATTCCTCATGGCACTTCTTAGTACCAGTAATGCATTTTAACTAGTAGAAATGGGAGAGTGGAAGGGTCAATTGCAGTTGTGAACATAAAAACTTAACTATATTCAAAACGGGTCATTGCTCAGTCTTGATACACCGAAGATCTAATTCATCACCACCCAGTTTGAGGATTCAAAACTATCCACTCTCAAGTATGAGTAGAAACCACTTTCAACTTTTAATCTTAGACTTATTTCTCAAGCTTAGGTTCCTAGAATTTCTATCAACATAAACCTCTGCCTATGTTGTCAAAATTAGACATAAGCTGAAAATCTGGACATTACTCTTTTTTAAGACAACCTAAATATTAAAATTCGCAGAGTTTAGCTCCATTGACCTTTGTATTATATGCCAGTGAATTGGATTTAAGGGAACTATTTTTTCCATTATTTCTATTAAAGATGACAGATACAATTATGTCCAGAAAATAGCATGTGTTTTTTTTAAAGTGTTGCTACGAAAGTGAGAAATGTGCTGCGTTTATACTGTTAACTCTTCCATATATTTACCTAAGCTATTTGTACAGTGATACTAAGCTACAACAATCTTGAGTTAGATCTCCAGAAATTTGCTTCCCATTTCGTTCTAATTATTTCACCTCACCCAGAAAACTAGACCAGAAATAGGATCCTTAAAGCAGACTAATGGAAGATCAAGTTTCTGGTCTGGTTTCACAAGTTGTAAGAATTTTGGATCCAGCATATCTACAATCAGTGCATGGTATGGAGTAAGATGTAGGTTGTGTTATTGCAGACAACCCAAAGTAAGGCACAACCACTAGTTAGATATTTGAACCCTATCTCTGAATTCTCAAGTTTCTCAGTGATATCAAAATGCTGGAAAGGGACTACTCGCCATGGCCAACTTGCCACAGGACAATTCATCACAGGATAATTCAAGAGAGAGACAAGTAGAATCGCAGTTTACCCAGCCTTGAGGACTTGTAACTTGAGAAAGGTTCAAACGTAAAGCTTTTCAGTTTCGACTTTGAAAAAATCTGAGTGAAAACACAGCACGTAGTTACAAAAGCTTTTTTGGAGTGTAAGTAAAATGGGCCTGGGTATTTTATGCAAAGAGTACTACTTTAACAACAAAAACCAAAAATCAAAACTGCACAACACTGGGTATGTAGCAAATTATAACATCTGAAACAAATGTAGAATCATTTAATCATAAAATCACATAGTTGTTCTCTTAAAGACCCAATAAGCTCACTTTATTTAAAAAAACCTTATTTCTAAAAAATAAAGACATTATACAAGAGTTAACCAAATATTTAACCTCTACTGTATCTGATTGCAAGTGTTATTCCTCACTTATAAAACAAAAGCAATACAATAGCAAAACTGAACATTTCTATACATTTTAGCAAAGAAAATTCAGATTGCATGTCCGCATAACCCCATATTCCTTTTATTTTTTGAAGCAGTTAATGTGATCAAGAAGGTTTATTTTCTTCAAATGCTGTCAGATTCTTAGTCCAGCACATTGCAACAAAAGAGACACAGAAGTGGATCTCTACAGGTTTCCCCACCAAACGCATCATGCAAAGAAAACAATTTATGGGCTATACTTAGGTGATAAAGTTCCAAAATATATTTTAAAATACACATGCTTCTCCGTTACAAATTAAATATGAGACTGAGCCTTCAGAATATTTTACACATTCCACTCACTGTAATGGCTAAAAAAGTGATATCAATGGTCTCTCAATCGTGGAAATTAACGTTATTCCAAAGCCATAGCTAATTTCAATATCCAAGTGCCTATCATTATATACAGCAGCAAGCAATCTTCCAAAGGTGAGAATAATCAAGATGGTTATGTAATCAAAGAACTAAAATTACCAAATCTTCATATACCAGGTGTCCATAATTGGGGGTGACATTTGGCCCAGAAACACTGATGTTTCTAAAAAAACCCAAAACAACCAGTTCTTTAGGAAAAGTTTTATTTTGGTGGGTCTGTGTTTATTCCATATTTCTCCTTCAGAAGCTTGAGCTGTTCTTCTTTCTTCTTTGTATCCATTTTTTGGAATGCCTGTCACAGGACAAAAATAAATATTAAAAGCAATAAATGTAAAAAGTATTTAAGCCAATTTCACTTTGGGAATAATCTTGTGCAATTCAGGTTACTTACCATCAAAATGGTTTGTGATTTAACTATACAATTCATACATCAACTTCTTGAAAACAAGCGAAATTGAGGGTAAGGTATGGTATGCTACAATAACATGCTGGCCTTAAGTTATCTTGCTCAAGCTGCCCCTCCCCCATTATGCCAGTACTGCTAGAAGAGAGAGAAAGAGAGAGAGGGAGGGAGGGAAGGAGAGAGAGAGAAGGGAGAGGGAGGGAGGGAGGGAGAGCGGAGAGAGAGGGGGGAGAGAGAGCGGAGAGAGAGGGGAGAGAGAGAGAGAGACCTATATGTCTATTTGTAGGTTTGTGAAATGCTTGTGATAAATGGAAGTCTAAGACCACCCATACACCACAAACAATTAAGCTAGATAGAGTAAACAAGCTGGTAGGTGGTTTCTTTAAGGTGTTCAATTTTTGTAAACATCTCTGGAGGGCTACATCCAAAACTGCTGATAGACTAAACATGACTTTGGGGAATAGTCAATAAAAGGGAAAATCTACACTAAGATTCAGTTTTACTCCTCTACACAAAGTCGCCCTGTAATCTTTGTTCTTTTAAAAGTGACTTGTACATAACGCTTGTCTCAGTTTCTCTTTTAATACAATGCAATCACAG
This sequence comes from Pseudonaja textilis, assembly GCF_049901715.1. Lineage (NCBI taxonomy): Eukaryota > Metazoa > Chordata > Lepidosauria > Squamata > Elapidae > Pseudonaja > Pseudonaja textilis. Next base: position 142,044,302 of record NC_141990.1, read on the forward strand.
AGTTTCTATACATTTTTAAACTTTGAGATATGTCAATGGTTAATTATATCAGGAGCAAATATTAAAACCCTAGACTGGGAAATTAAAATGGTATGGTCAACTATTATTCATAAACAGTAGAAAAGACACTGAAAAGCAATAGCTGTTCTGTATTCTTAGTAACTGAAGAATAAATCCTGTATGCAAAGGACTATCTAGTCAGCAAACAAAAATGTTTTTATCCTTTAAGTACTAGTCTAATAACTATAACAAATGAATGATCTAGTAAAAGAAGGAGAAAGTATTCATTCCTTTTCTCTATTTAGTATAAAACTAAGTTTCTACAGTAGGAAATCCTTCTCTGACTAGAAATCTCCAATTATCAGCCTCCCCACTTGGCAAGTCAGCAAATTCTATGGTTATGTTTTACAAAAAATATCCTTAACATTCACCAAAATATTAAGAAATATATTTTAAGACTGATTGAGGCTATTATACCATGCTACAAGCACTCTGCAGATTTTAGCAATGAAGTATCAAATCTGAAAAAAATATGAAACTGAGAAGGCTAATGACTAAATACATTGGTTTTTATTCCCAATGCTACTTCCATATCCAGGATTTACAGGTGAAACTCGAAAAATTAGAATATCGTGCAAAAGTTCATTTATTTCAGGAACACAACTTAAAAGGTGAAACTAATATATGAGATAGACTCATTACATGCAAAGAAAGATAGTTCAAGCTGTGATTTGTCATAATTGAGATGATTATGGCTTACAGCTCATGAAAACCCCAAATCCACAATCTCAGAAGATTAGAATATTACATGCAATCAATAAAACAAGGATTGTACATAGAACAATATCAGACCTCTGAAACGTATAAGCATGCATGTGTACTCAGAACTTGGTTTGGGCCCCTTTTGCAGCAATACTGCCTCAGTGCGGTGTGGCATGGAAGCTATCAGCCTATGGCACTGCTGAGGTGTTATGGAAGACCAGGATGCTTCAATAGCGGCCTTCAGCTTTTCTGAATTGTTCGGTCTCATGTCTCTCCTCTTTCTCTTGGCAATGCCCCATAGATTCTCTATGGGGTTCAGGTCAGGCGAGCTTGCTGGCCAGTCAAGCACAGTAATCCCACAGGCATTGAACCAGGTTTTGGTGCTTTTGGCAGTGTGGGCAGGTGCCAAGTCCTGCTGGAAAATGAAGTCAGGATCCCCATAAAGCTCGTCTGCGGAAGGAAGCATGAAGTGCTCCAAAATCTCCTGGTAGACGGCTGCGTTGACCCTGGACTTAAGAAGCACAGTGGACCAACACCAGCAGATGACATGGCTCCCCAAATCAACACAGACTGTGGAAACTTCACACTGGACTTCAAGCATCTTGCAGTGTGTGCCTCTCCCTTCTTCCTCCAGACTCTGAGTCCTTGGTTTCCAAATGAGATGCAAAAGTTGCTCTCACTAGAAAAGAGGACTTTGGACCACTGAGCAACAGACCAGTTCTATTTTTCTTTAGCCCAGGTAAGACGCTTCTGACATTGTTTGTTGTTCAGGAGAGGCTTAACAAGAGGAATACAACATTTGAAGCCCATGTCCAGGATCCATCCGTGTGTGGTGGCTCTTGATGCACTGACTCCAGCCTCAGTCCACTCCTTGTGAAAGTCCCCAACACTTTTGAATGGTCTTTTCCTGACAATCCTCTCCAAGCTGCGGTCATCCCTGCTGCTTGGGCACCTTTTTCTTCCACACTTTTCCCTTCCACATAACTTTCTATTACTGTGCTTTGATACAGCACTTTGGGAACATCCAACTTCTTTTGCAATTACCTTTTGAGGCTTTCCCTCCTTATGGAGGGTGTCAATGATGGTTTTCTGCACAGCTGTCAGGTCAGCAGTCTTTCCCATGATTGTGATTCCTACTGAGCCAGACTGAGAGACCATTTGAAGGCTCAGGAACCCTTTGCAGGTGTTATGGCTTCATTAGCTGATTAGAGTGGGACACTTTGAGCCTAGAATATTGAACCTTTTCACAATATTCTAATTTTCTGAGATTGTGAATTTGAGGTTTTCATGAGCTGTAAGCCATAATCATCACAATTGTGACAAATCATGCCTTGAACTCTCTTGCTTTGCATGTAATGATTCTATCTCATATATTAGTTTCACCTTTTAAGTTGCATTACTGAAATAAATGAACTTTTGCACAATATTCTAATTTTTCGAGTTTTACCTGTATAACCCATAATTAAAAATAATCAAAACACAGTAGGAAAGCAATAATACATATATACTGTATATGGATCTTTATGCAGAAGGTTGATTTTTCATTTTTTTAAATAGATGGATTTCTTTCGGAAAACTATGTGTTGAACTTTTTTTCTTTATGCGTTGCAGAATATACGAAAACGTACAAAGCACCATCTCACTTCTCTAACCAGATCCTTTAGTTTACTACAGCTAAAATCTCCCTGGTTAGACTATCCGAAAATATCCCCATAATATTCTCATCAAAAGAGAAAAACACAGCAAAATTAAAGAACTGATATGCTTTAAAGAATATACTTGCCCTGTTTGCATTGTAGTACAAAACGACAAGGTATCTGTTGCACACATTGAATCCTGACAGATGATCACAAGCATTTTTGGCATCAAAGATATCTTCATAGACTACATAGGCTGTTCCCCTCGTCTCAGGAGTGTTTCCTCTGTTAGGATAACAAGTTTCATGTCAGCAAACCAGTATTTTGAATCTTTGAGATGACATTTGTCACCAATACAATTTTTCCTGACACTTGACCTAATTCTTAAAATCAGTTAACAACACAATATATGAATTTACTTGTGCATCAGCCAGGAATAGACAGGCACTAGGCTTCATACAGTACCCTATCTGCAAACGTCAGATTCTGTCACCCCAACTCCCAAATTAACAGAACTAACATTTTCAGAACTTTTCCTACTGACCTAGAGGTATTACGGGTTGAAATAAATAGCTTAATATTTTAACATCCCTCTGACCTAGTAAACCACTCCCTTAACGCGGAAAAAAATCCTAGATTGAGGCAGTGTACAAATGGAATAAAACTGAAATTATCCACTCTGGTCACTTCACCATGTTATTAGCCATGTCTCTGCAGCCCGAGGTAAGACACAAGCTAAAATTTAATCCTAAAACTGAGCAGATTGCTCATCTCTGATTTAAATGCATTTCATTACGCATTCAACTGTGCTACACAATAAATCACAGACACATAATTTCCATCATCTTTTATCACACCGGCTATAATGTAATTTGTTTGCTTTGGCTTAGGGCAGAGATGGCTAACCTTTTTGTCATTGCGTGCCAAAAGTGCATGCGTGCCTGCACCCATAATGCAACGAATGCGTGACACCCACCTACGCATGTGTGCATGACCCCCCTGCACGCCCCACCCACTTGTGCATGCACGTGCATCTCCCACACGCGCATCTCTCCCTGCGCATGCACGGAAGATACCCAATCAGCTGCCTGGCGGGGGGGCACGCACACATGCACAGTGGATCTGTTCCGGGTGACGGCTCGCGTGCTGGCAGAAATGGCTCTGCATTCCACTTCCGGCACACGTGCCATAGGTTTGCCATCATGGGCTTAGGGTGATTGAGATTAGTTACAGAGCCGGGGAAAGTGTCTAACATATCAAAAGAGTTCTAAGCAGCTAGGCCAGGTTGAGGAAGTTTCTTGCACTCTGACACTATTATAGAAACCATTTTATTAAACTATGATCACGATTTGTTTACCAACTAAAAAACTGCTGTGTGTAACTACATAAAGTCTCATTTGAAGTTCAGTTTATTCAGATACACAACAGACTTACACTCTGATTTGTCGAATAGGTCCATATTTTCCAAAAATGTCATACATTTCTTCAGCTGTGATTTTATATGGTAAATTCCTGATATACAAAATTCGGTTGACTTCGGGTGGCAGACGGATCTAGATATAACAAGCATAACTTTTAGCAACATAAACATACATATAAACATGTGGTTGTTTTCACTACATTAACTTTCAGAGTTCCCAGAATCTGTCTTTTAAAAGATAGAAACAGGCAACTTTGATGACCTATTACTGATTTAAAAGCTTTGCTGTTCTCTCCCCTCCTGTTTAATATATACACTGCTCAAAAAAATAAAGGGAACACTTAAACAACACAATGTAACTCCAAGTCAATCACACTTCTGTGAAATCAAACTGTTCACTTAGGTAGCAACACTGATTGACAATCAATTTCACATGCTGTTGTGCAAATGAAATAAGAGAACAGGTGGAAAGCATAGGCAGGTAGCAAGACGTCCCCAATAAAGGAGTGGTTCTGCAGGGGGTGACCACAGACCACTTCTCAGTTCCTATGCTTTCTGGCTGATGGTTTGGTCACTTTTGAATGCTGGCGGTGCTGTCACTCTAGTAGTAACATGAGACGGAGTCTACAACCCACACAAGTGGCTCAGGCAGTGCAGCTCATCCAGGATGGCACACCAATGTGAGCTGTGGCAAAGTTTGCTGTCTGTCAGCGTAGTGTCCAGAGCATGGAGGCGCTACCAGGAGACATGCCAGTCCATCAGGAGATGTGGAGGAGGCCGTGGGAGGGCAACAACCCAGCATCAGGACCACTACCTCTGCCTTTGTGCAAGGAGGGACAGGAGGAGCACTGCCAGAGCCCTGCAAAATGACCTCCAGCGGGCCACAAATGTGCATGTGGCTGCTCAAACGGTCAGAAACAGACTCCATGAGGGTGGTATGAGAGCCTGACATCCACAGGTGGGGGTTGTGCTTGCAGCCCAACACCTTGCAGGATGTTTGGCATTTGCCAGAGAACACCAAGATTGGCAAATTCACCACTGGAGCCCAGTGCTCTTCACAGATGAAAGCAGGTTCACACTGAGCACATGTGAGAGACGTGACAGGGTCTGGAGACGCTGTGGAGAATGTTCTGCTGCCTGCAACATCCTCCAGCATGACCGGTTTGGCGGGTCAGTAATGGTGTGGGGTGGCATTTCTTTAGGGGGCCGCACAGCCCTCCATGTGCTCGCCAGAGGTAGCCTGACTGCCATTAGGTACCGAGATCCTCAGACTCCTTGTGAGACCATATGCTGATGCGGTTGGCCCTGGGTTCGTCCTAATGCATGACAATGCTAAACCTCATGTGGCTGGAGTGTGTCAGCAGTTCCTGCAAGACGAAGGCATTGATGCTATGGACTGGCCCATCCGTTCCCCAGGCCTGAATCCAGTTGAGCACATCTGGGACATCATGTCTCGCTCCATCCACCAACGCAACATTGCACCACAGACCGTCCAGGAGTTGGGGGATGCTTTAGTCCAGGTGTGGGAGGTGATCCCTCAGGAGACCATCCACCACCTCATCAGGAGCATGCCCAGGCGTTGTAGGGAGGTCATACAGGCACGTGGAAGCCACACACACTACTGAGCCTCATTCTGACTTGTTTTAAGGACATTACATCACACTTGGATCAGCCTGTAGTGTTTTTTTTCCACTTTAATTTTGGGTGTAACTCCAAATCCAGACCTCTATGGGTTGCTAAATTGGATTTCCATTGATCATTTTTGTGTGATTTTGTTGTCAGCACATTCAACTATGTAATGAACAAAGTATTTAATAAGAATATTTCATTCATTCAGATCTAGGATGTCTTATTTTTGTGTTCCCTTTATTTTTTGAACAGTGTACATAAAGCATTTGATGAGATCTTCTGCAGGTTTTGGAGTTCAGTATTACAAATGGGTTATGATGCCCAATTATAGCTCTCAACCCTAAACATGAGATGATATAACCCAGAGATGTAAATGTCAAATAGTGATACTATTGAAATCCTTTACTGGTGCCTGGAGATTGTGTGTAGTGCACCAATTGGGAGTCCTCTAAGAGTCACAACTGCTGTTTGAAGAGTTGCACCCATTCCTCTGACATGTCCAAGTCACTTCATAGCAAAATTATTACAATTATTACAATTATTATTATCTTGAGTCTGCCCTTCAAAAGCTTGAACTGGTCCAGGATGCAATGATGCTGGCAGTGATGGGCAAGCCTCAATGGAACCCCATGACACCTCTGTTTTGTGAACTGCATTGTTTATCACTGATATCAGGTGCTATTCAAAGTGCTGCTTATCATCTATGTTACCCTGCAGGGCACAAAGCCAGATTACTTCAGGGACCACCTATCTCCCATGGTTTTCACCCAGCTAATACACAGCCAGATGAGTTGACACACTCTGGATCCCTTCAATTAAAACAGTGCATCTATTGGTATCCAAGAAGTGTGCTGCTCTATTATGGTGCCTTCTGTTCCCACCCTCTGAAAGTCTGAAGAGATATGGCTGTTCTTCTAGGCCTTGAGCTATGCTGGACAGAGCTCTTTTATTGGATGTTTACATCTATGATTTTTTTTTTAAATAAAGCACCAGATCCTGCTTTGTTCTGCACTATGTTTTTAACTGTTTCTTGCCTTGAAAACTGTCAAAACTCAAGAGCATCTATATTGAATTAAATAAACTACTGGAATAACCGGGGGTGGGATTCGACTTTGTGATAGTGAATAGGATGATGGTGTGGCAATGGAACTGCACCCAAATTTTGCCCCAATACCCATAATGTATTCCAATGCCAGTTAATTCTTGATATTCTGCTACCCACAATAACCGGTTCTAAGCGTCAATAACTGAACTACAAATGTGGCTGCCAAACAGTGTATTACATGGAACTCAGGGTGCTTATAACACTATATTACATTCACCTGAGTTCAGCTGATGGCAAGCTGTACAACCAAAGCTGAGGAGAACCACAAACTTCTCTATTCCCACCCCATCCCAAAAAAGCATAACTAACTTTAATTCTGTGTTTACGATGTTACTGGTTGCTGCCTTATTCAGCAGTGGGGGTGGGGCAGACGTCAGTTCCCATATTCCCCTATTCAACGCCGGCCATAAGGGCAGGACAGTTGGGGGTGCCAACTTATGGGGCACATGTCAGGCATTAGGGCCATTCAGCCCACAAATCCCCTCCAAAAAAGCTTTTTTCCAAAGGCAAGAAGTCTCTAACCTTGGCAACTTTAAGACTAGTGGACTTCAACTCCCAGAATTCCTCAGCCAGCAAAGCTGGCTGAGGAATTCTGGGAGTTGAAGTCCACTAGTCTTAAAGTTGCCAAGGTTGAGCACCCCTGCCAGTCAAAAGGGGAAGCTCTCGAGAAGGCCGGGACTACAATTCCCATCACACACAAGACAAGTTTGGAAGACGGGCCTATGAGCCCAGACGGGCGGGTACGAAATCGGGAAAGCTGCCGGCTTCCCGTTCACGTTTTTCCTGGTTTTCCCAAACGACAAAAGGCAAACAGAGGGACGGCAAGTGAAGGGGGAGAAGAAGCAGGAAAAAAAAGGGGGGGGAGCGTTCAAAATGCCCACCCTGCCCGACTCACATTCGCACGTTTCGCCGCTTGCATCGCCATGGCAACGGTCCTCGGATACTTCGGGTTCACCCGCAAAAAAAAGGAAACCTCCGTAGACGCCGAAACCGCCGAACGCAGATAAGGTACGCCGAAGCCCACTGCGCGGCTCGTCCTACGTTTCACCCGGAAGAAGATCCGACTTCCGGCCGTCGTTACTGTCTTCCTCCGCGCCCCCCTCCTCAAATGGCTACCTTTGCATCTACACTACCACGATTTCCGGTTCCGATTAAACACTTACTCTAGGCAGTGTTAGAGTGGGAGGGGTTTCCTGCGACTAAAGGCCAAAATCGATGTCCCTATATTCTTAAACTGCGATATTTGCAGAGAATATATTTTTTTTGTAGATGACTTGGAAAGAATCATGCTTTATCCGCCACCAGCATTCATTCCCCAAATTGAAGCAGAATTGGGAATGGATGCGTTCGTTATTTACCTGGCTTTGTGATACGTAAAAAAAGAAGTACGGTATATTGGACTTTTGCTGCCCAAAAAGAAAAACGGAGCCATTTCTTCGCTTACCTGGATCAAATGTACCAGAATATAATGAAACAAACGGGAATGGTTTCAAAGAAAGGCTGCAGGGATGATCAGCAGATTAGAAATCAAGTCCTGTGAAGAAATGTTACATGGATGCTCTTTAAATAACGTGAAAAGTTGTCTTAAAGAAGAAAGTCAAGGCCTGTTCTCCAATGTTCCAGAGTGCAAGGCCAAGAATAACGGGTTTATTTTGTGGGAAAGCAGATTCTAATTGATATTGGGAGTGGCTTTTTAAAATTGTTTATTCTTTTATAATAATGACAGAGAAAAGGGGAGGAGAACCCCACAAAGATGCATGCACTGTCAAAGAAAAGGGGAAAGCACTTTTTTTAAAAAAATGAAAAAATGCAACAAAAGAAAAGGTACAATGTATCATTAAATAATATTTTATATACAATCCAAGTGTGTGCATATATAATTATATATGTGTGTTTATATAATTATATTTTATTAACCTACTGTATTTTGTATAAATAACTGCAGTCCCATATTTCATTATATTTGCCCATGTGAAGTCTGGGTCTACAGGTAATCTGCTCATAGGTGGCAAGTACAATGAGGTCTTCATTGAATGAAAGGAGCCATGCATCTTCCTAATACTGCAATATCAGTTTTTTGGCCATAGTAGAGGCATAGATAATCCATTTCCTTTGTTCAGTTGTCAATTTCCATGTAATAGGTATGTAGTTAAAAAAAAAATCATCTGAAAATTTTGCTGGTGTGCATAATTACATAATCTAGTACTTTCTCCCAAAACTTGATAAGTAGTAAGACAAAACCAAGAGTTTTAAAGAAACATAATTAGCACATTAAGTATGATCTTTACCTGCTTTTACTATAATTGTGATATAAGCCTGGTTAAATGCTGGTGATAAAATTCCCTTATCAAACATCTCTTCATATACTTGACAAATTCTTTGCCCCAAATGTTTTATACTACCGTACTGAAAGGGAATCTATTTAGTCCTGATGTTTTACCAGATATTGGAAGAGGTTACAGTAATAGCAGTTCTATGTATGTATATATGCATGCATGCATGCATGCATGCATGTATGTATGTATGTGCATCATGTATATACACATGTACATGATAAGTTTCAAAGTTGGTCCATCCAAATCCTTGCTTTTGATAGCAGCATGCAACAATAAGGGGAAATTTGCACAGTCTCATGATTTCTTCCTTGAAAGGCAATAGTTAGGAGCTGAAGTCCTATAATTTAGCCATGAGATGGCACAGAATTGTCCCTCAGGTGTTTGCAAAAGGCAAGTGGACTTTCTTGGTTTTTTTCCTTGAAAACGTTTAGCTTCTCAAGCTAGAAGCTTCTTCAGGTCAGGACTGAAGCTTTTGTTACAGCTTTTGAGTATGACATACCTCTTCACCTAAACTAATCATCATGCAGGGATGCCTACTTTGGGCTGATCTGTCAACATCTAAAAAAACTACTGTAGATGTATTCTTCATTTATTTTTACTGATCTGTAAAATTCATGGCTGAAGATAAGAATAAAATGTTTCATATAAATAATCTGTGTGTGATCTGAAGAAATATACTTTTAGATCTTATGGGCCATCATATTTATGATCCAAAGACATTATGCATTATGGCTCCAAAGCACCAGGATTTTTTGGTTATGCATTGTAAAACATGGTTGCCCAATAATCTGCTTTCACTTAATCCAGTTCCCAGAACTCTCTCCACTGTTACTTTTCCTGGCAAAAGATGGCAGCAAAGAACTATAAGATAAACCTTTTCTGCTATTTTTTTCCCTTCATTCTCTAAAAACAGCCATGGCCCATGTAAAACGATAGAAAGCAATCCGGATGTCACAATGCTTTTCAAACTTGACAATTTACAAATGTGTGGACTATGTGAGAAATTTGTTCAATGTGTTTTGCCCCATTTTATATCTTGTCATAGTTGTTAAGTGAACCACTGCAGTTGTTAAATGAGTAACACTGTTGTTAAGTGAATCTTGCTTCTCCATTGACTTTTGCTTGTCAGAAGGTCGCAAAAGGGGATCATGTGACCCTGGGATGCTGCAATGGTCGTAAGTATGAAACAGTTGCCAAGCATCTGAATTTTGATCAGGGGATGCTGCAATGGTCGAAAGTGTGAAAAACAGTCATAAGTCATTTTTTTCAGTGCCATTACAGCTGTAAGTCGGGGATTACCTGTATTTTTACAGATGTTTTGAATCACGCCTATGATTATTTTTAGAGTAGAATAGAATTCTTTATTGGCCAAGTGTGATTGGACACACAAGGAATGTGCTCAGTGTACATAAAAGAAAAGATACATTCATCAAGAATGGTAAGGTACAACACTTAATGATAATCATAGGGTACAATAAGCAATCAAATCATACTAGGAAACCATCAATATAGATTGTAAGGATATAAGCAACAAAGTTACAGTCATACAGTTACAAGTGGGAGGGGATGGGTGATAAGGAGTGATGAGAAGATTAACAGTAATAGTAGTGTAGACTTTGTAATAGTTGAACAGTGTTGAGGGAATTATTTGTTTAGCAGAGTGGTGGCTTTCAGGGAAAAAAAACTGTTCTTGCGTCAAGTTGTTCCGGGGTGCAGTGCTCTATAGCGTCGTTTTGAGGGAAGAAGTTGAAACAGTTTATGTCTGGGATGTGAGGGGTCTTAAATATTTTCACAGCCCTCTTTTTGACTCATGCAGTATACAGGTCCTCAAATGAAGGCAGGTGGGTAGTAATTATTTTTTCTGCACTCCTAATTCTCCTCTGAAGTCTGTGTCTGTCCTGTTGGGTTGCAGAACCAAACCAGACAGTTATAGAGATGATGGACTCAATAACTCCTCTGTAGAACTTTATCAGCAGCTCCTTGGGAAGTTTCAGCTTTCTGAGTTGGCACAGAAAGAACATTCTTTTTCACTTTCCTCTTTTTCGTCCGTTTTGCATCCAGGGTCCCCGCCAAAAAATACAACTATCCCGATATAGTTGAGACGGTAACAAGAGTTCAGGGTAGTTTCACCGTCTCCGCAGAGCATCCGCTGCTTCTAACTCTCGGCTTAGCTGCCTGCGGCTGGTTTTTGGGAGCCGCAGTGAGGATATTTTTCAAACTTGACTCGCAAGTCAAGCGGCACCCGCCGCTCTTCCCTTTTAATACGTCTGTGGTTAGTTAAGCCAAGACCTGCCACTTCTTTAGCAGAAGCGAGATGCCGAGCGGGAAGGGGAAACCGCTGGCGGCTCGGCCAGAAAAACGCGGCGGCGGCAACAGTAGTCGCCAATGGGTGGTGGTTCTCCCAGGTAACGTTGACCCAGAGCCAGCCGATCCTGGAGTGTTGAAAGAAGCGGCTCCCTTCCGTGCACGTGCACGGGGGCGGAGGGTTAATTGCGGGCTGCATTCAAGCGATTGAGCTTGTTGATATTGCCTGGAAGCAGCCCCCGATGGGTGGTTGTGTGAATGGGCTTCCCCGTTTGCGATCTCACCCTTCTTACGATGTTAGAGATACGGACCGGTGCTATTATTCCTGCTCTCCCGAAGATGTCGGCTGGTCCAAAGTAAAATGAACCAGGCTTCAGAATCCCAATTCCCAGAAGGGCAGGACAAGAAACAATGGATGGAAACTAATCAAGAGGAGAAGCAACCTGGAATTGAGGAGACACTTGCTAACAGTGAGGACTTTTAACCAGGGGAACAGCTTTGCCTTCAGATATTGTGGGCGTTTTCATCTTCAGTACAGCTTTTTCAGAAGAGACTGGACTGTCAGTTGTCTGAAATGGGATAGGATATCCTGCTTGAGAAGGGGGTTGGACTAGAAGACCTCCAAGGTCCCTTCCAACTCTATTCTGATTCTGACTTGATGGGTTAGTTTGTATAGGGCATTTTGGCTAAAATCCAGGGGAGATTTGTTATTGTCCCCTCATGGTACGGTAGGTTTTTGTTTTGATTGCCCAATAGATGCTGTGGTCTCCCATCCAGGCCTGTCATTGCTTAGTTTAGAATAGCGTTTCTCAAACTTGCTAACTTTTAAGATGTTTGGACTTCAAATCCCAGAGTCTGGTGGGGAATTGCTTCATCCAATTGTTTGGTGAGGTTTTACCTACTGTCTTACGACAACGTGGTTCCTAGGTGTAAAGTAGCAGGTGATTGGTGCCTTCTCCCCTTGATTCATCTGTTCCATGCTTTTTAGACAAGCATAGATCAAAGAAGCTTGATCAGCCACTTAGCACAATTTCCCCCCAAGTTTATGTTCTAGCCAAGGTAAACCAGGCACTGCATCCATCTGGTCTCATTGGGCTTTCAGCATCAGTCTAGACCAGGGGTGTCAAACTCACATTTTTACGCGATGTATCGGGACTTTTCTCCCCTTTGCTAAACCGGGTGGGGGCAAGGCCAGCATGTGACACATCTGGCCTAGCGGCCGCGAGTTTCACACCCCTGGTCTAGACCACATTTGGCATCTTTAAGGCAAGTAGACTTCAATTCCCAGTACATGGTGGGCTGCGTATTTCTGAGAGTTATAAAGTTCACATATCTTAAAGTTGCCAAATTTGAAAAACACTGGTTTAAGAAACAAAGAAAAAAGGAACCTGGTAGAAGACAGTCATGCTCCAAATATTGCATTTCTTCTATTTTTAACCTGAATTTTCACCTAATTGAGTAATGAAATATTTGCAAACAACCAAGTTCAGAGAGACCACGAAGGACTCTAGGTGTTGGTGGGATCCAGGCAAGCCCGGTTGTCTTCTGAATCAGATTATGACATCAGGGTAAAGTGAAGTGGCTTGGCCATCTTACTTCCATGCCCATGAACATTGATAGTTTGGGAAAAGCAACGTCTGGGCTTTTCCTTCCAGCCTTATTTATAAGAAGGCTGTCTTCAAGAGGTAGGGTTCAGCCAATAAACTGTTTTCAAATTTGAAGAGGACAAAAGGAAGATTACTTTGGCTCTTGGGAGAAGAATTTCTATCCCTCAGAACTGACCAGACCTAAGGTGCTATTATAATTTATATATGGGTTTCACAATTCTAGTATTCTCCCTTTTCCAGAAACTGCAACAGATGCCCCAAAGAAGCCGGGTGCTGGACCTTTGTTTTCAAGGCTGCCACATCCAAGTACAGGCAAGGCTCACACTGTAAAATATTACTTGCTTAATGCCGTCTGTTTTATTTCCCTGTGTAATAATAGTCTTGTCCTCATAATCATCCCTTTGTCAGCTGAAACTTTAAAAGCAGACATACTATGGTATACAAGGTAACTATACTCAATTCTTATATTGTATAATTGTTATACTATTAAATAATCAAACAATATTATAGTTGATTATTTAAGATGGAATAATATGATTGATTTCCTCCTATTCCTTTTTTTGCCTTTTGTACCTTCGCTAAATTTTCTTTTGCTTACAATTCATGCCTATTGAAATATTTTTCTGTAAGAATGCTATTGTTTTTTCTCTAGTCAGATGAGCCTTGGAAAAATTTTGCACAACAAAACCATAATGTGATCGTGGTTTTTTTTCTTAACAGGACAAGCTGCCCTGTATTTATTTGGTAGCGATGCATGCCAGATATTTGAAATAAAAGCTTTTCATGAAGAATACCGGTCATGGTTTATTGGTCAAGAAGTTCAATGTGGTAAGTGGAAAGTTGAACTTAGTTCAAGGAAAGTTGAACATAGATCTATCTAATCTTGTGCTATAAGGCAAGGCTGGGGAATCTGCTTCTCTGGATGCATTGTCAATGATGAGATATGCTGGGATTTGTAGTTTAATGTAACATTCCTGGAGTTGAGTTCCACAGACTCTCTGCTTCTTTTGCAAGTCCTTGAGTCACAACTGCACTTCTTAAAATATTTTCTTTATAGCTTGAAATAATTCATATTATGACTTCTTATTTCTTCCGCCCCTCACAGAAATAGAAATTGGGGTGTTCCGATAAATTTACATTTATTTCATTGAATCGTCATGACTTGTATCAAGTGTTATGATGTCTCTTCACAGTGATTTGAATCCGCCTCTGGATCTGGTGTAATCTTTATGTCTGGTGGGGGAGGAAGCAGCCAGTTCTTTGATGTCACCTTTTCCTCCATGTCTTCATTGCAGTCATGTTTTGGGAAAATGTTGAGAAGGGGTTATAGTTATACTTTACATTTTTCAGTGATCCATTTTTCAGTGATCCGTTTACCTTGGAGAGAGATATTGGCTTTTTCCTGAAATCTCATTTTTCTTGAGGTTAGAGTTAGACAGAAGATAGAATGATGGCCTTTTTTGTTACTTTGTGTTGGGCAAGCTATTCTACTTAAACTCAGGTCTTTTTTGGGGGGGTAAATTAAGTTATTCATCCATGATCTCAATTTTTTAAAACACTTAGTGGAAAATTACTATGCCTAAATAGGGCAATTCTGGATAATTTTTTAGCAGAATCATACTTAAATCACAATATCCAATTCATTTCTTCTCACTTTGATTCACATGAGATCCAGTTTCAAATTCCAAACATATATTGTTTTCCACACACATACAAGACAAGATACATAACGGAGAATTTTTACCCTGCAGGTAAAAATTTTAGAACCATAAGGGAAGTAACTAATACAACAGTTATTTTAACAAAAATATAGAGGTTTTTATGAAATTTGGGGAGGGCGCTATGGACACTTCAAATTTGATTTCAAAAATGGCTTCAGCGCTGATTGAGCTATGGGCATAAAACTTGCCTGCAACTCTTTAAACCAGCTGCATCTTTTCCTGGTTTGCATGATGTTCTTAGAAAGGTAATACATTTTGATGTATCTGAAGTAGTATAGCATATAGTCCTATTATTTTTATTCTCCTTTATGTATCTTGTCTTGTATGTGTGTGGAAAACAATATATGTTTGGATTTTGAATGTACAACGTCTTTCCTATTTATAGTATACTTATTATTTTAAAAACTTTAAAGTCTAAATTTAAATTGTCAGGAATAGATTGTAGGTCTTTGACGTTGCTGCTGAGTCACTGTAGCTTTTGTCCCTAACTTATATGGAAGCAGTCTGAATTGTGTATACAGTTCCTTTTAGAATAATATTTATTTTTCCACCTTCAGATGGACGTCTATTTTTTGCTACACCAATGGATCCTTTGTTTCTTGTACTTTTTTACCTCATGAAAGCAGAAAAAGAGGTAGGCAACTAAAATGTTTCAGAAAAATGACATTACATTATGTATCTCTGCCTCCCTCCCCGCAAAATATCCATCATTTCTAAAATATCTCAAAAACCATTTCTGAAATTATATTTAATGGTCTTCTGCCTTCTTATGTATTAGAACATTTGGCTCAGCAGTAAGATAGTCTTGTTTGGGGGGAAAAATCCATTAAACTCTCTGCGAACCATTATTTTGGTTAAGAATTGTTTGAATCGTTTTTTTTCTTACTGATTGTTCCTCTGCCTTCCCCTCAGCAGGGAAAGTTTCAGCCACTGGATCAAGTTTTGGTGGATGAAGAGTTTTCTTCCAGCATACAATTGCTACAGTGCACAAATACTTCACAATCAATTCACCACATAGCTGAGCAAAAAGGTACAAAACAAGCAAAAATATTAATAATTAAGGTAGACCCGCAAACTTTAGCCACTACTTAGGTTAAGCCAGTTGTCTTAGTCACCACCACCCCTTCAAACCATCCTTGCACAAGGACAGAAATGAGATAGAATAAATCTGGTGTCCTGCCTGAATCCAAAGAGATCCTAAGACAAACTGCTGAGGTTGCCTCCTAGAGTCTTTATCCATGCTTCTGTCACTTGAAGTGCTACTAGAGAAAGTTCTGCCTACCAGAAAGTTCTCTCTACCAGTCAGGTAGAGCCAATGCTCTCCTAATTCCTCTGACCCTAACTCATAACTCTATCTCCTATGCTGTTGCTGTGTGTGTGTGTGTGTGTGTGTTCATGGATTACAGCTAGTCTTTGTTTAGCACTGCAATTGGGACCGGCAACTCAGTCATTAAGCAAAGCGGTCACTAAGTAAAACTGACTGATCTGACTTCAGCTTTTCTTTGCTTTACAACCTCTGAAGGTTGTGAACGCAAAGATAGGTTGCAAAGTTACTTTTTCATCACTATCATAACTGCGTACTATCGCTAAATGAGGACTACCTGTATAGGAATTAGGGAATAGGGCAGGGCATCTGGTAGTTTGGGTAGGCAGTCTGCAAAAATTGCAGACTTGCAAAATTGCAAAACTTTTGCAGAATTGCAAAAATTGCTGCTTGTCCAATGCTTTCTATGGATGAAAGGAGCTCATCTATTTTTAGGAGGCAAATTCAAAATCCAGCCCATGATATTCATATTTCTGGATATGCCCTCTATAAATATTTGCTCTAACTGTATCCAATAAGAAGTATCAAACTCGGTGCCAGAGTTCCTGCAAGATTGTGAAAGTGTGATTCTGAACCTCTAAAGCGGTCTTTCTCAAACTTGGCAACAATGAAATGTGTGGAGTTCAACCCCCAGAATTCTCTAGCTAGAATGTTTTGTTGAGGAATTCTGGGAGTTGAAGTCCACACATCTCAATGTTGCCAAATTTGAGAAATACTTGACTACAAGGCTGCTACCAGTTGTGAAATGTTTCAAACCTGCCCCCCACAGCTCTCATATTTCCTGCCCCCTATTAGCACAGATATTCTGAGGATACTGGGTGTTGTAATGCAGCGCAGCAGAAAGGCACTATTCACAAAAGAAAGGTGTTTTAGATAATACTCAGATAAATTAATTAGATTGTGGTTTGGATTTAGTATTAGTTAGGTGTGTGTGTATTCAAGGTCTGTATTCATCACCTCCCAAATATTCAGTGTTGTTGATAAATTTCTCCAGATACTGAAATAAATTTGTTTTTTGTCTCAATTGTATTAATGTGCAGACTAAATATAGTTTGATTATTCCTCTTTCTCTTTATTCTCAGAAATAGGTGGTAAGAAATTTTTTAGATACAGTGAGAAGAAAACACTGACATGGTTAAATAAAAAGGTATATTTTTCTCTATCGCCCATTTTAATATTAAGTATAGCATTTCTTTCTTCAGTGGTGGATCGACTGCATAATACATTGTATAGAAGTATAAAGCAAATATGTAATAGTTACATAACTGGAAAATAATGATTAAAAAATTGATTTTAAGGCATATTTCCTCTCATTGTGTAGAGAAAATGCTAGCCATTTCATACATGATTTTTATTTGAAGTTCTTGACTGAGGGCTGATCTTGCTTCTTGAGACTTAGTTTTTATCTTTTAAAAAATACACACCCTTCTAACTTAGCATTAGATTGAATATTTATAAAATATCATACTAAGGATTCAGATCCACATGTCATCAGTTTCATAATTTTATAGTTGTTTCAATATTAGCGGTTCTAAAGAATCTGAGGGAAAAATGATAAAGAAGCAGCTTTTTAGAACACAATGATTGAATTAAATTGAACGGAATGCCCCTTGGTTTCAGTAGATATTTACAAATGCATCCACTTTTAAATCTATAATATAGCATAATCAATTTAGTAATAGTCTAAAACGGAACAGGCATGGGCCCAGTAACACAACACTGACTGACACTAGCATAATTGTGCTAACTTTATTCTTCCTACCATGGTATGATTTACTGTAGAACAAATGTTGTTACATTAAGGAATTGATTTAGATATTGCAACTTAACAATGTGCATTAATCACTTTCTAAAATGTGTTTGTTTATTTATTTGAGTTCTACAGCTGCCTTATAGCAATGATTCTAATAGTGATGTGTACTATGAGTATAATTCTTTATAGTCTTCTGCTAAACAATTGAAATAGGAATATTTTACTCTTTTAAAAAATCTCATTGCCTCGAAAAATCTCATTTCGATAAGCATCTATACTTCCCATCCCTATGACAAAGAGGCAGTATTTGCTATGAAAAATATATAATGGATTTCAGTGTGTGGCTTCAAACTTTGATTATGGTGGTATTATTTTGTGGCTTTTGCTAGGTTAACCAACTGGTGAAAGTAATAAAAGAAAATAACATACCTGTGGGTGAAAAAGTTCAGGCTGCTACATTTATCAGCAATAATCAGGCCAACAGTGGCACAGAAGGTAAGGTCTTCAACATTTGTTGAAGAAAGGTATTTAAAGTAAAATATACTACTTTGTGGATTTTGATGTATGAAACTTACTTTGGGGTTTTACTTCCCTTTTTAATCATTGCCAAAAAGGGACCCTAGCAAAATCATTTATGTCTAGGGTTCCTCCCCCCTCCAACAACCTGGAGGAACTGATAAAGAGGGGGAAAATGAATAGAATTGGCACATTTGAGACACAAGGCTGCTAAATAAGATAGATGAATAACATGCAACAACTATTTCATTCATTTTTCAGAAGATTATATTCGTTATGCTCATGGCTTAATATCAGAGTATATTCCTGAAGAGCTAAGTGCAACGTTAGCTAATTATTTAAGGTGAGGACTTATTTACTTTTTTTTAAAAACTAACTACTTCAAGGAAGAATTTCCCTGTCATGCTTCCATTACTAATACTGGGTTAAAAAACTTGCTTAAGTAGTGTAGTTTCCCTGCCTGTCTTCCATACAGCTGCTTTTCTTGTCCCCTTTTCCAAGTTGGGAGTATACTGTTCAGTGAAGCAAACTGGGTTAAGCAGGACTGCATAGAATGGTGGGGATATTCCCCAAAGCATGTGATTAGACCATGCTTTGCATAAGGTTTGTTTGTCTGGTTTCTGAAGATCCCTGTCAAGCTCCAAAACCAGGAACGACACATGGTGCTTCTTCCAAACACAGTTTTTTTTATTGTTCCACATCTGTACACAGAATCTTGCTGAATTGAAACACTCTACTAACTACATCAAGCATATGCTCTAAGAACTATTAAGGAGGAACTGTCTTTATCCTCTTTCTCTCACACAACAATATCTTAACTGAACTGCCTCTTGTTCCTCTGGAATGCGTCCCCTCCCTCCTCAAAATTCTGTATTCTATCACTTTTCCAGAGGAGAGTTGTATAGGAAAGAAGGGGCAGCCCGATTTTGTGTTTGTGTGGTTCGTGTGTGTCTAAGTCCATGTTTTGTTGTCTTTGCTACCTTTTAATCTTTGGGACAAGGTTCACATGCTTGAAGTGTTCAATGCAGGACTGTTGCAGTAAATACATAGTGACGACTCGGAAAATTAGAGACACAAGGCTGAAAAATGGTTCTCAAATAGCACTCTTAATATTTGTTTTCATTAAGATGAGTTAATAAGTGGTAATAAGTTAATAAGTTAAAAACATATTTGCCCAGTTAGCTGATCGTAGCTGATCTTGAAAAAGCTTTAGTTTGGTCAAATCTAGTTAATACTTGGAAGATGGTGAAAATATCAGGACTGGAGTAATGGGGAAAAAACATCTTGAAAGTAGGCAAATAACAAATCATTTCTGTATTACTGTACTATTAAAAACCATTAGGACATGTTCATAAAGTCACCAGGAGTTTATTTTATTTTTTATTTTTATTTGATTTGATTTGTCAATCACTTACAAGATAATAGGTATAAGTATATACATAGTTATGAATACATGAAATGGGTACATATAAGAAAAATAAAAGAAACAATAGGACAGGGACGGTAGGCACATTGGTGCGCTTATGCACGCCCCCTACAGACCTCTTAGGAAAGGGGTGAGGTCAATAGTAGAAAGTCTAAGGTTAAAGTTTTTGGGGTTTGGGGAAGAAACTATGGAGTCAGGTAGAGTATTCCAGACATTGACCACGCCGAAGTCGTATTTCCTGCAATCAAGTTTGATGCGATTAACCTTGAGTTTGTATCTATTGTTTGCTCTTGTATTGTTATGGTTGGAGCTGAAGTATTCATTGACTGGTAGGACATTGCAATGTATGATTTTATGTACTATACTCAGATCAGACTGAAGGCGGAATAGTTCTAGGTTTTCTAGGTCTAGAATTTCAAGTCTGGTGGCATAAGGTATTCTGCAACGAGTAGAGGAGTGGAGAACTCTTCTTATGAAATATTTCTGGACTTTCTCAACTGTGCTAATATCAGATACGTAATGTGGGTTCCAGACTGATGAGCTGTATGAGACTGATGAGTGTGATATTACCAGAGAAAAAGCTACGTATCTTGACTCAAGGGAAAGTGCACAGTCTTTAACATTTTGTTGAAATTGTTGATGAATGTGTTATAATTCTGTAAATTAATTTCTGTGGAAAACTCAAAATAGGCTTCATAATCACATAATTAGGTGAAGTAAATTTGCTGATGTAATCAGATAACACTAGCATTTTACTTGATTTTTCTGGCTTCCAGACTCCCACAAGGTACAGATCTTCCCTCAGAGCCAGCATCAAAGGTAAGGACTTCTTAAGAAAGGCAGCTTCTCAAAACTTACAAGAAGTTTTTGAATTCCAAATCCCATAAACTCCATTTCTGTGGTCATTGGTTGGAAATGGTGGGAATCATAACCCAGCAATATTTGAGAAAACCCTATAGTTTCTCCACCCTTGTTTTAGCTGTTGCTTACTAGTTTTACAACGGGACGAAAAGAAATTCTGGCTATAAAATAAGTGTGTCAAATTCATTACTGAAGTAGATATTAATTCTTGAAATATTTATTACCTTCGTTATAAAGGGAATTTGCTTTTTCAAGCATATAGGTGACTTCAGTTTAGTTAGGCTGCTTCAGCAAGGGCCAGTGACTTTCACATGCTGGGCATCCTCATGTAAAAATAAAGAATTGGTGCACTCTTATCTTGATATCTTACATGAGCTCCTTATAGAAATGCTAAAAACTTAGGGGAAGTAAACAAGAATAAAACCTGAATCATTTTAAAAACTTTTTCTCAGGGAGGAGTAATTATTTAATTAGGAGAATTGTATCTCAGAACTCAAGCTGGCTCCTAAACTAATATGAGTGCTCAAGAAATGAAGAATGTATTTTGTTTTGAACTCCAGCCAAAATTGCATTCAGAAGTTCAGCCAATATATTAAAGATTGGCTGAGGATGAGAAGAAACAAAAATCTGAACTAATTTAAGCATTCTGTGATTGCGTGGAAACAAAACTATTAGATAATTTGGCTATTGGAAACAATAGAATTCAGAACTTGCAGAAACCTGAACAACCACCAGATGGCATTAAAGAGACAATTTTCAATTACAGCAGCTAAAATGTAATGGAACACCTGGAACAATGGTGTTTCTGTCCATATCTGGACAGAAGATCTAAAACATAGAATTCATGACAAAGCAACGGAAACCATGAAATGTTTTATGGACAAATTGTTTTGTATATTTTTCTGGTTACATTGATATGTATTTTCAGGTGGCAAAGTGGTACACAGTCCAAATTCTAATTGGACTCTCATTTTGAGAGTCATTCATGACTCTCATTTTGGTTTTTTTGACAAATGTGAGAAGCATAGCAGCACTTTCAAAAATTTACCTCAGCTTTAGATTTATTGATTAATCATCAAAGATTAGATACTTCGTATTTCCCTTTGGTGCATGTCTAAGTTTATTCCATAAAGTCTGGACGTTTTTAACTGTGAAGTCCACAAGCCCAGCATGTGATTTATGACACAAATCATTCTTTAACATTACAGAAAAGGAAACTGTCAGATGGCCCCGTGGAAGCTGAGGAGGATTATACTAAATTCAATACTGGTGATCTGAAAAACAAAAAGGTATGTATTTTTGTGTTTTCTTGCCTCATATTTTGCCTAATAGTCAGGTGGTCTATTAAAGCGGGGAGGGGAAACAGGACAGCTATTTAAGCAAGTGCGATCTACAAGGCATCAATATTCTGCATTTCAGAATAGTGTAGAGAGATTAACTGTCAAAACAGCTGGATAAAATATTAGGAAGAGTGGGAAGAGAAGGGAGAGAGAGAATTAAAAGTACTACCCTTTTTAAAGAGCTGGTTTTTTTTAATATAATATTTAAAAGCATGGTTTCTAGAGGTTCAAATTACTTTTCTGTAGGATTCACTTATCACACAAAGCCATAATGTAGTTTGCTTGATTTTGGTTCAGTCTGGTATTTGAACACTATCAAAGGGTAAATGTTGCCTTTGTGTGATGTGCACAGTATATTGCAATAGTGGCATTAATATATTCAGTGTTTTTCCTAATGGTGCCAGGTTTTAGCTCCACAAGCATCTTAAAAGGGTTATTTTTGGAAAGTGCAGCTCAGTACAATGTTTCCCACAGAGATCAGTGGGGCTTGGAATATTCTTGTGATACCGATTTACTATAAAACCAGGCCTGTCACATAAAAGTACCAGTAGAGGACATAAAAAATAGCACAGAAACTGAAAGCACTGGTTAGACTGCCCACTTAATCTGGTCTCCTACCAAGCCAGTGAACTAAGAGTTGCAAAGAAGTGATTGATTCCTCACAAAGGCAGATTTCCTATGCACGTGGTTGCTTGGATATGCATAATCGTGTTAGTAGCCTCTCGTTCATATTGTCTGCTATACGTGAAATATCAGTGTAAATCTGTTTTTTAAAAATTGTGTGAGTCAGAATAATATTTTTGTTGGCAGGGCCAGAAATAGATTCATTCTTAGGAATGTTACAGAAATACAATACGAATTTTAGCTATACGTGTAGCCAAAAATTTGACTAGCTAAAATCAGTGGAGAAAATAAAGCCGTTTTCTTGTTATCTTGCTCAGGTCTCATAACTATCCGAGTCTGTCTTTACTATTGCCTTGGTGAGGTCTTTCCTCTGCTAAGTACTCAGTTTAGTCACCATAAGAGCTGACTAACAGTTTATAAATCAAGACTGAAGTACAAATTTTATTCTGGTTTTTAAGTCAGGCTTTGTTTCATGGTTATCAAAACCATACCAACAATGTTAAAGATGTATATATCAATATTTTCAGGAGGTTGCATGGTTTAAGAAGAACATGCTTGTATTTGAATTTTTTCACCGTGTAATCTGAAAAAGGATGTTTTTACATTAATTTGCTTCTCAGATCACTTGCTGATTTAAAAAAAAAAATCTTAGCTGATTCTTTAGGATTGGTGTGATTTTTATAATGGCCCTCTGAATAAAATGTGTGAGGGATTCTGTGCAGTTACCATTTATGAGTCCTGTACATAAAAAGAATTGTATCCTAAACTTTTTGCTGATGTTTTGTTCTTACTTGCAGGCAAACAGTAAAATGTCAGCTGCACAAAAAGCTTTAGCGAAAGTTGACAAGAGTGGAATGAAAACAATGTCTTCTTTCTTCAGACCAAAAACCACCACACCAAAATGAAGGGAGGAAGGTGCTGTTTGGTTTAGTAATTATCTTGGATGTTTTTTATGACGCTCAAGCTCCTTACAGCTTTCTTCCTTCTCCTATTTTCTCCTATTAAGACTTGTCACAAGTAAAAATCTACCATACTAATATGAACGTAATCAAAGTTAATTTTGTGTTTGTGTTAGGAACACTAGGCTCAGTCATCTGCTCCAGATAGGAATCTGTCTTTATATCATGATGACTGAAAAGTCACAGTATAATGAAAACAGTACATTAATTTCTGAATAAATTATTTGCACTTCTTGTTTTTTAAATTGTTGATTATTTTTGGCTGAGGGAAATCTGTGTCTTCTTTGTATTTTAAAAACTGTCTGGGCATTATTGTTGGCTGCTTATTTTTCCACACTGGTGACCAGGGTGATCAGAGTCTTCGCTTACAGAGTCTTGAGTGATGAATGATTTGGGGTATTTTTTTCTAAACTGGGAGAGTTTTAAGGATAGTGTTTTAAGGAGAAGCTGAATTGTTAATATAAAGCTCATCAATCCAGGCAGTCTTTGACTTATGACCATTTGGTAAAGGACCATTCAAAGTTACAATGGACTCACCAAAAATTATTTACAACCCAGCCTTGAAGCGTGACCGCTCTATTACCCCTGTGGTCATATAATCCCATTTCGGGTGCTTGGCAACCAGCTTGCATTTATGACTGGTTACAGTGTCCCACAGTCACAACACAAATCCACTTGTTTTCTGATACAGTTTTGTCTTCACTGTCCCAAGTGAACATGTGATCAAATTTTGTGATGTTTTGGCATTGTCCAACAAAACACCCATTGGATAAGCTGGATTTGGACTTTCGACCGGGTGGTTCAATTAATGACCACATTACTAGCTTAACAATGATGGTGAAATCAAGTCTTTGTGGAGTTGCAGGGAGTGCATTCCCTTGTACTTTGTGGAATGAAACCCAAAGCGTAGTGTTGCCTTATTCAACATAGGTTGATTTTTTTTTTCCTGGGGAAGAAGATTCTATGTTTTCTTCAGGCGGGTGGGGATTACTGTTGGTTGGACAGCACCTGGTATATCCATTTCCAGAGTGGAATTTCATCTTTATCATCTTTGCCTCTTTTTAAATTTTATAAACAGTTTTATGTTTTAATATTTTATTTGTACACTGCCAAAGTCCTTCTACGAGAGAGATGGGCGATTTCAAAATTTGATGCATAAACAAGCAAATAAATAAAATGCAATTCCCTACTATGGATATCAAAGGATAAATGATAACAAGCGTACAGATTTCCTCTCAGGAAATGTGAAATGAAGTTAACCACAAGTTATTCTTACAATCCCTAGTCAGGGAATAGGATTAGCCAAGGTTCAGGGCAAATTGTGAATCAGTTACCGAAAGAGCTGAGAATTTGTTGGTTTCAATAGCTGTTTAAACAAGATATCTGGTGTGAATAAATGGCTTTAGTCCAGCGGCTGTGTCCTGAAGGAAGGATTTCCAAAATCTGTTTACATATATTTCCAAAATTTCCATTCTATCCCCAGAATTGGAAATAGTTAGCAATTTCTCAGGATCACCAAAGAGAAAGACTTTTCTGTTCTCTGAAGTAGATAAACAGTAAGATCAGATTTCCTTCCTCATTACATTACTTACAATAGAGTATAACCTTCCTCTCCCAACAGTCACCACATTGTTATGGCTTCCCAGCAACAGAATAAGGTAATAACAGTATTAGCAGGCTCTTGGTTTCTCCCATCTTTGCAGCTGCATGTATGCTGAAAATCAAGAAAAAAATGAAGCTTCCCATTATATGAACCACTTTTTAAAAATATGTATTGTTTATCATAAAAAGTAAAATAGAAAACAAAAACAAAGCAAAACAAAAACATACATTCAACACTAGCAACAACAAAAAGAAAAAAAAGTGTGTGTGTGTGTGTTTGTGTATGAAGAAAAAGCAATCAATGGGTTAAGCTAAACATTACACTAAATCTTCAAACCCCTCTGTTAACCATCTGTTATTGTATTTAGTGTGTAGAAAGTCCACAAACGGTTCCCAATCTCTTATAAAGCTGCCTACTCCATTAACTCTAATCAAAGCGGTTAATTTCGCCATCTCAGTCAAGAAGATGAAGATGAAGATGAGATGGCTCACTGAAGATGAGCCATCTCATCTTCAGTCAATTTCAAAATCCATTGTTCAATAGTCAGCATCCCTTTTTCTTTCCAGTGTTTAGCAAGTATAATCCTCACAGCTGTTACCATGTGAAGGAATAGTGCCCCAAATTGTTTTTCAATTGGCTTGCCCATCACAGCCAAAAGAAAAGCTTCGTTTTCATTAATATCTGTATCTTAAATATTTCTGCATTGTCATCGTTAAGTTTATCCAGTATGTTTTCACATATTTGCAAGACCAACACATATGATAAAATTAACCTGGATTTTGACTACATTTTCAGCACTTATTAGAATATTTATTACATTTTTGCTAATTGCCTAGGATCAAGTAATAATTATATAAACCACTGTTGACTCTGAGTAAGGTGGGAAAATTACAAAAACTCACTGAAAGCCCACAGTGTGATGGCTGAACTTTTCTAAAAGAGAATGCAAAATGCTGAAGGTGTGCGGTTGTCACCAAGATGTTTTGAAAGCAATGATTCTTTTTCCTCTTGCGATTGTTCTCCATGACAACTTTCAGCTTCTAATAGGTTATCTGGGGGGCAGAGGGAGAACAAAGGTGTGAGAAAAACAATTTGGAATATTCCCATTAAAGTTTGGGCTATGGCCAGAACCAGTTTGTGAGCCATTCTGTGGATCACCCCTGCTAATCCTTTGTCAGTTTTCATAGGTGAGAATTGCTATTTTCATAAACAATAGTAGTAAAGTTCATGTAATTGCTTGACCAAGTTCAGATCTTTCTTCTGAAACTTGCAGGTGTGTGCACCTAGGCGAAAAAAGCAAGTTACAAAACTCAAATATGCAAACAACCCAACAGTTATGTCCATGTTATTCTTTATGCCAGTAGAAAAGAATGGTTCTTTCTGCTCCTTAATAATTAATTGTAGAATATAGAATCTTAAGAAGTAGGGAGTCCCCTGAAATTGAAGTGGTTTGTAACTTTCATAGGCTCTTAGAAATTCTTAGAAATAATTTTCTTATTGTAACCGTGATTTAAGTGTTGCTGGACAGCTTGTTTCTGCTTTCCCACCAATATTTTGACAGTCTCCCAATGAGATGAGTTAGATTGAGAGGGGGGAGGTTCATTCAAAGGCAGTCAACCTCCAGGTTCTAAATGTTTTCATTCCTAGATTAATGCTGCCTCAGATATAACCCTGGAAAAGACTGCATATTCTTTGTGGGTCCGTCTCCAAACTATGGAACTATGATAAGCAGCAGCAGGCCTAAAATGACTAAAGCAGACAGATGCACAATGTAAAAATCATAGGGAATCTGATCAAAGTGTACCACCATATGATCAACAAAGACTACCTATACCTAAATCCTCCCATCCGCATATGCTGAGCCTACTATACATGTTTTCATGAGATACCAGTGAAGAATTCTGAGAATTCTGTCATCAAATCTGAGGGATTACATTATCTAGTTCGTCCCAGAGCAGTGGTGGGATTCAAAAAAATTTACTACCGGTTGGTGGGCGTGACAGGGGAAGGATACTGTAAAATCTCCATTCCCACCCCACTACAGAGGGAAGGTAATTGAAAAATCCCCATTCCCTCACCACCCCACTAACCTGCTTTCCAGCTCCGTTCTCCTGTACAGAGCAACAAAAGAAGACCCAGCCGATCAGCTGGGACTCAGGAGGCAGAGAATAGATGGGGTGGGGCCAGTCAGAAGTGGTATTCCGAGCTACTCAAAATTTCCGCTACTGGTTCTCCAGAACTAGTCAGAACCTGCTGAATACCACCTCTGTCCCAGAAATAAAGTTTTTAAAAGTGTAATAATTATACATAATATACATATATAATAAATGGAGGCCTTCCAACAAGTCAGTTTTTGCCAATCTCATCTCACTCTCACTATCAAGTAAATTGTTTGCCATGTGGATTAGCAATAGAATTTAAGACTTGTATGCCGCTTCACAGTGTTTTATATCCCTTTCTAATGGGTTTACAGAATCAGCCTATTGCCCCCAATCATCTGGCTCCTCATTTTACTGACCTTGGAAGGGTGGAAGGCTGAGTCAACCTTGAGCCATTCAGAATCAAACTCCTGGCAGTTGGCAGAGTCAGCCTGCCACATTGCATTCTAACCACTGGGCCACCACGGATTAGTTCATATCTCTGTGCTATATATTTGTAATGACACTGGATGGCATCAGAAGCAAACAGAACGGCTACCAGGGCCAGGAACAGAACAGGTAAAGATAGATAAAAGAAAGGATGAAATGAGACTTGACAGATTTTCTTCAAAACTGTAATCATATTTGATTTAATTTCTTAAAGGTTGAGGTGGAAACCTCTAGAAGTACATACAGTCCTGTCGGTGTACTGTCAATGACCCTCCAATTTTCTGACATGAAATTGTAGAATTATGAGACAGGACTGGCTTTTCAGAATATCAGTGGTAGCTGAGCCTCAGGATTACAGTGAAAGACATTACTTTTCCTAAATTGGTATCCTCCAACTATGTTGGCACTGTTGCTGCAGTATTCCTATTGCTCATACTGGCTAAGAAGTCTGACAGTCGAAATTTAAAATACCATTAAAACTGGTTGAGGAAGACACTCATAGTAAGGACATCTCTGATGTATGCGTGCAGGTAGATCTCAACTTACGACCACAGTTCAGCCCAAAATTTATGTTGCTAAGTGAGAAATTTGTTAAGTGAATTTTGTCCCATTTTCTGACCTTTTTTTTTGCCACCTTTGCTAAGTGAATCACTGCAGTTGTTACATTGTTAAGTGAATCTGCCTTCCTCATTGACTTGGCTTTGTCAGAAGGTCGCAAAAGGTGATCACATGACTCCAGGACAAGGCAACCATCATAAATATGAGCCAGTTGGCAAGCATCCAAATGCAGATCACATGACCACGGGGATGCTGCAACAGTCATAAGCATGAAAAATGGTCATATAAGTCACTTTTTTCAGTGCCATTGTCATTAAGTGAACTGTTGTAAGTTGAGGACTACCTGTACTCACACCCACACACCCATGCATACACCCACACATACATACCCACACTCATACACAATTATATATATAGACAGTATATTACATACCATTGCTACAAACATTCCTAAAAGTCTCTTCAACCCGTCCCATTATTTCGTCCTCAGTAGCACTGAGATTTTGTTTCAGAAAATAGGTTGTCATTTTCCCTTTGCCTTTCACCTCTATGGGTCCCCTTTCCGCTATCTCAAACACTTGAGGTGGAAGTGCTCTGTGCAGTGCAAGAAACAACAACATATGGAGTTAATGACATTGCTAACTGGCCATACCTGGCTAGCACCGCACAAAGTTATCCATGAATAAACCATATTTTGACTTAGCACAATATGCAAAGCAGATTATGAGATTTAATTCCGGCACAATCAAGATCCCGTCTGATGGATTTGGTATTTCATTGCAAGCCCTTACTTACTTGAATGTTGTGGAGCTGATATGGATTTTGTCTGGCAATCCATGGCTTTCCATCCTGGAAGCTGTATTGACGGTATCACCAAATAAACAGTATCTGGGCATTTTCTCCCCAACTACACCAGCTAGCACTGGTCCGGTATGTATCCCAATTCGAATCTGTTGAGAGAAACACAATATGGAAACCACAAGGTGGAAGAGGTTCTTAGAGAGATATATTCCCTTAGTGGGTTCTGGAAGAAACCCAAATTATATTTTTAACAATTTTTTTGGTGTTTCTTATCATGTATCATGAGGAACATGCCAGAGATCCATTTATATAAATAATCTTTCCCTTGTAATTGTTCCACCTGGGCCCTCATTTGGAGCTGGGATTGATTTTGTGTTTTAAGTTTTGTCACATATTGTTTATAATTTGGGGCTTGATTAATATCTTCTTACTTTTTTTATGTATCTTAGCCACCTTAGAAGGAGTTTATCATTAAAAACACCACAGGAACATTTCAAATAAATATTTTAAATATTTTTGAGGAAATGAAAAGCTCGACTTGCTTATATTTAGTGATTTCAGTTGGTGTCACAGACATTGGCTTGGCAGTTATTTATTTATTTATTGGGCATAGTTTCTGTTCAAATTTAGAAAAAATAAAAATAAAATCCTCACTCAGCAGGATCCTAATTTAAAAAAAATATCTATAGGAGGGAAGGGGAACTGAGGAATAAAAAAAGAAAAATCCAGAGACTTATTCCTTATATGATATACATCAACATTTAGCAGATAGCCATGTAAAGGGAGACCATTTGGGGAAAGGAAGAACCAACAATTGGTCCCTGCTTATCATATTGTTTTAATTCTCTCTCTCCCTCCCTCCCTCCCTCCCTCCCTCCCCCCCCCCTCTCTCTCCTACGAGTGAGATGGCTTGATCTCTTCCTTAAGTTTAAGTCTTTAAACTATGACTTACCTGTATAGGTCTAGTGGTAATAGGGTTCATAACTTCTCTTGCAGCAATTCTCATGCCAAGGGCAAAATTAGCCACCCTTTCACCATGACTGGCAACTGGGACTGGAACTCCTCCTACAACCATGTAGGCATCACCAATGGTTTCTACCTGTAAAGCAAGATGCATAGTAATGTACGCGTGGAAACCACTTGTCTAGGCGTGCGTGCTGGTACTCTCCAGATGTTTGGTCTGCAATTCTTACATTCCACTGCTAATTGGAGTTAAGGGGAACTAAACTTCCAAAAGTTCTGTAAATGAACACAACAAGCATATCTCCTTATTAATTTATTTATTTTATTTGTTAAATTTATTTGCCGTCTATCTCACCGTGGGACTAATCTTGGCCCCTTACTCCTAGTTCTTTCATTTTTCTTGGGGAATCACTTACTACAATGCTTTCTTTTTAAAAAAAAATCTTTTATTTATTAATAATTTTTAAAGAAAAAAAGGACAAATGAACAAGTGAAAAAAGCAAACATGGGGAAAATGGATGCAAAAATATAATATTCAGTAAGCGGATTATTTAGATTGTACAGTTAGTGCTCAATATATTGTTGATGAGAAATTAACTATAAAAGCTCGAGTACATTAAAATATGACAAAGGATTTGAGTTTCTGAACCCAGTGCCAAAAGGCTGACTGATGCAGCTACAAAGGTGTATCTCATTTACCGCTAAGCAAACAGTGGTAAAGACATTGGATTGCCCTGGCTAATTAATAAAAATACATTATATACTGTAATTATGTCTTTCCCAATCCGTTACTCTCCAGACACATACAATTGCAATAACATTAATAGCGATAGCAATTGCACTTATATACCGCTTCTCAGTGTTTTACAGCCCTCTCTAAGCGGTTTACAGTGTCAGCATATTGCCCTCCAAAATCTGGGTCCTTGTTTTATCAACCTCCCAAGGACGGAAGGCTGAGTCGAGCTTGAGCCAGGCAGGATCGAGCTTCAGGTTGTGGACAGAGTTTGCCTGCTATTCTGCATTCTAACTGCACTGAGCCACCACGGCTCTTTTAATAGCCAATTTAAAAACTCTTGCAAACATTTGTTAAAATCAACTAGTTCAATTCAAACTAAAAAAATATCTCGTTAAACAGTCGGTATGGCCAGTTGCTGGAAATTCTGGGAGTTCCAGTCCAAATGTATTTGCGAGGTACCAGGCTGTGGGGATGGCTGTGAGAGCAGACTGATCTCTTTGCAGGAAGGGGGAAAGGGAGAGAAAGGTTGCAAGCCAGAAAATTGCTAAATTATACTAAGCAATATCTAGTCTAGAAGTTGATATAAGAAGCTCATGGTTTTCAGGATTCATTCTCCCTTCTTGCTGCCAATCTAAAATTATCCATCCATTCATCATATGCCCTTGGGCTGCAAAAGACAGCAGCAAATGCTATAAATGTCAGCCATACTTACTTTATAAACTCCGTGGATGTTAGTCAGACGATCAAACTTGGAATACATTAGATTAAGCATGTTCACAATCTGAATAGGTTCACAGACAGAACAGATGTTTGTGAAAGTCACTACATCACTAAAAAGTATTGTGCAGCAGCTAAAATCTCCTGGGGAACAAATGAAAAGAAAAAAAAAATAGAATAGTCAGTTTTCAAAAGTAATGGTTTCTCTGTTTTTGGTTTTTAATATGGCAAGGATAAAATACTCAAGCCAAAAGTCCAACAATGCTTAATGGAAAATGACCTTTAACTGTTGTTGCCACTTGTCTGAATCCTACTAAAAGCTGGAAAACAAATTGCAGCATATGTGACCTCTCACTTGATTAATATATAAGGTGTGTATATTGATGGATGGACTCCGGTGGATTAGATGTTAGGCTTTATTGAAATAAATTGATGAACAAAGAAACAAATTCCTGTGTCATTTCAAAACACACATGAGGCTGAAAGCCTTTCCACTATACCTTCTAAAATCTAGCTTACAACGAAGTTTAGAAATGCTCACAATTGGCCTAAAAATGTAAGTAATAGTATGCAAATCCCTAGACAACAGAATTATTTTGAAAAAGTATGTCCACCCTTTTGAAGCAGTAAGGTGCATGTCAAATTATCATGTTTCCTAAAATTATGAGACTGCACATAGTTTAGTTTTGTACTTACCTGAAAAGTAAACATTATGAAAAATATCTGTGTCCTAAATACAGTATATGTCCGGCTTTCTTTTGGTTCCCTGGAAACCAGACCTCTATGCAAACCAAGTCCATACACACAGAATCTTAGCTTAGAAGGGAGTGTTTCCAAATATTTGATTGAATTCCTCTCCCTTCCTGTTTTACGACATGCCATTTTCTATTTGATAATCAAAGATAATAAAATTGCCATACCTGCATCAACCTTTTTGCCTTCCTTCAGCAGATTAGCCACATGTTTTGGTAACATGGCATAGAGTAAAGTTTCTGATTTCTTCTTTTCTATCTCTAGGTTCTTAGAGAGAATCCTGAGCTCTTCCTTTTTTCTCTCGAGTTGGTTTGATAGCTCTATCTCTGCCAGCCGCTGCTGGTTGAAGAGAATGAGGTCTCTTGTTGGGTCATGTTGGGCGATGTCAGAAAGGTGCATCCCTTGTTCTTTTAACTCATCCAAACTGCGGAGCTTTGGTGAGCACAAGTAGATCATGCTACGGTTGCAATCCATCCAGATCATCTGTCCTTTTTCCAATAAATACATTATACAATGCTTTCCATTAGGCTTAATTGATGAATTAGCTCAATATTATCTAGATAACTGTCAGTAAACTGAATGTGAAGATTATAGATTCTGTGGCAGAGGTGGTATTCAGCACATTCTGACCAGTTCTGGAGAACCGGTAGCTGAAATGTTGAGTAGTTCAGAGAACCAGCAAATACCACCTCTGACTGGAGATTTTTACAGTATCCTTTCCTAGCCACGCCCACAGAACCGGTAGAAAAACATTTGAATCCCACCACTGTTCTGTGGTCTAATGCAATGGTGGCTAACCTTTTTGGGCTCCCGTGCTGATAATTGCACGCGCGCACCCAGAAGGCAATGTGCACCCAGAAGGCAATGTGCATAGGTCCCCCCACCCTCCTGCGCATGCATGCATGACCCCCCACATGCAACACACATCTCTGTGCATGCGCAAGCAACCCCATGCATGCTGCGCATCTCTGCACATGCATGTATGTCTCCCACCTCCTGTGCATGTGTGCCAGATACCCAACAATCAGCTGGTGGGTGCGCAGTGCGCACGCATGTGCAGTAAACCTGCTTTGGGCGAGGCTTGCGTGCCGGCAGTAATGGCTCTGCCTGTCACTTCCGGCAAGCGTGCCATAGGTTCGCCATGTCTAAATTTCGTGGGTTTTGCAAATGCTTCAATACCTTCTTTTATTTGGGGTTTAGAATTTAGGATCTAGAATCTTTCATTCCTGTGCAAGGTTTTGAAAGAATTAAAGGCAACAGATTGATCAAGATCACTCAGTACAATAACATAAAGATGGGCAGCTTCTTACAAGTTATTGTAATCTTCAAATCTTTCCCTGTTTGATATCTCCAAAATTGCCCTACAATTGTGCTATCAGAATTTAGTGGTAAACATCTGAATTAGGATAGCATTATTCACTCCCAATTTAGGTAGAAAATGAAAGGAACTCTGCCGGCTTTTTTTTGGCAAGTTCTATTATAGGGATTGTTAAGAACTTTATATGTAAAAGAAAAAGTAGAGACAAGATCAAGAATAAGAAGGTGCTAAATGAATGTGGATTGGATACAGAAATGAATGATCAACATGAAGGAATTAATTTACTTTAATGAAAAGAAGGACTTGGGGAGACAGGATTGCAGCATTCCAATATCTCAGGGGCTGCCACAAAGAAGAGGGAGTCAGGCTATTCTCCAAAGCACCTCAGGGCAGGATAAGAAGCAACAGTTGTAAATTAATCAAGGACAGAAGCAACCTAGAACTAAGGAGAAATTTCCTGACAGTTAGAACAATTAATCAGTGGAACACCTTGCCTCCAAAAGTTGTGAATGCTCCAACACTGGAAGTTTTTTAAAAGATGTTGGATAACCATTTGTCTGAAGTGCTGTAGGGTTTCCTGCCTAAGCAGGGAGGTTGGACTAGAAGACCTCCAAGGTCCCTTCCAACTCTGTTATTCTATTCTATTCTAATTTTGCTGTGCATAAAGGCAGGACATGCAGGGAGATTTCAGATTTTGTATGTGTGACGGACAAGAGAGATGGAGGAAACTTGCATGTTCCAGTTACTGATCCTATTCACGAATGATTCCTAACACTGTTTTTATTTTACTCTGTGTGGTCTGCAGTGATAAAGTTCAGTCCCTCTCTTATTCCCATCACACTCAGCAACTCATCTCTTGTGGGGCAGATGGCAGGATCGTGGTCTGGAATATGGATGTTGAGAGGCAAGAGGTATCCAGTCAGTTCTTCCTCTTTCTCTGATCAGGGAAGTTATCACTTACATAATCTTCAAAAGATGCATCAAAAAGCCATTTAAGCCAAAGGTGACTGCCTGAAAACCCAATATAATAACATTGTGTTTTCCTGTTGGGGGCTGCTTCACTACTGTCACCTCAGCCTGGTACCCTTCAGATGTTGTGAATGTTCCAACACTGGAAGTTTCTAAGAAGAGATTGGGCAACGATTTGTCAGAAATGGTATAGGGTTTCCTGTCTGAGCAGGGGGTTGGACTAGAAGACCTCCAGGGTCCCTTCCAACTCTGTTTATTCTGTTAAGTACAGTAAGGTGGTTTGTTCATATAAAATAATTGAATCAAACTGTAAAATAAATTATTTTATTTAGGGAAGGGTGGATGGATCAAGAGTAAAGGAAAATCTGAGAAAGGTCATGACATTGAGATGTCTTAAGAACAAAAGACTATTATGTTGGGTATGGACGTGGTGGAAGCCAGCTTGCTTTGTAAACATAGAGAGATATGAGGATTACAATGAATGTGAGTAATATAAATTTTCTTTGCTAATCCAATGGCGTTCACTTCTCTATTATTTCTTACTACTTTTGTGCATTCAGCATAACATTGCTTGTCCCAAAAGGAAATATCATGATAGGTAGGTAGGCCTTTGCTATTTCATTGAAAGATTAAATTAATCCTTTACTGTGCTACCTGACTCTATTAGAAAATGCATTGTGATAATTTTATTCCTCCTTCTATTTTTCTTAAATGTTTAATATTTTTAAATTTCAGAAATTCACAGAAGTTTTGTACCTCTGAGTTTCAGCGCAGGCCGTTTCTTCAATGAATTGGGCATAATTTCTCTCCTTATCTTGAGAACAAACTGGCTGTTGATAAACTTTTTCATGCTGGAAATAGAGAACATGACTTGTGGATGAATAATGGAAAAATACTCATCTAATCTGGTTCCACTTATTTGCAACCCGGGTATACATTTCTGAATGTTTACACCAGCCTGTTTGATTTTCAGCTGAGGAGAGAACCGAAAGGTAATTTCAATAACTAAAAATGACTTTTTAAATCCTCTTCAGAAACAACAGGTAACAAAAAATTACTTCAAAATTAAAGTGGAATATGTTTTTCATATCACAGTAAAACTGGGTTTAAGACTGGACTCTGGAAGGTGGGAGTGAGGCAGAAACCACACAGCACTCATTAACTTTCCACTCGTGCACAATTCCAGCCTCCTTTATAATGGTTGTGGGCATCTTCTATAATGCTGGCTTAGCATACCACTTAAAATAACTATATGAGTTCTCACTTTTCTGATAAAAGGAAATGGTAAATAAAGCGATACATAAAGCCTTTGACTCTTACGATATCTATTTTATCTATTTTTAAAGAAAACTTGCTCCCAAACAATGCCTCTAGTAACATCCCCATATCACTGTCTCACCCTGCAGACCATGATAGTGATTTTTTCCAAATCTAATCCTCACCTGTACGACTGCCCTGCTCTGCCTTGACTTTATTTTAATTTTTTTTACTAATTTTGATGATTTATGTGCTCCTGTTGCAGAAAGTGTTTGTCCAATAGAAACGATTCAGCATGCCCACAACAGCCCCACCTCTAGCTAAACGGTTAAGCCCAAAGAATCCATCCCAAGGTTTCCTTACTGTTTCATCGAACACGAGGTGGAAAGGAAATGCATGGCAGAAGGTTCTCTCATCCATCCAAAGCCTCTCAGGGAACAACGGTTCAAAGGTACGTAAAAGGTTTCCTGTAGAAACGAAACAGATTATTTTTTTCCTGGCTTCTCCCACCCGATCCCTCAGCCAGCATGACTATCAGAAGGCATCACTTTGGGAAGGTCTAGAGGACAATTTCTGGATTAATTCCCACTTTACATTCACTTATCTTTCTCTTCGGTATTCAAGTGAAATAATACCATCGTTTTGCCGAAGAACTGCAGTGAGATCGGTGTGGTACAAGATCTCTATTTTACAAAAGGGAGCACCAGTGGTGCTCCCTTTGGCGTGGAAGATTAGTTCTTTGAATTAGTATTTTTCTCAACCATTCAATCAGAAATTCCTTAATTATCACTCCATATTTGATAATTTTCCCTAGAAGAAGACTGGCATCAGTAATTCCTATGGTTCCTAACCTCCCCTTACTTGGATCATTATTATTTTAGTTTCAATGGAGGAAGACAAAAGCAAGAATACATGAACTGGAGCTAGACCTTGAAACAGCTGAGTTTTCTACAAAAATACACTGTATGGCTTTGGAAAGCCATCTTCAGAAATAGGATAACAATGTTGTTCTTTAAATGGTGCTATTCCCGAGAATTCAGATTCCCAAATATCTAAAATCATACGATCAGGGCGTAGTCCTTTGTATGACATAAAAACTCAACCTTTACCACCGTCTATTTTTATGGAGACATTTGCTGTTACATAGAGCAAATCAAGGAGTTATCTATAGTACAATAAAAACGGAAGATGTGTTCTACAGAAAAGAATGCTCTTGTCCCGTTAATCAGCCACATGATCTCATTTGGTCTCTTTCTATAACGCTCCATATAGTCAACGAGCTCAAGGACTTTTGCTTGCATTCTTGAGATCCAGATATCTTCCATCACCTATTTACTAACTTACCTGCCTTAGAATTGACTGCCTGTCTCAAAACATCACAAGAGGCCTCCTGTTCAGCAGTTTTTCCCCTTCCTTTTTGAAAAACCGCATCTTGTTGCTGAAAAAAAACCCCAATACATTAAGTCATCTCTAAAAGAGGCTTTGTATGACATGTGAGCACAACTCACAATTTAAAAATAGCAATAGCACTAGCACTTACACTTATATACTGTTTCAGAGTGTTTTACAGCTCTTGCTAAGAGGTTTACAAAGTCAACTTATTGCCATCAGCAATCTGGGTCCTCATTTTACCAACCTCAGAAGGATGGAAGGCTGAGTCAACCTTGAGCCTGGTGGGATTCAAACTGCCAAATTGCAGTCAGCTGGCAGTCAGCAGATGTAGCCTGCAGTACCGCATTCTAACGACTGCGTCACCACAGCTCTTGATACTCCTATTTCCTTCACTCTGTATCAACTCCTCTGCTCTTTCTACAGAAATATCACCTCTTTGCTCTCTCCCTCTCTTTTTTTTTTTTACAAAATTTCATTGAATAAACATTAAAAACATTGAACACAGTATTACTTTCCTGGCAGTTATTTTGCCATACATACTACAACATGAAACAATATACAACGGTTGATCTCCTATTTATCTTAAACTGTTAAGTTGCTGCTGTTAACATATTGACATATTCATTTCCATTTATATTCATACTTACAACATAATTTCCTTTCACATTCTTTTTCTTTAACTATTTTATCCACTATATTTTGTTATCTTTAATCTAAATGTCTTCCACCTTTAATCCTATATAGTATCGGACATTTTGCTCTGACCACTTTTCCTCGATTCCAACCACTTGTACATTTTGTTCCAGGCTTCATAGTATTCTGTCTCATCCTTATCTTTAATCTCTAATGTTAGTCCGTCTATCCCTGCACAGATATTTTTTTTTATTATTTCACTTTCGGTGGGGATATTTCCAATCTTCCAAATTTGGGCATAAACCAATCTTGCAGCATTTATGACATGTATCATTAAATATATCATTGCTTTACTATATTTTTCTTCTACAATTCCCAATAGGAACACTTCTGGTCTAAACTTTATTTTTTGGCCAAGCATCTCTTCCAACCATACCTTTGTCTGCCACCAAAATTCTTGTGCTTTTGTACATGACCACCACATGTGATAGTATGTCCCTAGCATTGTGTTACATTTCCAGCATTGCGGTGACACATTTTTACTCATTTTTGCCAACCTTATTGGGGGAAAGGTGCTGCCTATAGAACATACCTCTTTGCCCTCCTGAGACCCATCTTCACGTGTAGAAATTGCTTCCTTCTTCGCTATTTCATTTGTCTGTAAAATAAAAAACACCACATGCTCCTTCTTCCCAGTGCGCTCCTCTTCTACATTTTGTTCAAGGATTTCCAGGGACACTTCACAGTCAAAGAAATCTCTGGCTACAGCTTCAATAATCCCTATGTAAGAAAAAAGAAACCACCTATTATACGGCAATATGTAGATCCCTTCCAAAGTGGCTCAGCTCTTAAGGAACTTAATGAAAAGCAAGTTTCTTATCCCCTTCCTTCAATAACAGCCACACAATAGCTTTTAAAAACTTTTCAAGTTTAGAGCGATTTTCTTCCCCATCCCTGTTCTTCCAAAGCTCTTCATTGCTCAGGAAAGTTATTCAAACCTCTTAACAAACTCTGCAGTGAAGTGCAAAACAGAAGAAAGAAATGGGAAACGTATTTTCTTTATATTAATCTTTCTAGGGATATGGGAAGAATTTCTAGCTGGGTAAGATAGAAGTCCACTAAACTGGAAACCCAGCATATAATAATAGTTTTAATTATAACACATGTTTTAAAAAACTAACTAACTAACTAAACATCCTGGAGCGTTTTTCTTAGACCCAGCACCAAGGTTGCTGATCAGATAACTGGTAGATGTGACTTAATCCGATTTCAGTTTTGCTCTGTAAATATCTGTATATCCCAGTCTGCATCTGAACACTTTCTTTGGTGCTTGCATTTGATCCCCTCACCCTCAATAATTGTAAATAAGAAGCTAACAAACTATAAAGTATAATAGAGACCTTAGCCTTATCGAAAGACCTTATTGGAAAATAAAAATAGTAGATGACTTGACTCAAGTGCTTTGTTAGGAAGCATGTCTTCCTGTTTAATAAAAAGAAAGGATAAAGAAAAAAGAAATGAAGTAGAAGCTGGCTGAAATTCTCGCTACTTCTCCCATATGTGTTCATTGGTCCAAAGGTTTGGAGATATTTCATAAGAAGAGTTCTCCACTCCTCTACTCATTGCAGAATACCTTATGCCACCAGACTTGAAATTCTAGACCTAGAAAATCTAGAACTACGCCGCCTTCAGTCCGATCTAAGTATAGTATATAAAATCATACATTGCAATGTCCTACCTGTCAATGATTACTTCAGCTTCAACCATAACAATACAAGAGCAAACAATAGATACAAACTCAAGGTTAATCGCACCAAACTTGATTGCAGGAAATACAACTTCAGCAACAGAGTGGTCAATGTCTGGAATACTCTACCCGACTCCATGGTTTCTTTCCCTAACCCCAAAAACTTTAACCTTAGACTGTCTACTATTGACCTCACCCCTTTCCTAAGAGGTCTGTAGGGGGGCATGCATAAGCGCACCATTGTGCCTACCGTCCCTGTCCTATTGTTTCTTTTTATTTCTCTTATATGTATCCATTTGCTGTATTAATAATTATGTTTATACTTATACCTGTTATCTTATAATTGCTTGACAAATAAATAAATAAATAAACAAACAAACAAACAAATAAATAATAATTATCTTTCTTTCTCCGATCTGGTGTCATCCAGATGTGTTAAATTATAACTTCCATCCCAATCTGTTCTGATCTTTGATGATGGCCTTTGTGGTCCAACAGATTTCAAGGCCTCCCCCTTAACTATCTCAGCAGCTTCCTTCTATGCCAGTCAAGGTCACCTCGAGCTTTGTAAAGTGCTCCTTTCTCTGTTCTAAGCAACAACTGGGCAAACACTTTGCCTTTGTTACTTCATTTTAATTGTATACCCTAAGACAAACAGATGCATCTCAAAAAGTATTGATTGGAATGAGTGATAATATTTGCACCAAATTATATTCTAAAATGTTTTTAAAATCGATGGCACAAATTGAGGCCTTTTATACAAGACTTGGAATAGAGGGGAGGGGTGGAACAGTTATGTCAAAGCCACAGAGGTCATTGAGCTAAGCAAAGAAATCTCATTCAACCCACCCACCCTGGCACAAGTAGTCAATTCCAATGCTTGGTATACTTACGGAAAAGTTCCCACTCAATTCGAGTGTTATATAAGATATATTCCATTATGAAACGGGTGACCTCGTACCTGGAACAATGTGACACAAGCCTTTCCTGTCTGAATAATAGTGGAGGAGCACACTCTCATCTTTCCTTTCCACTCGAAATGATGGTGCATTCATTTCCTAGGCAGGACAAAAATCTGTTTCATTTTCATTCAAAACAGCCAAGAGTCTATTCTAATACCCACCAGCATTATAAATGCAATTTTTTAAAATCTTTGTTGCACAATTGTCCTTCCATTCAATATATAATCAAAAAGCCAACCTAGAGCAATAGGTAAGGAATGCAAATGGAAGAATTTGCATTTCTTCCTTATTGTGTTGGTTAATAAGAATTTGCCAATTTGTATTCTGAGATTTGTTCATAGTATTGGAAACATTGGAGAAGGTCTCATGTTTCAGTAACAGAATTAAACTCTTGATTCATAACACCTTGAACCTGTTCAGGTTATATGCAATTTTATTCCAGTTTTCCTTTCACAATGAGTTGTGTGCAAGAACTCTCTCCTTCTGTTCATTCTCTCATCCTTTTTCTTAAACACGCCCACTGCTGAAGCATATTAGTGATGTAAAAAAATATTTGTCATAGTCAAGAATGGCCATGGCATGTATTGAAAGGTAATTTAAAATAGTTCAAAGGCAGGAGAAAAACATTTTTCATGTAAATGAACTTTCATTCCCTTGGCAACAATTGCATCATTTCAGTATAAACGCAAGACAGTTCCATACATTATAATTATAATGAAAAGCAATAGCTCAGCCTTCTTCTGATTATAACTCCCCAAATTCCTGGAAAACATGCCTGGCCCACTAAGAATTCTAAGTGATTTAGTCATCTATTTCACCTCCTACAGGTAACTCTAAGAAAGCAAGGCTCTCACAGATTCATAGTAAGTCTATTGCAATAAGAAAGAGGGCAGGTTACAAAATTTTGGAAAATAGAAATGTGTATCTTATCAGTGAGTTTATTATAACCGGACCAACCTATCACCTTTGAGCTTCTACCTAGTTTTGGTTTAATGGGGAAGATGCTACTCACTTGTTTGATATCACAAAACTGTCTATCTCTACTTGTTCTGCAACAGTTTGAAATGAATCTATTGTCATATCAAAATACAAAAATATGTATATTCTCTCTCTCTCTGTTTCTCTCTCTCTCTGTGTGTGTCTCTGTCTCTCTCACACACACACACAAACACACACAAACTTTAAGCTGTTTCAGTTGTGTCTCCCCAGAAGAAAATGTACCTGGTAGGACAAAGCAAGATAGCTATGTAAGGAGTCAAGATTCTCAATAAATTCCATCAAATTTCCTCCTAGTGTCCGTAGCATTTTATCATATCCTGATGCTTTGCAGAAATTAAAAAAGTATTGCCCAAAAAGCTTCAACACTGCCTCCTCTGGCATTTCTGCATGGAAAAAAAAAGCTGATTTGGGAATAATGGCATATATACCTGGGCACAGCAGAAAGTATGTGCCTTTTCTCATGAACATGCTTTGCCTTGTCTTTCCATGATATCTTCCTTCATGCTGCCACAATTGCAAGACTTCATTCAGTTTCTCCATCCATGAAATTAATCTGCAACATAGGTGCATGACTAGCTTTAAGAAACGGTTTACATTTACAATTTGAAATTCAAATTGAAATTCAGTTTGATCAAATCATCTTTGAATTTAATAGTTGCGTTGAAACTTTACATAGCCTAGCAGGCACCTCTATTAAGACAATTGAACCTGTCAGTTGGGCACAAAACAAAAAGAATAATCCAGAAACATATCATATGTTAATCAACATGACAAACAAATGTTGCAATCAGTAAACCACGGACTACCCATAGTTTCAAATTGTAATATAGTAGTTGAAAACAAATCATAATTTATCCACCAGCCCTTTTCTCATTTGTTACTAATATGAAAAGGAAGGAACCACATTACAGTTTAGTGTGATATGAGAGCAGCACAAACTGTAATCATTTAAGCTTCTTAAATGAATTTGTTTAACAGCATTGAACTCAATCAATTAATTTTGTGGGAACAAAGGATTGGACTGCAGGAGTCTTAAGGTTTAAAACGATGCCACGATGGAACAGATATATGCCAGAGGAAAAGAAATCAATTCAAAATGAATAACTTAAACAGAAGAGAAAATATTTTAAAATGTAGCTACAATACAGATTGAAAAAGGATATTTTAAAAAATGAAAACAATTAATAAAATCTGTAAAAAAGGAAGTAATATCTTTGTTATGGTCAATGACCAGAACAATATGCAATTATATAAGGCAATTAGAGCAAAATGAATTAAACTGTAGAAATAAAATAAGGCATTATGTGAAATCTAAAGGACACAAAACTAATTTGCTATGTTGCTAGAGCTGTTAGACAAATGATTACAAATGTGCTAATGTAGAAAATAAAGCAGGGTTAAAATACTTTAATTCTATTTCAATCATTATTACAGTTTTGAAGAGATAATTGTAAGGAGCTTGTGCAAGAGTAGATAAGTATGAATTTATTCAGGATGACTGACTAGAGTATTGCTTAACATTATACAGCCTTAAAAAGATGATAGTTTCAGAATTCTTCCTATCACATCCATAAGTAACCAAATAATATACTACCTCTAGGCAAACAGCAAAGTAAAACACGTAATTATCTCAGTACTTAGCATGTTGCAGGCTTCTTTGAGCAACTTCACAGTCAGAGAATCATCATACACTGTATATGTCATAAAGGTGTCTTCAGTTCCAACCTGAGTTCTGTGACAATACCAAAGAAAAGTTCTAATAGGAAATGAAATACGGAACACAAATTGCCACCTGGTTTTCCATATTTGGGTAAAGTAACACATTTTACACACATTTAGAGTGCAAGATTCAACTGGCTCAAAATAGTTTATAGATAGTTTTCAACTTACAATGGTTCACTTACTGATCCCTACAACGGCGCTGAAAAAAGCGACTTATGACCGTTTTTCACACTTACAACCTTTGCAGCATCACCCTGGTCATGTGATCAGAATTTGGATGCTTGGCAACTGGTTCATCCTTATGACTGTTGCTGTGTCCCAGGGTCATGTGATCAGCTTTTGCAACCTTCTGACAAGCAAAGTCAATGGGGAAGCCAGATTCAATTAACAACCATGTTACTAACTTAACAACTGCAGTGATTCACTTAACAACTGTGGCAAGAGAGGTCATAAAATGGGGTAAACTCATTTAACCAATGTCTCACTTAACAACCAACATTTTGGGCTCAATTGTGGTTGTAAGTCAAGGACTACTTGTATTCAGTTAACCGGGTAGAGATGTCATTTTTTAAAAAGTTAAATCCTTTAGCCAAAAGCATTGCTATGCCCTGCTAGGTTTTTGGAATCTAGTGTGGGGATCACAAAGTCAGCTGAAACATTCAAAGAAACTTGCAGCGATAAATAATAAATGGGTTGTGGCAGAAATGTTCATGGTGTCAGGTTAAGAAGGTGATTGGAGAGCATGATGGATGACTCTTGGAGATGGATGTGTCCCATTGGAGAAGTCATATCCAGTGGGTGGGGAGAAGACCAGGGTCAAGGGGGAAATGTATGATGTAATTTAGTATTGGCTAGCTGTCAGGGCTCCAACAAATCCACGCTCATTCAAATCAAAAGTC
Source organism: Pseudonaja textilis (assembly GCF_049901715.1). NCBI lineage: Eukaryota > Metazoa > Chordata > Lepidosauria > Squamata > Elapidae > Pseudonaja > Pseudonaja textilis. The sequence continues at coordinate 142,088,243 of NC_141990.1, forward strand.
TCTAGCTGAATCTCAGAGAAAAGAAAATTGATTTATTAGAAAGGGCCATGTTGGCATTTAGCTGGGTGCAGCCAATACTAAATTACATCATACATTTCCCCCTTGACCTTGGTCTTCCCCCCACCCCCTGGATGTGACTTCGCCAATGGGACACATCCATCTCCAAGAGTCATCCATCATGCTCTCCAATACCCTTCTTACGCTCCGACAACTTTGGGCTGTCGGGGTGATTATCTAGGCATTTAAGGAATGCCTTGTTTTCCCCCACTCCCCTTTTCTGGCAGCTAAAAAAGACCAAAGGAGTATCTTTTTAGTTGACACATGGCTTATACCCTGCTCTTAACCTGAAGCACAGACTCTTAGCCTGAATATCCCCAACCCATCCTCTGGAATATAGATATCTCCTTGGTTCCATGGTCTTGCCTTATCAGTGATAATGCTGTGAAGGTATAAATATTTACTTGAGCTTTTCCCATGTTTCTTCACCAAATTTCTCTACCAGGAGGGACTTCAGGCAGGAGTTGATAAATCCATACTGGGGCGGGGGAGGAACGGAGGGGGAGGGAGGGGGAAGGAGGGAGGGAGAAAGAGACAGACAGAGACAGAGACAGAGAGAAGGGGGGAAGAGAAATTCTTGTGAATGTCCTGTGTAAATATAATATTCCATATGCATACTTTCCAGTAAACTTTGCTGAGTATTAGTATTATGTGATAAAGAGCTGCCCCCCCCCTCCCCCGCCATTGTTTAATTGTACAAATTATCTTGCTATCTTTGCAGCCATGTGCCATTACATAAAGATAAAACTTGGAAAGAAGACTTACCATGGCACCTTTACAGTATGTCACACTAGGCAGGACTGGTCTTCTTTCTTGGTGCAGGTGACTTACTCTTTCTAAAAGCTTGGAGACCCAGCATTTAAATACCAGGTGAATGTAGATAAGGAGGGTCCATAGGGAAGGCTGTGTTGACTTCTACCTGTTAAATTTCAGTAGAGACTCCGAATGGCCATGGTTGGGGAAACTGAACTAATTGAATTCCCTGGAGTATTGAAGCATATTTTGAAATCAAAATATGTTTACCTTGTTTAGTTTTCCTGTTCTTATTAACAATAATTCAGCACAGAAATCACCGAACATTTCATAATAACAGAGTGGAATTGTGCAAGACCTGCTAATGGATAAAGGGTTGTGTTTGTTCTTGTAAAACCAATATGCACATTTTAACCTTTTTCAGAGTCAACTTAAGCTTTCCTTTCTGTTCATTCACCCTCACGGTCTCCCTTTCGGGCTCCCTATAGTTCAGTCCCAGAGAGTCTGCTGCAGCAGAGAGCAACGTAGTTCTTCACACTGAAGCCAACTGGACTGGTATTTTGGTGGTGTGGCATTCTTCATCATATCTGGGGACGCAGCACAATCATAGTTCTGACCTCTGGGTCTCTGATCATGATCTGCCAACCCTATTTTTCCCCTCTGTTAATCTTTTCCCTTTGTCATTTCCTACCTTTCCTTGCATGTTCTCTTTCACAAAATGTCGAGCGGAAAGAACAATTTTATTTAGTGCCTTTTTTCCATATCGAAACAATGGATGGAAACTAATCGAAGGAGTGTGAATCAACCTGGAATTAAGGAGAAACTTCCTAACAGTGAGAACAATTGCCTGAATAGTGGAACAGCTTGCCTTCAGAACTTGTGGCTGCTTTATCACTGGAGGTTCTATATCAGTGGTGGCTAACCTTTTTGGGCTCTTGTGCCAAAAATTGTAAGCGCGCCAGTGCGCCCGCACCCGTGTGCCAGCACCCAAAATGCAATGCACACCCCCACGCCCCCTGCGCATGCATGCGCAATTTCCCTCCCCCCCCATCCCCTTACCTGCACTGCACCTCACAGCTGATTTTTTGGCTGGTTTGAGGCCTTTTTCGGCCTCCAAGAAGCTTGGAAAAAGCCTCTGCAAGGCCTTTCAGGCTGAATTATAGGCCTGTTTCGTCACTTCCGGTATTACAGGAAGGGACGAAATGGGCCTATAATTTGGCCTGAAAGGCCTTGCAGAGGCTTTTTCCAAGCCTCTAGGAGGCCGAAAAAGGCCTCAAACCAACTGGGAAAAAAAATGAGCTGTAAGGCATGAGCATGCGCAGTGAGGTAAGTTTGCCTGCGGCTCACGTGCCAGCACAAATGCCTCTGCATGCCACTTGTAGCACGCATACCATAGGTTCACCTTTATTTTTCTATATTATTATTTGGAAGAGACTTGGACAGCTACTTGTCTGAAATGGTGTAGGGCAGTGATGCCAAACCTATTCGTCATTGCATGCCAAATGTGAGTGCGTCTGCACCCATAATGCAATGCATGCACGACATCCCCACTGCCCCAGTGCATGTGCATGTGACACCCCCACGTGCATCTCCCGTGCATGCCCTACCCCTCGGACATGTGTGGCAGATACCCAACAATCAGTTGGCTGGCGGGAGACACGCACGCATGCACAGTGGATCTGTTCAGGGCAATGGCTCACATGCTGGCCCGAAATGGCCCCGCGTGCCACTTCTGGGACACGCGCCATAGGTTCGCCATCACAGATGTAGGGTCTCCTGGTTGAACAGAGGGCTGGACTAGAAGACCTCCAAGCTCCCTTCCGACTCTATTCTATTCTAGAGATCTCAGAAAATTCTAGGGCGCAGTTTTATAGCTCCCATCAGATTTCCTCTCTCTTCAGGCATTCACTGCCCTAGGTTTTGAGAGAAGTGAAAGAATTGAAGTTATGGTCCTCCCTTACTACCTGCCAAGCTACAACAACCCCCCACCACAATAAGCTGGTATGCTATGCAAAGCAAAACATCAGTCTCCAGTGTAATCATCATTTCCAATAGATACTCTTGACCCCATATCTGGACCCTACATGGAACAGATCAGCTGGATAGGTTGCAGGATGGTGTTTCAGAATGATACCCACCAGTTTAGAGAAAGAGAAAAGTTAAGGAGATGCTGCAGGGGACATCTTGCAGGACTGGGGAGCAAGTCAGAGAGGTGATAGGGAGCATTTTGCTATCTAGGCGCCGATACTGATTCTGTCTGCCTTTGGAGAGATTATGTGGATGAAAAATCCTCATTTTGTAAGAGCAATCTCAATAGGTTTGGAAATTTCCAAAACTGTTCAACATCTTGGCATCTTGAACATGATGGCACAAAACAAATGATTGCAGGGCTCATGGGTGTTAATTTGCAGGATCCAGAATTTGAAAGTGAGAAAATAATGAATGGAGATCCTTTGTCCATCCTTTGTTTTGTATGCTGTACTTAATTGTTTATTTCTAGTTTGTTTTCTTTCAAGAAGGTGAAAAGTATGGCACTGTAAATTTCTCTTGGGTCATTTTTTTCCTTGAAATCAAATTATCAATTATCTTTTGGGAAATCTATATACAGCTTTGTTCCTACAGCAAATGGGACATCTGGGTATAGCTTCTATAAAACACCAGGGAACAATGCCGATCTTAATATTAATAGTGTTGCTGGTGGGTGAGTGGGTATGTGCATGTGAGTGAGTGAGTGATTGTATCATTCGGCAATTGCAATTTTCCCGAACTGATCATTTGTAAGAGCATGAAATTTAAGCTTAGTACAAGTTTTACAAAATAAAAAAACAAACTAACAAACCAACTACAATTCTACTTGGCTACAACCATAATCTACTTAGATTAGGAACTTCTAACTACTGGGCACTCACATTATCAATTAGTTTTTAAATCTACTTCCATTTTAAAAAGAGCAGCAGGTAAGCAAGGAAAAAAAATTGTAGAGCTCTTTGATTGGATACTGGCCTGTTTAATGTTTTTTTTAATATCTTAATGTAGTTGGGGACATTAAGAGTGGATTCCCAGGAGCAAATGAAGTTCCCATAGGACACAGGAATATGGCCCCCCCGAAATCCAGCGTATTGGTGGGAAGTTTTTTGGGTGCAATACATTTAAGCTCTTTTAATAGTTAAAGAAAATGCTAAAGTGCCAGTGCCATTTTAATAATAGGAAGGGAGAAAGAATACAAAAGAAGAATAGCGAACTAAAGGTTCAGAGTGGCAGGAGGCATTGAGAACAAAGGTAGAACAAGTGTCCCAATATCCTTCAGCACCAATCCTGCGGGTTTTGAGGAACGTGCTCAAAACCTGGTTCTTCCCACAGACCCTGGACTAGAATAGGATTACCAAGTAATCATTGGGTTTAAATTTCATTGTATTAAATGCTCCCTCTACAGCTTTAGGGAGGTACATTGGATATCTCTGCAGTTTCTTTCTGGAGGTGAATGTTCTTCCTTTGGATTGGCCTGTGATCCCTTCTACTTGGCTGGTATCTTGGGAATATCTCCGAGGGTCACGAAGGATCCAGTTGGAATGTAAGCTGTGTTCTCTTGAACTAGAAACAACTGAAATATGGAACCAAACTTAGTATAAATGGATCTTTACAACAAGGATGAGGGTACAAGAATATGTAGGTACCACAGAAGTTGGGTTCATGTAGTGTTTAGGACTGATTTTCCTTCTCAGCCTGGTCAGCTTTTGAATGCAATACGTGTTTTTATTGCTTTTTACTCTGTAAATTAAGAAAACCATTTGGTAGGTGAGCAGTTTTAGAAATCTGCTAGAACTCTCCCCTGATCCTCCCCCGCCCGAACCTTAACAGTTTGGGCAACAGCCCAGCTCACTGTATGTTTTTCATTCTATATATTGTCTTCTGAGGGAGATGAAAATTGGCCTCGAAGTACTTTAAATGTGGACACTGAGTACAAGAATCAGGTTCTTCTTTGGTTTCTCTTTCTTACCTTCCACATGCTGTATAAATAATGAATGCTGTGGTTTTTAGGTATTCTCCTTGAAAGATAGAGCAAGGCATCCAGATAATAAATGAGGGCAATTGTTTAAAATCAAAATATTTTAAAGGCTTTATTTTTATTGAGAAGAGCCACTTTTTATTAGAAACATAAATTCTGGATGCACATTTCTAGATTATGTGTTAACCTGAGCCCAGCATAGCAAACAAAGAACAATTTTAAAAATTAATGTAGAAACAATATTCACCAAAGTTGCATGACATGGAGGTGTATTGTAATCTAATCTGTCACAGAGTAACACAAAATGTCTCTGGGCGATCGTGGCATTCATGCTACCATTTTCTATATGGTATGGATAAGCTACATTTGATATGCTATGGGGAGGGAACTGAATAAGATAATTTTCAGTGTGCATAATGTTGCAGCTTATCTAGTTACTAAACGAACATATTTTCTGGATTCACACAATATACTGAATTATAAACTAATCAGGTTGAACAACCCGCTATGCCATCAGGTTTAATCTAGTTAAGTTTACTAATTTGTTTGAATACATTTATAAGGCCTTTACTTCAGTGTGTTGTGTTCACCCAACTACAAAGGGGCCCCAGTGTAGGCAGAATGTAAAGTCAAGTCCTGTCAGCTGTATACATCCAATAATTGCTACTGCTAATTTATTGCATAAAAATATCCCAACCACCTGCTTCTGAAGAAGGTCTCTCATTCTGCGTATGCACAGTAAGGATTTCCAGGTCAGTGCTGTTCTTTGAGGCACGTTTTGGGTTTAAATTTCATGGTATTAAATGCTCCCTCTACAGCTTTAGGGAGATACATTGGATATCTCTGCAGTTTCTTTCTGGAGGTGAATGTTCTTCCTTGGCCTTTTCCTTTGGATTGGCCTGTGATCCCTTCTACTTGGCTGGTATCTTGGGAATATCTCCGAGGGTCACGAAGGATCCAGTTGGAATGTAAGCTGTGTTCTCTTGAACTAGAAACAACTGAAATAGGGAACCAAACTTAGTATAAATGGATCTTTACAACAAGGATGAGGGTACAAGAATATGTAGGTACCACTTAGGTTCTGCACACAGAAGTTCAGTATTTCTTGGCAAGAGGTTTAAAAAACCTGCTGCTAATAAAACAAGGCTACAAGGATCAATGGTCTGACTCAATAGAAAACTGCTTTCCATTTTTCTGAACTAGGGATAGGCTAACTAGCTCACAGAATCCAACTCCCTCAGTGTGCTCTATGTTCCCCAAAGAAATCAAAAATTGGCAAACTTAAATTTAGTAATAACATGACTGAATGATTGCTTGTAAAGATGTCAAAGTAAGAATAAAAAGGAGTATGCCAATCCTCATTGAGGCAAAAAAAAAATTCATTTCCAACTTTAAATCATTTGCAGCTCCCAAATCCATAGCATTCTAATTACTACATAAATAACACATAAAGTGGATTTATCAGGGATGCTATGATAGAAGCCACAAATAAATACATCTGAAATCCTGTGTACTAAAAGAAACAAAGGATCATATATTGGCAAGCCTACACCTTTGGTAGACCATACTGTAGCTTTTTTTATGGGTTACTTCAACTGGAATAGTCTGTCTTTTATCAGCATTAAAGTGCTAGGATGGGACAGCACCCATTTAATTATTCTCCTCTGTGCATCTAACTGGATACAGAAAGTTGTCCTAGAATTCCTTATGCATTCAAAAACCAAGAATCTGGAACAGGGTTAGAGAGAAGAGGAAGAAGAAAGGATGCACTATTTCAAAAATAGCTAACCAAATACTACAGCATCAATAGGTAATAGACATGTCATACTAATTATTTATTAAGTCAATCAGTATATTATCCATCAACCTTCTAAGCAAAAATATGGAAAACCCATCCCTGAATGTTCTTGTTTGGAAGAACAGAGATGGAACTTTGTCCAGTTTCCAGCAGAAATGTAAGTATACTACTTTTGAGGAAAACTTTGATGTATCTATTATTTACTCTCATAACTATATGCTGTGTTTTATATAAATCTAGGATGATGCACCAGTTGAGGCCTTTTCTGGGCTGAGGAGCCTTGGAAGCATTCTCATCACTACGCATTTAAGCCAGAGTTCCCCAAGCTTTCTGGGTTGGTGGCCCAGGATGGGGAGTGAGTGGCAGGGGCCTTTACATGCATATAAGCATGTTAAAACAGGGGCGCATGTATGTGTGCGATGCAAACAGGGTGGCGATGGTAGCTCCTGCCCAGCGCTCATAGTGGCCATGGTGATGCCCATGGTGACACTGGGACAAGTGGGGGAATGCATGGGCATACATGTGCATGTAGTGGCCAGCCAGTCATGCAACCCAGTAGCCAATAGGCCATGGCCCAGTAGCGGGCTGTGGCCCACAGATGGGGACTCTTGATTTAAGCTACTGTAATAAGACTTACATGAGGCTGCCCTTGAAGACAACTCCCAAACTATTGCTAGTACAAAATTCAGCAGGCAAGGTATCAGTGGATTAGAGCTATGAGGGTCATTTAACGTTATGAAAATTCAAAACGGATCGATGCTATTCTGTGTTTATTCAAATGTTATTAATACTATTGAGACACATATGGACTTACTATCAAAATCTGTGTCAACATGTGGATGATCCCTCACAACTTTGTGTTGTCTTTCGGCCTCCAGTTTTGCAATAATTGAGTCAAAATAAGCGATTGCTTCCGTCACATCTGAACTGAGTTGTGAGCCATTTCTGTCTGCTGAGATCTGGATGGTGCGACAATGGTTTAATTAGAATAAACAAGCCATAATAATTGCATCCCTCCCTCCAACTTTCAAGGATACAAAGAACCGGTCTTAACAAATTAGTTGCTAACAAATAAGTTGCTAAGAATTTTTTTTTTCCTGACTTATCTTAGGCTCCATTTAAAGTAGCTATTATACTGTTTTTTTGAAATATATGTGGATTATTTTTAATGTGGTATGTCTCTGGGATGTGCATATATAGGCAGATATGCAAAAAATATACCATATTCCAGGTATGTGTGCGTACTCCAAATAATAATATTGAACTAATCTTGATACAATCATTATTGGCCTTATGATTCTTTTGGATCCAGGCCAATCTCAGCTTATAACTACTGTAGCAAGAAAAAAGCAAGCAAATGAGAAAAAACAATTAGCTAAAAATATTCAGAAGAAACCAAATTTGGCTTTCCAGGAAGCCAAATTTCCAAGAAGCCAAATTTGATCAAAATAATGTTGAATCTTGGCTTTCCTTTTACTGAAGTAGGCCTTCGGGTATTTTGGAATTCTATTCCATGAGTCACATTTAGCAAAACAAGAAATGAAAAAAACCCTACTCTTCAGAATATCTGCCCAAAATGGAGTGTGATACTAAAGGTGATTAAAAACATAAACTCATCACATTCCCAAACTCGTTGTTCATCTCCCACATCTTCCCATGCAAGTTTATTTCATTCTTATTCCAATACTCCAAAGAGAGTGGTTATAACATATTCTATGTAAACGTGGGAGTAACATATCCTACCTTAGAAGTCGATTTGGGAGGAGGAGGGGCTTGGGTTTTTGTTGTTGCTGAAGATTTTGCAGGCAAAGGGCAAATTCCAGGCACTCTGCCCAAGGCTTTCAAATCCTTGACACCCTCAAGATATTTTTTCCTCAGAGCTAACAAATCTTGTAAATATTGCAAACAGTCTTGTGTCTTTGAGTACATCCATGTCTTTTCTTCTTTCAGCTGAAGGCAGGCAACTGAATTAAGGCTGGTGGTACTTTTGCTTTTTTTCAGAGGTTCGATGAATATATGATCCTCATCTCTGAGAGCATACATAGAGGTGCTACGGATCAAACGAACCGCAGAGCCATCGTAAGCTGGGATCCCATCAGATAAACTACTCCTGCTGGAGTTGGGATGAAATATGGAGTGTATTTTCCTGAACATAGCGTAGTTCTTTTTTCATCTATTCCATCTAACGTTCAATCTCACTCCGGTTTGTCTTCTAATGGACATTTCTTGCCAATACAGAAAAAGGTTCCATGTGTTGATTATGAATGGTATCAGCCTTTCTTCTGTTTCAGACTTCTTTTGGCCCATCTCTTCATTTCTTTTCCAAACTTTGTCAAAGATGAAGAAATGCAATGTCATCAGTCTTATCTTTATGAAGCCTGCACTTCGGTTCACCTAAAGGTTGCAGTAGCTCTTATTTGCTTCTTTGTGCTGACCATGGTGCTGAAATAGACTATATTTATAATGAAAAACATCTAGCGATTCTGAGTAATGTCAGAAGGCTACATAAAAGACACTAACACACTAGTATCCAGTACATTTCTAATCAATATTAGATAATATCCTGCAGAAGTTGGCAGCTAGAAGGGATTTTGTTTTCTCTGCTATGGCAACCGAAGCATGGTTACCGCTATCTGATAACACACATGAGTGTTGAGAATAAAGCAGGCTAAGATCCATTACACTGAGCATGGAAGACTGGCCTTCAAATAAAACATATCTAATAATCTAAGATGGTTATTGCTGATGACTGTAGGCACAGTTAATCTAGTGCTGTACTTGATAAGATTTTATATATATATATATATATATATATATATATATATATATATATATATATATATATATATATATATATGATCTTTGGTTGTTCGGGTTTTCTCCCGCGTAAGATTCGAAGTATCTAGGCAACGTTTGATGAAGTCTCATTCATCATCTTCAGGCTTCTGTCTTGGCTCTTGCTTCTCAGAGTGATGTGAGATTGCAGCTGAGAAGCAAGAGCCGAAGACAGAAGCCTGAAGATGATGAATGAGACTTCATCAAACGTGCCTAGATATCAGATCTTACGCGAGAAACCCAACAACCAAAGATCCACATACAAACTACCTGAGAACCTCAGAAAATATATATATATATATATGTGTGTGTGTGTGTGTGTGTGTGTGTGTGTGTGTATATATATATATATATATATATATATATATATATATATATATATATATATATCTTAAGTTTTCGTGGGTACTTACATGTATGGCATTCAGCTTTGTTTGGGTATTTTCCCACATCATTGTAGTTGTGCTTTTAAAGTTGTAGCAACGTTTGGCAGAATCTCATCTGCCATCATCATATATGGAAGCCTGATGATGGCAGATGAGATTCTGCCAACGTTGCCTACAATTTTAAAAGCACAACTATAATGATGTAGGAAAAATATCCGAACAAAGCTGAATGCCATATATATATATATATATATATATATATATATATATATATATATATCTGGATCTATTGGTTGATTTCTAACGGGTTTCTCCTCCTCCAAAGCGTAAGATTCAAGTATCTAGGCAACGTTTAGCGATGAAGTCTCATTCATCATCTTCAGGCTTCTGTCTCGGCTCTGTGCTTCTCAGAGTGATGATCACTCTGAGAAGCAGAGCCACAGGAATCAGAGAAACATGAGATAGAGATAGAACCCACCAGCCGAGATGACACCTCTTTGAACCGCCCTAGAAGGCAGGAGAGCCCAGTGTCACCCATGAGACTCCCACTTCAGGAGACATGGACCAGAACTACTGCAGAATCTCTGAGCCATACATGAACAAACGCACCCTGTGAGATGCAGCAGGACCACGAACTAACCAAAGATCACATACAAATCCCATAGCATGAGACCTCAGAAAACATATATATATATATATATATATATATATATACACACATACATACATACATATATACATACACACACACACACACACACACACACACACACACACAGAGGGGAGATTGGGAGACTGAATATTCAGATGCCCACCCTAAACCCAAGGTCCAAGAACTCTCTATTATTTTGGCTTCTGAGAGTTCCCTGAGATCTTTGGTTAAGCATCCATTGAGCTGTATTGTTTGGGGAGGGCTAATGAAACATCAAATAGTCTTTCTCCCCTTAGACAGGTAATCCTCAACTTATGACTACAGCTGGCACCAGAATCTTGGTCATTGAGTGAAGATGCCCATGTAACTGCTTTGCTCAACAGCTACAATCCAGGCACTCCCAGCTGTGGTCATGAAGCAATCTCCCAAGCCACTAAGCAGAGAGGGAAAGACCTGCCTGCTTAACTCAGTTCTCTTCCATGCACAGAAAGGACCTGCTCCAGCATGCTGCAGGAACGGAGCTTGGATTCTTGTGGTGAGAGCTCTGTTTCTCCACCCCCACCTATGGAGTTCAGCTCCTCTCAGTAGGCGCCTCTTTCAGCCAGCCCCCAGACAAGAGAGTCCTCTTGGCAAGTAGCAGCAGCTTGCAGTTTTGCCTGCCAGTTTCCCCATTGTTTTTCTGATGAAGCTGTCAGAAAATATTGCAAATGGGTAAGGACGGGAGACCACCAGGACAACAGCATCGATTAGGTAGTCAGAATAATAAAATGTCTCCCAGAGGAAGGCAGCAGCAAACCACTAGGTTCAATTATCAAGAAAACTATGTGGGAATATACCTGAAGGCCCTAGGATTCTGATTCAATTTTCAGAAAACTTCTTTTAATATTAAAAAAAAAACCTGAAAATATAATTACAATGCTTGTCCTCTGAATCTAACACTCAAAACCACATGGGTTGGTTGCATTATCTTATCAATCTCCCTGTCACCCAGTCTATACTATGGTCCACCTGCAAATACCCCAGTGAGTGGTTGAATGATACAGTTCTTATGTCCAACCTGGAAAAATGTGGTATTCATCCTTCCATAATCTTCTGCCTTTGAAACCCAACCGAACTGCAGCCTAGAGGATGGGGGCAAAGAAGAGAAAAGCAGTAGGAAAGAAGTAATGTCCTGCAGGATTGCTTACCAAGAATTTGTCCTACTGTTCCTCAAACATAACCGTTTTAAGATGTGCGGACTTTGGCTCCCAGAATTCCCCAGACAGCATACTGCCTGGGAAATCTTAGGTGCTAAATCCATATATCTTAAACTTATCAAGTTTGACAAACACTGATGTATTTAGAAAGCACCATCACCACAATACAGTATCATAATCTGCTTTACTGCTGAAGCTATTGCAGGAAGATCAAAAGCAACATCATTTGAACTTGCCATCTCCATGTGTCACTTTGATTTTTGAGACATCCATACAAAAGCCAGAATAAAATGGGTGCATACTGTATTTGGGAAAATTCTGATTCTCTTTGCTTCGAGTTCTAACTGTTCTGAAAACACAGCTGCTGCCATCTTGTGGTGTTTTAAAGACGTTTTAGCAAACGGTAGTTTTACATGACACAGCCATTATTAATACACATGCATAGAAAGAGATATAAGATCTTGGATGTGTGGTTTACTGGGGGTTTTTTTATTCCAAATTATTAGTTTGAAATTTTACTTTTTTCCACTTTGAATGTTGGAAGTTCAGGAACTGACATTGCTTCAACACTGCAGTTTTCTTGTAAAGATATCAGATTAACAACTCATAGGTTCTGAGTACTGTTGTTCTTTTCTTTATATAAATAAAGCCCAGATAATGATAGCTCAAATGTAAGTGCATACTTGCATATTAGTAGATGGGCAACGTGTTTGAAAAAAGAAAAAAAAACAAGTGTTTATACACCTATTGGTCTAAGTCAGGAGTGTCAAACTCGATTTCATTGAGGGCCACATCGGGGGGTGGGGGAGCATGGCCAGCTCAACGTCACTCATGTCGGGGGTACCTGTGGTGGCCTGAGCACTCTGCCAGCAAAAACGGAGCTCCATTTTCTCTGGCAGAGGAACCGCGGGCCAGTCCGCTGTTTCCAGGGCAACCCCAAGGGCCAGATCTAAGCACCCCATGGGCCCATTTCACCCACGGGGCTTGAGTTTGACACCTAAGTGATATAGGAATTTCTCAGACATGATGAAAAGCAATAGAATTGTATTCTCCGTTCCTTCTGAGTTTTCTCTTCTTGTCAAAAGTGGATACCGCAAAGCTCAGGCCACACATACAAGAGCCTGTAGACAGGCATTCCACAGTTATCTAAGACTATGGTTGTATACAAAGTCCAGGATGGACCAAGTGCCCCAGAAATTCATGAAAGCTGACTTCTCTCCAGGAATCACACACATCCACAATTAATCCAGCTCAATTTACCTCGATGTACTTGGTGGTTCTCTGTGCTACAGTGAGCAGACACCAGAAGCCTGTGCTTTAATTAGAACAGGATTAATTCAAGCTGACTGCCTCTCTGTGTGTAAATAGGGCACTAGGGGACAGAAAGTACTAAGCACTTTAAATGTCTCCTTGCATAATGTTAAAAGCTACCAAAAAATGGATGACCTTTGTGTAAGCAAAAGAATTAAGGGGCAATTGTGAAGTCATTTGGTACCACTGAACTTAATCTCTCTAGCTATGCGGAGCAACCATTGCTAATTATAACTTGGTACTATAGCTGTCCCAGAGCCAGGCTGCTCCTGAAGAATTTTCTGTTTGGTGGGCTCAGAATTAAACTGAAGGATGGCTAGTCTCTGGGTGTAACAAGGGATTAGAAAATACCTAATACAAGGCTTATTCAGTCCTTAATGCTCAATGGGTGACTTTGGATGGAATCATAATGTTTCTGACAAATCTATTTATCAAGAAAGTTGAGGCTCCTGGACGAACATGGCGTATAAATCTAAGAAACTATAGGACAGTTGTAAAATGTACAGTCTCCGTTGCATGGATTCCTTTGGATATGCAACTTTTCAAGGATTAAAGGGAACATCTAGTATTTGATGGAAACTATACTCTACTCCAAAAATTAAGAAGGAGCTAGGACAGAAGCTCCATTCCATCCCATTCCATTCAAGTGAAACTAAAATTAAAATTATAACTTTTTAATAGAATATTGGTTTCACATTTGAGGGGAAAATCCTTGCATTTTAAATGGGAAGCGACTGTGTCACCAAAAGTGCTGGCATAACATTCACCTTCAGTGCATGCATTGGTTGTCTGCCACTGGTCACTTCCACTTTCTGATCTGGAGTCACCTGTCACATCCATCCTGTAGCCTAGTTTTTACATAGTACAAAGAGCAGATTATAGAGAAACAGATTTCAGAAGTAACTTCCTGACCGTCAGCCTGTAGTGCAGGCTGCCATGTGACATGGCAATTTCTCCTTCACTGAAGTACTTCAGGCAAAAGCTAGATGATCATCTGCCAGAAATGCTCTATGGCTCCTGCAGAGCAGAAGATTGGAGCAGATTACTTCTATCATCCCTTTCAGATCAATGAGTCTATTAATATTGTTATCAACTACTGTAGTCCAGACCAGCTTATATTTCTATTGTTCTGGAAGGCTTGCGATGAGACCAGTGCTGAGTAACAATTTAAGATTATATCACGTCTATAAGATTATTAAAAGCTACAACAATCAAAAAGGAAATTGTAGAGTTTTTAAATATGAAAATTACAAGCGCAAAGATACAAACCAATACAAAACTATAAAAAGGAATACAAATTGGTGCACCAAATAAAAAATAGAAAAGAAAATATATACTAAAGAAAAGAAATTTATAAGGAAATGACTTCCCTCTTCATCACAAGTATAAACAATTTTAGTAATTTATCCCTTCTCTTAAAATGCAACAAATTGTATTACTTTTACTATTATTTTTACCTATCTTGATCATTAAGTCCCTTCAAATAATGTCCTGAAACTTTATTTCTTTTCATTTTTTTTCTTTTTCTTAACTTGTAAAATTCTTCAAAGTTTTAACAACCTTCTTTTGAAATCCAATATAGGAAAATTATCTAAGTCACTCTCTTGGGTTATTTCTATATCATTTTTAATTGTTAAAACATCAGCTGGTTTCTTTTGCATGTACAGGTAGCATCTTTTTCTTAGATATCATTCTTGTAACCTGTCATTTTTAAATCCACTTTCAGATCAGTCTCAAGATTGTCAGGTAAAATTTGTTTCTCTCCCATAACATCTTTTAACACAGTCTAATTATAGAAGCAAACACTCTTAACTTCTGAGTCCACCGTTCAAAAATCCTTCAATATGTCCACTTTTAAAATATTTTGCTTCATTCTATATTAGTAAGGGTTTAAAGGTTCTGCTTTAATTATACTTTTTAGTTTTTTTCTGGTCCCTTTAGTGTCAAAGTCCCAATTTTCAAGGTCTCATCCTATCACATTTTTTTCAGTTCAAAACTATTCCCATAGGAAAGATTCTTACCATTAATTCCAAACTCTTATTTTAAATCATCTGGGATCTTAGTTCACTTTTAACTTTCCAGAATCAAAATTCTAATTACCCTTTTGCTGTTTATTATTATTTAAAAAAAATGTGTATTTAAAACTTTTGCTAAGAATTGAACTAAACTCCCCCAATGTTTTCTGTCTTGTTGATTCAAAGTCTTCTAATATCTAAAAAAGCAGTTGACAAGCAACTTCCAAAAGTAACTAGAAAAGGAAGTGCGTGAACCTAGTGTCCTTAAAGGCAGTGACCAAGGTTTGAGCAGGATGGCCATTTCCTTGTCTCCCAGAGCTCTAAACCCATTGGATTTAAGAGCAACTGTCTGGACTACTTGACATCAAGGCCCCCTTAAATCAAGTCACTAAACCTTCCTTGTTTGTAGAGGAATTACAGTGAAGAGTTCTATTTGTTGGCTCTTCATTCCCAGGACTCATCAGCTCTCCTTTTAGCTAAGCTATCCTCAATTCACAATTTCTTTGGAAGTGAACAAAAATGTTTCTTATCGGTCAATGGAAATTGTGGAGATTAGCATCAGAGGAAAAAGTTCTTGAAAAAGTATTTAGTTAAATATTCCTTTACCAACATTTGACCATTTTCCACCCTTTTAATTTACAGCAATACACACACATACTGTATTTTTCAGACAGAAATCTAAAACCTGGCCATCTACATTTTATTGATCGGTTGATTTAATTTTATGATTTTTTTTTCTAAAAGTGGTTTGATTATGTATCATTTGCACTTTCTTTTCCAAACTGCAAAAAACGTGTGGGGGGTGGTGGAGGAAACCCCAACAACTAACAACAATAAAAACAAAACTTTCATAAGATTACATGATGCTGAGAAAAGAGAGTAGGCCTATGATGTATCATCCCTTTGCTCACAAGAAGACAGGTGGGTTAGTTTTTTTTTTTTAGTTTTTCAGCTCCAAATTTGTGTTCGTTTCCTTTGTCACTGATCTCCAAGAAAACCAAAGAGCTGATTTAGTGATTCTTATATTTAAAAATCACAAGAATACTGTGGGCATTTGTTGGAAGAGGCTGGTTCAGTTCATTGGATTATCCTAACTACATCTTCCCACCCGCCTCCTTATAGCTAATGCATAGATTTGGGTATTTGATTTCCATCGGAACAGCAATGGCATTTTTGTGCTATTATCTGCTATTTGTAGCATTTCTATTTTAATTATCCAGCTTCCCACTTTTAAAAGTCTAAGGCCATTCTACAAATTTATCCTGTAGTACATTATAGTAACTTAATATCACAGTTTTAAGCCAGGTCTCATAAACAAATGCTAGGTCCTAGGCATCAGACCACAAGCTTCTGAGTGTAACTTATTTATTTACAGTATTCTCTTCTACATGTTCTGCTGAATTTGAATGTTACCACAGTGCTCTTTTGCCAAAAAGTGACCAAATTTTGAAATGGGGTAGTTAGAATAATATTATATAATAATAACATTATTTGACTTCAGAAAAAGCCATGGGACATTTCTTAAATTCTTCATTCTTCCAGTTCTTCTCTATACCGTTAATCTCCAAATTTGTCAGTATACTAGAACACCTTGATATCAGCTGTCCACAATTGCTTCATGTTTTTAAATATAGCTCAGCTACAATTTCATACATATTCTTTCTTTCTTTCTTTCTTTCTTTCTTTCTTTCTTTCTTTCTTTCTTTCTTTCTTTCTTTCTTTCTTTCTTTCTTCAAGAGAGTTGTAATTAAAGAACAGCAGGAGAATCATCCAATCAAATTGATCTCTTTTCAGTACTCCTTAATTAGTATGACAAAAGGTTTGGACGGAGTAAGGAGTCATGGAATTAATTTTGCCCAGCATGGTCAGGGCTTCTTCTTCTCCTCCTTAAATCCCTCACAGTGTCTGGGTTAAGATCAACACTGTGCCTGGTACACATCTGCCACCCTTTTCCGCTTCCATTAGCAAATCTGTGGAATGTGTAAAATTTGGGGGAGGGATGGAAGTGATGCTGGCAGGTGATACCTTTCTGAGCTGAGGCAGGTCACACGCCTCCTGAGGCTTGAATGGTGCTTGCTGGCTCCCTCAGTACCTGGCTGGGATTTGCTGTACTTCTTTGCCTGGCTCCCTACAGGAATTTGGTTGGGGTGGTACAGACATCACCAACAGAGTCCACACTCATTGGGCGTCTTTTGCAGCAGGGGTCTTATGACTAAGACCCCCAACTGGTTATATAGTGTGGAGAAGAGGTTACACCTATAATGGACATAGGTCTAAAATTAAGCACAAGAGAAGGACCCAGCAATACACTCAACTTTATCTGACAGTAAGTAAACCGTAGGAGTTTTGTATCCTAAAATCACAGAATTCCACAATTCTGTGATTCTTTTCTGGAGAAAAAGGCACAGATAGTGGTAAGCATGAGTGGAAGATGCTGAAACAAATGTAAATGTATTATTTTTGGATACTATACTTCGATAGTATGCTTTGCTTTTGGCCTAAAGTATTTAATAATACACATTAATATTTGAGATACATATTGCAACATAGCTAAAAAAAAAATCTTATTTGCGTTTTCCTTTGCTACAGATTTTGATACATTGTAGAGGGCAGTCTATTTTATCACGTTTACCAAGGACTACTCATAAATATCACCTTTCATATATTTTCTAAATTGTTATTATTAATAAATATGTTTATAATACTTTTACCTGAAAGTCTTTCAGACAGATTTATAGAATAGTATAAATGAAATAGTATAAATGAAAGTTTTTAAAAACATGATAAAGGAAGATGGGATGAGGAGGGAAAAGGAAAAAGGCAGCCCATGCAAGATTTGGACACAAATCTCCAAACCCACAGTTATTATCTTCCCAATGTATATGGTGAGATTGCCCACCTGGTCTGCAACGCATCTCTCATACAGGCAGTTCCCTTAACAGAGACAGGAGGAATTTTACTATTCTAAATATTATCTCTGAAATGGGCTATTCCTATTGCTTGTTGCAGGAAAAGCTACTTTGGTAGCCCAGCCTTCTGCCTTCATGCTGTCTCTTTCCATCACCTCCTTTCTTCTGTTATTCTGTGTCCTGAAGACTGGAAGCTGTGAGAACTATAATGATCTGAAAAACCTGGAAACAGAGTTTGCCCTCACCCTTTACCAAAAGCTAGCAGAACATAACAATAGAACAAATCTTGTCATCTCACCAGCAAGCATTTCTTTTTCTTTGGGACTTTTGCAATTTGGAGCTCGTGGAAAAACCTTTGGACAACTGGAACATGCTTTGGGATACAGCTTTCGCGGTAAGGAATCTTTGGAGACATTAGTATTTAAGGAACACTGCATGCCGTTGTAAAATCTGTCATTTTTCTCCACTGCCAAAATCATATAAAGCAAAACTGAATGCCCTTCGAACCTATGCCCATGTTAGTTTTCATGACTTTGTTTTTTTGCAACGTCTTGTCCTTTCAAAATTGGCTAGTAACAAAGGGTTACTTCTTAAACATTCGGCTTTGGTGTGCGACAGATTTTTCCCCCCACTCTTCGTTAAATCATGAAAAAAGAGTTTTCCTTGTAGAAACGTGCCACTGAAAGCTTTGATGGGAAACTTACCCAAGGACTTCCAACAACTGGAGAGGATCGTTTAAATCTAGTAGATTGCAGAGAGTCAATAGACTCTTACACCCAGAAGAGCCAAGAGCACTAACTAGGAGGACGCAGAATTATTATACAGGATCACAAATAAAAAGAGATTTGGCATATGCATCGACGTAATGTTAATTGCAATTGCTTTACAACTAATGAGTATAGGGAAATAAACAGAAAGTCAGGGTAGTTTTAAAGATGCAGCTCCTTTTGAAATGCAGACAGCACAAATGCTTGCTTTCATCCACAAAAACACTAAACTCTTAACCGTTGTTCTAATGGTTTGACTCAGCCTACTGTTCAGGTAGCAAGATACTAGGAGGAAAGAAATGATAAGGTTGATGTTAATTAGCAGCTTTGACAGTGTTTTCAAAAGCTCATGATTTCTGATATGAATTTGGTTTCAAAGTCAATTCAATGTGACTTACAATAAATGCTAGTTTTCCCATGGCAAATTTCCCCCTTAAATATTTCCTCCTCAAAGCAAATATAGAAAATAACAAGCAAATATGCATCTCCTTATTCTTTGTAACTTCTTAGTCATGGAAGCTTCAAAGACTTGAGACAGAGATGGAACGGTTGACAACTGATGGATCAAGGTGTGTTTAAATGCAAAGGGGATGAAGAATGCTAGGGAGATAGACTCAATCCTCTCTTCTTCACCTCCACTTATGCTTCCCACCTCTTCCCCATTTGTTCTGGGCAAATTTGGGGAGCGCACTTTAGAGAGAAGAACCAGAGGAAGATTGTTGAAGGAGCAGATATCCAATGTAGCCATTGTGTATGAACTGGGGGCAATGTGAGACAAGACCAGAAATGGTATTTATTGGCTCTCTAACAGAGTCATCTAAATTCTAGCAAAACAGAACTTGGCTAGTTGTGCAGTGTATGTTTCTAGCATCTACTCTTGGTTCTAGTTCAACTCCTTCATTGGTCGGATTGCTACAATGCTTTGGGGGGGGGGGGTGGAAAGCAGGGATATCAGAAGCTACAGGGAGAAGAGGGACACAGTATAAGCCACTATTATCCCCTCCTACAGTATGACCTTCCAAAGGTCATGGAGGGGGCAATTCACATTGAACGGCGTGACTTTGTATTGTTATGATTCCTTCCCCCTTGACTACCATAATACCAGGACATTTCTTCTTCTTAGATGAGAACATCCAGAACTTCTTGCACACAGCCTACGAAGGAGGAATTAATTCCAACCAAAGTACTATGGTTCACTTGGCATGTACCCTCTTTGTTCAAACTGGGATGCAGCTTTCACCTCAATTCATTCAGCAGGCTGCGTGGTGGGGAAATAACACCGTGCAGCCAACAAACTTCGGCGATCCTAACAGGACCGAAGCACAAATTAGGGAATGGATTACCCAGAATACAGGAGGTAAGCATTTGGTAACCCCATTGTTCTTTTTTTGCCCCTTTGCAATGCACATACTTTGCACCAGCCTTTTTGAGACACTCAAGCACAACATAGCAAATGTGTAGGCAAACGACATTTGAATTTGCTCGCTAACTTTCCCCCCCTAACTTTCCTCTTTGGGCCTGCAACCTGCTGAGACCAACAAAGACTGGCACGAACCTTAGGGCAGAAAGGCATTGAAATATTTTATTGCTATGCCTTGGCTGTCTCCGGCTGAACCAAGAAACTCAAAATTTGAGAGCCATAAATCCTGCAAGCAAAGGTGTAATCTTCTCCACAGCCTCTGTTCATATAATTCTGCTGGACGTTCACAGGCAAGGCAATGTTTGACATCCAAGTCAAACATGGTTTTGATGAGAACAGTACAGCCTACATGGCACAGAAGGCAGATTATCATAGAGTTGTTGGAAGTACAAATGACACTGATCAGTCCTAATTTCCAGTAGAGTACTTCATTTATGTTTGAAGAACAACAAAAAAATTGTCCTTTATTTGTTGTACATTTCTTCACTTATGTCCTGGATCTGAGGACAGAGACTGCTTCCAAAAACTAAATCAGTGATAGAGTACTCCAGGTTTAGTCCTTGCTATTTTCAGCTAAAACATCTGGAGAAAATTAGGAGATGGAGCATCCTATAGTATATAAACCTAATTGTTTGCCTAACCTTCTGTTTAGAGAATTGATTAGGGAAGAATCAGGGGTTTGACAGCTCTCCAGAAACATCAAGATAAAGATTAGATTCTTTTTCTGCTGTCTGACGTGTTCGTGGCTTTGCTTGGTTCTGCTAGACTTTCCAGTGGCGGTTTGCACTAGCTGTCTAGTGCATCTGGATAGTAAGAGTTTTTTTTTTCCAGGTTACATTTAAGAGGCCATGAATTTGCCATCAAATTCTTCTTTGTTAAATCCTAAAAGCACATAAAGTTGTTACTGTTTCTGAGTTAACATTTCAAACAGAGAATAAACGTGTTACATTCCTCTCTGTTACTAGATTTCACTCTTTTGCCCTCTGCCTTTTTAACGTTACAGAAGCAAGCTGCCTTTCCCTGGACACGACTGAGTCTCCCCTTAACCAGTTAGCCCTGGTAAGCACCATGAACTTCAGAAGCACGTGGCAAAGGAAATTCACTTTCACACACACTCAGGCTTTGTCCTTTACCACTCCAGATGGCAACACCTTGAAAGTGCCTACCATGTATCTTCGAGCGGAAGTCAACTATGGTAAGGAGAACAACAAAGAGCTTTTTCTATACAGACAAGTTTCAATCATGACAGAGAGAAAGAAACTAGAGAACCAGCATAGTATTAAGAAACCAGGAAGAATCAGGTTCAAGTCCACCCACAGCCAAAGAAGGTCACTGGGTGATTTTGAGTCACTCTCTGTCTGTCCAACCAACCTTACGGAGCTGTTGTTGCATGGAATAACGGGAGACGGAGCATTGTGTTCACTGCTTCAAACTCCTGAAAGAACACAAGTTGTAAATCAAACTCACATAAAGTCAAGTAAACAAGGAACCTCAGAGAATATGCAGTAGTGATAGAAATTACTCTGAATTCTCTGCACTTGGGGAAGCTCGCATAGCAACGACTGCATGTCAAATGCAGCTAGTCAAACAGTCCTAAACTGTTAAAATGTCATGTAAGAAAAAGTGGAGAGTAGCACAGTGTTTTCCCTTTTCAGAGAAGTATACAGCCTTCTTGTCAGCTCTTTTGGTGTCGCTTCCAGTTTTCTCCTGCCAGTTGCCATTTAACATCTTTTTAGTTAAAAGCTGGTAATTGCTTCCCACATTCGGCTCATCCAGGCACTCCGGATAGCTAATGACATTTTAAAACACAATGCAAAACATTAAATAGATGATAAATCCAGCTAACTATTAAAACCTTGGTGAAACAACTATATTTTTCCAGATTACCTAAAAAGCAATGGTTCTCAACTACAACAACTTTAAGATGTGAGGGCTTCATCATGTTGGCTGGGCAACTCTGGAAGATGAAGTCCACACAGTTTAAAGCTTCTGAGTTTGAGAAAAAAATTGAACTAAATACTGATACAATGAGAACCCAAGATAGTTTCCAAGATAGTATGTTCCACAGTGTTGCAGGAGAGCAACGCAGGAGAGCAAATGGTAGTTTATGGTGGAAATTATAAGTTTGATGTGCGTTCTGATTTTCATCCTGACCCTAAACTTTCTGTAGTGGTAGTAACATATCCAAAAATCCTGCTTAGCCCAGATTTGCTTACCTAATACATTCATACTATATATGCAGCATGTATGACTGGCACTACTTAAACCTAAATTAGTGTATAATATAGTGACTAAGAAATTGTGGTAGAAAGTAGAAAGCTCTTGATTCCACTTCATTTCTACTGTGGATTCAGTTGGCCACCTTTGATATACAACCCTCTCTTTCCATTCAGTTTCCATATTTGCAATCGAGGAAATATTTCTACTAAATATATAGGACTCTAATGAGGATTTTTGCTGCTACAATACAGCAGTATTTTACTGCTAGTGTAAAAAGTGCCATCTGATTAAATGCAGTTAATGATTTTTAAGAATACCACCCAGTGCATTTCTGTTTGGCATATGTCCATAAATACAAAATGGAAAACCATTTTTCAGATTATTTCTGAACACTCCCAACATATGAAGCATTATTTTAAAATCCAATAAATATGAAAGTAAAGGTCAGTGACAAGAAGTATTGTGGGGGTGGGGGGGAGGCTTTCAGTTTGTTTAGTTGTTTTGGTGTAATTATTAATCAGAAATCTGACTAAAAATGACTTTTCAGAATGGTCAGAGCTAAACAGTTTTGAAATAATGTCAGCGGAACCTCCGTTCCTATCAGTAACTCCAAGACAAGCATAATCTCAAAAGTACCTTTATTAGAATAGCACCTGACACAACTATGGAATTACGAAACTAAAAGTTTCCTGGATTTCCCACAATGTCCCAAACTACAAACCATCCCCTTTTCACTCATCATCACATTACATGAACCAATCCCAAAGTAAGTTCCTTTTTGTTTCTGCGCCACACTCTATGACCTTGAACTAGCAAAAGAATTCTATTTTGTCTACTTAGAACTACTCAATAAAAATCACCCCCCTCCCTCTTTCTCAAGCTATGTGGCAGTGATGAATAAGGATTCCAAAGCTGACACATAAACCCTTATTGAATAGTGTTCTACAGCTGTAATATTACCCCTTAGAAGGTTTTTCTGAAATTACTGAAAATCCTGGTATGTTTGTTAATAGTGTACCACTGGTTTTGTTGACTTGCAGGTGAATTCCTAGTGGGCTCTCTGGATCAGATCAGTGTGGTTGAAATACCTTACCTGGAGGAGAAGGTTAGCATGTTTGTGGTGCTTCCATCCAACAGGAGAACCTCTCTAGCCAGGATCGAGGCTTACCTCTCGGCTCAAGCCTTCTCTCTGTGGTCCAGCACCTTGAGAAAAACAGCAATGGATATCTTTCTCCCTAGGTAAACAATCGATGTACATCCAATTGCTTCAACAAACATGACCGTAGACAAAATGCCATGGCCATGGATATGAAATATGGTTGGAAAGAGAAGAGAACACAGCCATGGTATCTGAATCTGTGCTGCCTAAAATCTGAAGTGTAGAAATCCAGGTATAAGACCTTGGAAAAACTATACAGAAACGATTACAAAAACAAAGGCATGCTTTAAGCCCTAGAAACAGAATAGGAACACACAACATATTCTTGTAAATGCGCAGTGTTCAGGATGGACCATGTGCTCTTGAAATGTTGCTCCATTGCATTTCCCACCATATCTCATTCTTAGACATGCTAAATAGGCTGTTGGGAGGTGAAATTCACTAAGCCCTGGAGAGGCCAGATGTCACCTTGCCCATAGAGGAATTGCACTGAAAACAACACAGCATATTTATAGTGTTCATCTCTCACCTTTCCAGGTTCAAAATCCAAAACCACTTGGATTTAAAGATGATTTTACCTGCATTAGGAATTACAGATATGTTTCAGCAAACTGAAGCCAATTTTAAAGGCATTTCAGGTAAGCATGCCTATACAACTTTTTCAGGTCAAATGCCCTATGCAACTTTGAGGACTTAGGAGTCACAGTGTAAAAATAGGCAGGATCAGAATAAAGAAAGGAAAAAAAGCAGCTAAATTTAATTAAAAAATAAAATAATATGATAATATCTTACATATTTAAAGTTTTCCCTCTTCTGTGATGTTGAAAATTACAATTCATTGGAAACTTTTAGACGATCTTAGGAGCTATATGCATTATGTTAAACTCAAATGATAGATTCTGCTCTGTGGCAGTAATTCATCACAGAAAACCTTCTAATGGGAGTTCTGAATCTATAAAACATGGATTACTTCTGGAACAAGAAGGTACCTTGTACTCTGTCTATTTCTCACAATGCTTAATTTGAGCCTCTGTCACCTAAAATATTTTGCCATTTATCATGGGTAATTTATCCTACAAATGCGTTCCAAAGCTACCTTTTTGTGTGTCTCTACTTGTATGTCTTTACAACCCTCTAATCCCTTTTCATCTGGGTGGAGTTGGGATGACTGAACACAGCTGAGCAGTTACTGGCCGGATGACCTTCCTGATGTCTACACATAGTTCACAGCAGAGATGTTCTCTTTGCACCCTAACAATAGAGAAACATCTGTCACTGCCTAGGATTAAACCCTCAGTCTCCCAAGTGTGAGGAAAGTGTCTTCACTCTAGACCACCACACAGCTCATTCAAAAGCCACAATATTGGTGTAAAAGCGAAAATCCTTCCGTTGAAAAGCCCTTTGTAGATCTTTAGTATAAGGAGAAAGAATAAGTAAAATAGATTAAATTATTTTGGATAAGGATCATTTTTTGTTAAGGATAAGGCAAGGGTAAGGGTGGTCTTTTTAGTAAGGATAGTTTTGTACTGGGGGACTTCTTCAGTCATTTGATGTTGGAAGAGTTAGGGGTGAAAATGTTGACTCAGTTATAATTGCAATTCATGTATTCATTAATGGATGGACTCCACTTCACTGGGGATACGAATTAAATTTATGTATGGCATTCACTTTATAATTTCTGGAAGAAACTTTCTCTTTTCCACAGGCCTTTATTTCATTTTGTTAAATTGTAATACTGATCTGTCTTTGTACATTTTGACTGAGCACTCTGATAGTTGCCTTCTAGTATCTCTGTGACAGAAATCTTTCTTGAGCAGTTTCTTTTTTAAATAAGTTGTTTTGGCTTTGCGCTGGCAAATAATAACTGCTTTTGTTTGCTAGAACAAGGAGGTCTTTATATCTCGGAGGTTGTCCACAAAGCGAAGATTGAAGTGACAGAAAATGGTACAAAAGCCTCAGGCGTTACAGGTAAACTAGAAAGAATTAATGCATGAGTCTGGAAAACAAACAATGGCTTATTAATTAAACAGCATTTCTAACATAAATAGTTCTTTTATAATCCATTTGCTCACAGAAAATTTTAAGAGCTTAACCCAACCTGGTGCCCCATCAAATGTTATTATCAACCATATCATATCATGGCTTGCAGTTTGCTACTTGGTAGCAAACAGGAAGCAAGCTTTCATGCCTATAAAATTTCTCCGTGCTTACATGAAGCTTTATCATTGACAAGTTTGGGATCTCTTTGAAAAACATGTTTTTCATATTGACTTTCCCTAGGCATTAACATTTTTGTTTTGTTTTATCTGCTTTAATTCTATCATGCTGTTTGAATAATTGCTATGATGTACCCTTCAGAATTTCTACAGTGAGAAACAATATACACATAATTATAACAATTCCAAGAATAACAAGAAAATAATTCCCAGTCACCAGGGTCAAACTTGCAGAAAGTTGTACTCTGGAGGGAAGCAAGATGGGGAAAACCATGCTGGAGGTTTTCTTCATCTTGCTTCCATCCAGAAAAGGACCTAATAATTTCAAAGTCATTCAGAAATGGGCTGCAGCAAATTCCAATCAAATAGATTAGGAGTTTTCAGATGGCACTTATTATGGCCTCATTATATACACTATTAGCATTTGAACCCAAAAGGACCAGCAATAGTACTTATTGGCTCTCTAACAGAGTCATCTAAATTCTAGCAATACAGTTCTTGGCTAGTTGTTCAATGCACTTTTCTAATATCTACTCTTGGTTCCAGTTCAACTCTTTAATTTGTAGGACTGTTACAATGCTTTGGGCCCCCCAAAAGCAGGGAAGTTGGAAGGGTACAGGAAGAGGAGGAAGATTGTACAAGCCCTTATTATTCCCTCCTACGGTATGACCTTCTAAAGATTACGGAGGGGACAATTCACACTGACTGGTGTGACTTTGTATCATGATTATGAAAAGGAACAATGCATGTGGACAGATTTAAATTAAATCTAATTTAACAAATGGATATGGACAGACTTAACGAAGTACAGTGCTATGTTGTATCTTATAGGTCTAAACACTGTTTGTGTTTCAGCATTTATTCCTCATAATATATAGCGAGGATATGGCCATTCATGCACATGACAGTTTCACAACCCCCATCAGAAGGGTTTGGGAAAACAGAGTTTTTGGGAAGACCAGATAAGACAACATTGGGGGTGGTGAGGAATCCCTCAAATTAATCCAACCATGGTTTAGTATATGCTATAAGAAGTGATGGATGGAATCAGAGACCAGTTGATGTAGGGCTGGCTTGGAAAGACAAACTAGAATATCTTGGATTGCAAAATTCTGTTACTGATCCAAGTTCTTACTGTCATTAGGACTTAGATATTTTAATTTTCTAGTACAGGTAGTCCTTGACTTACAACAGTTCATTCAGTGATTGTTCATTGTTTACAATGGCACTGGAAACAGTGACTTATGACTGTTTTTCACACTTACGACGATTGCTGCATCCCCATGGTCGTGTGATCAAAATTCTGATGCTTGGCAACTGGTTCATATTTATGACGGTTACAGTGCCTCAGGGTCATTTGATCATCTTTTGTGATCTTCTGAGAAGCAAAGTTAATGGGTAAACCAGACACACTTAATAACCATATTACTAACTTAAAATTGCAATGATTCACTTAACAACTGTGGCAAGAACGGTTGTAAAATGGGGCAAAACTCACTTAACAAATGTCTCACTTAGCAACATAAATTTGGGATTCAGTTGTGGTCGTAAGTTGAGGACTACCTGTATTTGGTTTTACTTTCTGTGAGATGTTTGAAATTGAACAACTGTAAATAAAGCCTGATATTCACCAATTGTTTTACATCACAGCTATGGTGTTGTTAAAAAGATCCAGAGCTCCTGTCTTCAAAGCTGACAGACCTTTTAATTTCATTCTAAGGCAAGCCAGAACAGGTAAACATGGATTATTTTAACTATAAGAAAACAGTATTATGATAGCAAAATATTGCTTTTTTATATGTTAGTAGTTTGACATTTCATAAAGCAAAGTTCTCTATTTTTTTAAACGTATTTGTTAAATTTATATGGGCTCATCTTAAATATTTGGCTCAATTAAAAACAAAATAAAAACAGTCAGCAAAATCTATATATATAAAAGCAAAATACCACTCACAAAAATAATCACAAAATCTCCAGAACCGTAAAGCCTACAAACTTGAAATTTGTCACATATGTTCCTCTGGGCTTCTAGGTGCTCACTAAGAAAAGATTTTTCGAAATGACCATAAGAGCATTAGTGTTTCGTATATTTTTATTAACACGCTCTGATGCTAAGGAGTTCTCCTCCCTCTCCCCACCTGAAAAGAAATCTGTTCCAAATGCAAAACTCAAGCAGAGGAGAGGAATTTCAGTTTTAGTTTTACAGCAGCAACCAGCTTTAGTACAGAACAGTTGAGCTAAGCTACGCCCAGGCTCCTTGTTCACATAGCAAACACTGTTTTAGTTTCCTCAACTCTCTCACACACTGACAGGACGCTAGCCAGATGAATACCAATGGATGCTGGTAGGCAGAGGCAGAATTTTTTCCCTTATTTTTCTCCTCAAAAACTAAGCCCGACCACATAGTTTCATAGTGAAGCACAGGTATCAAGCTACTTATAAATAAAATAGCAGCAGAGCATCAACACCAAGACCTTCAGTCAATACATTAACCATGGGCTCATCTGCACTTCCAGGGCCTCAGGCTTAATAGTGAAGGCCTTGCAAAAAGCTAGCAGTTGT
Source organism: Pseudonaja textilis (assembly GCF_049901715.1). NCBI lineage: Eukaryota > Metazoa > Chordata > Lepidosauria > Squamata > Elapidae > Pseudonaja > Pseudonaja textilis. The sequence continues at coordinate 142,116,505 of NC_141990.1, forward strand.
CAGAGTGAGTTTGAGCTGCAGAGAGATCATATTCCTGAGAACACATGACATGACAGAAACACCTCTGTTTCACGTTTGTGAGAAATGTCTCTCTTCCTGGATCCCACTGGGGATCTAACGTGTCCCAAAAACTTTAGAAAAGCAACGTCTAAAACCAGGCATATCCAACCTTAGCAACTTTAAGACCTGTGATGTCAACTCCCAGAATTCCCCACCAGCATGGGTGTTAAAGTCCACAGGTTTTATTGGATACCTCTGATTTAAACTGAGACAATTTCAAAGCGATTAATGTGTTAAACTGATCAATCTGGGTGGCAAAACTCCAAATGACCACTAGGGAATGACAGTGATAGTTTTCTGTTTTCTTTGCAGCTTATTTAGTGGGCATTCATATTTTTTAGCATGCTTATCTGAATTCAATTTTTCTAATTTAATTTATGGGCATCCAAGCATTTTTGCCTCATTCATTTTGCTGAGAATGAATTCATATATGTTATTTTCTTAAAATAGCACTAACAGTTATGAAAGAAAACATGTCAAGGTCTACACTTTCTGCTACAATACTCTCTCCTGCATTGCCTTCTAATTAAGTAAAGTGCTTAATTAGATTTCTTTCATACTGTCAGAAAGGTATCTGTCACTGTCTTCTCAGTGAAGCTTTACTACTCAGGAATGAATAGAAGGAACAGTCTTAAAAAGTACCACTACACGAAAGTGTTGAAAATACCACTACACCAAAGACTAAAGGCCAAACAAAATCAGAGTTTGTCTTTGTTATTATGATATCTGGCTCATTTAAATCGCCACACATTTTTCTGACATTTCTTCCTTTATGTTACATTTTTTTCTCCTCAGGGTATTTTTATGACCCCCTTTTCCTTTTAGTAATTGTAAATTCCAACTGTTCCATTCTAACACTTGTGTTTAAAATATCAGAACTCGCTTTGCAAATTGACTGCCATTTTCCCTATTGACCACAAGCAGAGGGAAGCGATCTGCAAGAAGGCAATATACTGTTGATTTTTACCACTCTTTGTAACTGTGCAGTTGTGAAAATGTTCATCTCTGCACAGCTTAAGACTTAAGTTTAAGCAGGGGTGTGTGTGTGTGTGGGGGAAGAGACCTAACCCATCCTAGCCAATCCACCGTGGGCATTCCTCCCTTGTCACTCCTCCCCCTCTGTTCCTCCCGCACCGCCTCACCCCAGGCAATTCGACAGGAGACAAATTGCCATGGCTGATTCGCCATGTGGAACAATTAGCCACGCGTCCTGGCAGTGGGCCTCTGCCTTCACATGCTGAGGCAGTGGGTCTCTGCCTTCCCATGGACCTGGTGGGCAGAGAGGGCGCAGCAAGGTTCAGGTAGCACCAGGAGGCAGGGGATGTGGCGGTTGCTCTGTAGGATACCTAGGCCGCTCGCTCCTCCCCACTAGCCCTCGGCTTTTTGAGCTACTTTAATTGTCAGCAACAGAGGTGGGTATTCAGCAGGTTCTGACCAGTTCTGGAGAACCGGTAGCGGAAATTCTGAGTATTTGGGGAACTAGCAAATACCATATCTGACTGGAGATTTTACAGTATCCTTCCTCTGCCACGCCCACAGAACCGGTAGTATAAAAATTTTGAATCCCACCACTGGTCAGCAAGGTGATTGTAGAAATTATTTAGATCCTTGCAATTACATCCCTGTTTTAAAAACAAAGTCCAAACAGCCCTCAAGTAAAAGTAACTTCATGTGGCCCTATCATCTTTTTCTACTTTCACAGTTGAAATTGGCATGGTTAGCTAATTGCACGTGCTAAGCACATGATAAAACCCACAGCTTTGCTCTGTGACATTGTATTATAAATATAGAAGATATTACAGTGCTAAGCATTAATGTTTATCTCCAGAAAGTTAAATTGAGTCTTTTAAAATCAGTAGAGTGGTATGCCACAAATAGAATCTGCAGGTTGCTTTCTATTATATTGAGTTTCTCATACAAAATGCTCACATTCAGAACGTTGCTTTTAGCCACAATTATCCAAAGCTATATATCTTATGCTCCAGAACAAATGGTTACGGTATTCAAGGCCAGATAAAGTATCTTAGTGCTTGGGGTAACAAATCTGAGATATTTTTAAATTTCATTTCATTTTTGAAGTGCCCTGTTCTAATCTTTCTTTCTTTCTTTCTTTCTTTCTTTCTTTCTTTCTTTCTTTCTTTCTTTCTTTCTTTCTTTCTTTCTTTCTTTCTTTCTTTCTTTCTTTCCTTCCTTCCTTCCTTCCTTCCTTCCTTCCTTCCTTCCTTCCCTCCCTCCCTCCCTGGCTTGGTGGTTCCTTTCTATTAGCCGTGTTATAAAAAAATAATAGCATTCTGTTATAAAGGCTGTAGACATCTTATTTGTCATCTTCCAATATTACTAACTTCCAACTGTAGTGAATGTGGCTGAGTAATGTGCTGTTTCTCAACATGTTGCTTTCTGTTATATTGAGTTTCTCATACAAAATGTTCACATTCAGAACGTTGCTTTTAGCCACAATTATCCAAAGCTGTATATCTTATGCTCCAGAACAAATGGTAACTTTGAAGATGCATGGATTTCAGCTCCTGGAATTCTTTCTAAGATCGAGAAACACTGCACTAATCGCTTACATAAAAATCATTGTTTAATCAGAAAGCCCTTCTCAACTTGCTGCCTTCCACAGATGTTAGGGCTATATTACCTAACCAAGTCAGCCAGTTAGCAAAGACTATAAAAGAAAAGAAAAAAAACAACCACTGAAGTTCTTACTTTGCTATAAGCCAGGGGTCCCCAACCTCCAGTCCACAGCCCAGTAGTGGTCCATGGCCCATTGGGAACAGGCAGTGAAGTTCCACTTGCACAAGTGGCGCGCATGTACATAAAATCATCCCTTCTCCCCTCCTGCTCCCACTATTGCTGCCAGTCCCCAGAGCCAGGAAGCTTGAGGACTACTGCTATAAGCAATATGTCTAAACGGAGGCTGAACGACATCTTCTTCTTTTTTACAGGTTCAATTCTGTTCATAGGAAGACTTACAAATCCTACACTGTAAACTGAACATTAATCCATCTACTTGTCCACTTTTCCAAAGCCACTGAGGCAATACTATACATATCTAAGTAGCACGTTTGATCTTGGATTTTTTCTTTTCTTTTAATGAACCTGTAATCCCTTGCATTGGGGTGGAGTCAGGGATGACCGAACAGAGCTCAAGCATTTACTGGCCGGATGCCCTTCCTGACACCTACACGGAGTTCACAGCAGACAATTACTGATTGCGCACAGAGAGAGAAATATCTACCGCTACCTAGGATGCAAAGCGCCGCCTCCTAATTTTGAGGCAGCAGCTCCACCTCTAGGCCACCATATATCGCTTACATTTCATCTTGGAATATCCAGAGGAAATTATGAGAACAATAAATTATAATATTTTTTTGAGGGGAGGGAGTGGGTAGCTTCAGTAACCACGAAATGATGACCTGTGATGCAACCAACTTTAATTCAAGCATATTAAAAAGAACGGTGACAGTGGGAAAGAACTGAAGTACAGGCACCAGATACAGGAAGCCTTTTGTATCACCAGTAGGGCTTTCTTTGAACCAGGAAAACACAACTGAACAACTGAATGAAGAAGCATATCCTCACAAGTGGCATCTTTAGCAGCTTATCCAGAAGTTCTTACTTCCGGTTCTGAATGGAGTGCTCCAAAGGTGGGGAGAATACAAGAACATCATTAAAATTAACATTATTAATCCTGCAAAATATTATAGATTCATATTGACAACAAGGATCATGATGTATCTCAATTTACTTCATACGATAAAATGTCTGCCCAGTGTGGAATATTGTGATATTGTATTAGGACCATAATGTTATAAATTGGTATTATATATTGCAATGATACCTGAGATTGTAATGATACTTGCTGACATAAGATTTCATGTAGCAGATTAAAAAAAAACTTTTTCCCAGACATCAATGTCTGTGATGCTCCCAGTCAAACTCCAAATACTGAATTGTGTGGAGATAATATGGAGATATTTCAAGGAGACTGATCCCAGCTATTAGTTAAAGCCTTTACCATTGTCATTGACAGAACAGCAGCCTCCCTCCCTCCCTTATCAAAATAGCCACCTTTTACTCCATATAATAAGCACGCATGTATGTAACCGTGCCAGAAAGAAGCATTATTTGGGGTACAGGTAACAATTTGTCATCTTTTAGACTACTTTGTTCAAAATAAATTTCAACTCCATGTGCTCCAGGGGATTTGAGATAGCTGGGCAAAGTCCATTGTGGGATAAAATAAAATCTTCTATGCACATTTGAATATCTCCAACCTAGAATTATGGAGAATCTTCCTGACAATTGTAAAGGTTTGTCCAGGGGTGGGTTTCTACCAGTTGGCACCTATTCACTTGAACCGGTTGTTAACATGCTAAGCAGTTTGGAGAACTGGTTGTTAGAAGAAATGACTGGCCTAATCCTGTAAGGAAGGCAGGAAGGAAACATTCTGGGGTTGCTTATAGAAACTGCCTCTCTGTTAACTTTATTACATTCTTGGCAGGACTAGACTTCCTGTCTCTGGAACTTCTCTGGAGTTTTTTTCCCCTCCTTTGCTGGTACTTTGCTTGTGTGGAGTGACCTTTCAAAGTTACAAGGGCACTGAAAAAAGTGACTTATGACCCTTTTTCACACTTACGACTGTTGCAGCATCCCCAGTCATGAGAGGCCAGGCGAGGAGATGCTAGCTTCGATGTGAGTGATGTTGAGTTGGCCACGCCCAGCCAATAACATGACCACCAAGCCACACCCACCAACCAAGCCACGCCCACAGAATCAGTTGTTACAAATTTGAATCCCACCCCTGGGTTTGTCTCTGGAAGTTGTGGATGCTCCACCACTGGAGGTTTTTAAGAAGAGATGGACACCCATTTGTCCATAATGGTATAGGGTCTTCTGCTCAAGCAGTGGGACTAGATCTCCAAGACCACTTCCAAGTCTGATATTCTGTATTCTCCTAGTCTTTGTTTTGTTTCCAACTATACTTATTAAAAAACATGGGCTTGTTTACATTATCTACTTCCTCTTGTTGCTGTATTGTGCCTGAGCTAATGTAATGCCTGCCCCTTTTCCCTTCCGCAGTCTTCTCTTGTAAGAGAAAGATGTAAATCTTTGTGTTGCCATGAAAAAGTTCTTGTTTCTTTTTCAAACCCATTCCCCATCCCCATGTTTGGACAGTATGTGAAGTCGAGCTTTTCTGGTGAACGACACTCCTGGTCTACAGCCAAAATTAGCAGGGATGTCTGACTTCTTGAAATAAAAAGACTCAACAATGGGGATTCATGAATAATCTAGCCTTGGTCAGCTTTTGCAGAGAAACGCCACCAAAAAAAAGAAAGCAGTGAGTGGGAGCGGCAGACACCTATAAATGGACCTAAAAGTGCATATTGTATATTAAACATTTAAATATACCATAATTTTGGTTCATGGCACAGTAAAAGAATCTTGTTTTGTTTGCTTGCTCTAAACAGTGAATATAGAATATTTTAAGAAACCCATATTGTGCAAATAAACTGTTTTGATCTCTAGTAGCACACACATTATAAATTGTTATTTGTGGGATGATCTGAACTGAAATATGACCTGTATCTGACCATATTTGACTGATCAATCTGGGGCTCAGAGCAGTTTGGTGATAATCTTGATCCAAACACTGGCAGTCTTTTTAAATCTCTGACAAGCTGGGGTGTGTGTATGTGTGTGGAATAGCAGCTGAAAGAGATCTGTAGTATACCAGTGGTTTTAACCCCAGAGAAAACTAATGATCCTATTCAGAGCTTCAGGAGTGCTGCTTACAATGTGTGCCTGAAAGAAATTGCATTTAACCCATGTGGGTCTATATGGAGAATGTGTTGATTTTAAATCTGATTGGATTCCTTTTTAAACAAAATCTTGTGTGAAAAGCGTAAATAAAGGCCTACTCCAGCTTATATGTAAGCTACGGTATGTGCAAATACAACCCACCAGACCAGACTCATTTATAAATGCATATCAGCTTTATTTAAATAGCACAATCTCTCTCTCTCTCCCCCTCCCTTCTCCCTCTCCCTCCCTCCCTCTCTCCTCCCTCTCCCTCTGTAAAACTTCCGGGGTGAATAAATCCAGGACCTAATTTAAGAGAGATAAGGCTAATAGGTTCATTTATTCTTCACTTTTGTGCCATTGGAAAAGCCTGATTGCCAGCTATTGTTAAGTATTTTCTCTTAGGGGGAACAACATTAATGCCAGAAGACCTAACAAAGAAGCTATCTCAGGCATTTCAGGGTCAACCAAAAATACACTGCAATGAGTTCCATTTTTTTTTTTTGAGAAAGGACGATGATGTTTACTGGAACAATCAGTTTCCTCTGCTTGCTGCCTCAACAGAGTGCTCTAGTAGTAAACCCTTTTTAATGTGATTAGTCAAGGAGTTAGAAAAAAGAAGAGCTCTTTAAGAGTTAGAACAAAAACACCAAGGAAGGCAGTTAGCTGCCCAACAATCTCAGAAGGATTTCCATCCAAGCCTAAGAATCAGGCCTTATCTTCAGCACACCCGGGCTTTTCAGAACCTTTACATCTAGCAGAATATCAATCTGGCTGTCTTTCCATTGGGGGGAATGGAAGATAGCTTTGAGTGGCATCTATTATCAAATCCGAAGCAAATTGGGAATGTGAGCATTATATGTCACATGCATATGTACACCCGTTCCCCTCCTGCCTTTTACACAAGGAATTAGAATGAGCTGGAAGGGGCCTTAGAGGTCTTCTAGTCCAGCCCCTTGCTGAAGCAGGAAAACCATCTTTGGATTCTTTGAACCCTCTCCTCATACAGAAGTCCTGGAAACCCAACTGTTATGTTTATAAGAAGCTTCCGCTTGGCTTAATTATAAACGCCACCCTAGATGGTCTTTGGAGTTTTGTTCGCTTTGGGGAAAAGGAGGAAGAGAGGGCATTATGTTTTTAGGCCGCTGCCTAAAAAAAAAAGAGAGAGCTTGTCATTCTTTAGTTTTCTAAACTTCACAAAACAGGTCAGCTATATAGATGTTGAGACTTTAGAAAAAGTTCAGAGAAGAGCAACTAAGATGATCAAAGGCCTGGAGACTTAAGCACATGAAGAACGGCTGCAGGATTTGGGTTTGGCTAGTCTAAAGAAAAGAAGAATTAGGGATGTCATGATAAGAGTATTCTAGTACTTGAGGGGCTGCCACAAAGAAGAGGGGGTCAAATTATTCTCTAAAGCACCTGAGGGCAGGGATGAGAAACAATGGATGGAAACTAATCAAGGGGAGAAGCAACCTGGAGTTGAGAGACACTTGCTAACAGAGAGGACAATTAACCAGTGGAACAGCTTTGCCTTCAAAAGTTCTGGGTGCTTCATCATTGGAGGTTTTTAAGAAGAGACTGGACAGTCACTTGTCTGAAATGGTATAGGTTCTCCTGCTTGAACAGGGGCAGGGGTGGGATTCTACAGGTTCACATCTATTCGCTAGAACTGGTTGTTAACATTCTAAGAAGTTCGGAGAACCGGTTGTTAGAAGAAATTACTGGCCTAATCCTGTAAGGAAGGCAGGAAGGAAACATTCTGGGGTTGCTTACAGAAACTGCCTCTCCGTTAACCCTTATTACATTCTTGGCAGGACTAGACTTCCTGTCTCTGGAGTTTTTTTTCCTCCTTTGCTGGTACTTTGCTTGCTGTGGAGTGACCATTGAAAGTTACAATGGCACTGAAAAAGGTGACTTATGACCATTTTTCACACTTATGACTGTTGCACCACCCCCACAGTCATGAGACGCCAGGCGAGGAGATGCGTGCCTCAATGTGAGTGACATTGACTTGGCCATGCCCAGCCAGTCACATGACCACCAAGCCATGCCCACCACCTAAGCCACGCCCACAGAACCGGTTGTTAAAAAATTTAAATCCCACCCCTAAGCTGGGGGGGGGCTGGACTAGAAGATCTCTAAGGTCCCTTCCAGCCCATTTGTCCTACTGTTATCTATTCTGTATCATCTCGGTGAAACCTCTCTCTCTCATCCTTCTTCTTCTACCTGTGGCATTTCTGCCCGTCGACAGCCGAACCTGAGAGGAGAAAATTCTTTGCCCTCGAAATGGAAGGAAGGGCGGGGGATCCAGCGGCGGCGGCGACGATGCCTAATCCCCGCCATGAAAGTCAGCTCGTAGCGAAGCCAAGCCGGGTTTTTTGTTTTGTTTTTTACCGTCGCCCGCTTATATCCCTTCTCTTCCGTGCCCCGCTTTCCGTTTGGCCGCACAAGATGAGTCAAGGAGAGAGGCTCCCTTGGAGATCCGGAAGTCGCCCGGGAAAGCCGTTGCGACCGTAGCCTTTTGGGGAGCGGGGGGCGGGTTGCCACTCTGCTCCGAATGCGCAAGCGCGGCCAGAAAGGGTAGGGCGGGCGGGCTGGCGGCCGGGCGCGGGGAGCTTGTGTCGGCGCGCTCCTCATGGCTGCTCAGCCTTCGCCGTCGGTGCCGCTCACTCGGCGGCCCCTCTTGCTCGGCCAAGCGGAGGGCTCGCAAGACGCGGTGACCATGGCGGCCATTGTGCCCAAGGAAGAGGGGCTCATCAGCGTCTCGGAGGACAGGTGAGGAGGAGGGTCTCGGGGGCGGACGGGGCGTCGGCGGCGCCTTGCGTGGTCCCAGCAGGGGAAGGGAAGGCTCTGGCCGCGCCCTTGCCCCGGGACCGATCGGCTCGATCAGCTGCTGCCCGCCGGGTTGGCCTTTCATCGGGAGAAAAAGGGAGTCCGCCGCGGCTGCCTTGGAGCGCCGGCCTCGGGGCAGGGGACCCGAGCCACAACTCCGCATCCCGGCAGCGCGGGCGAGGGCTCCGGAGCTCTCGTCGGGGATGAGGGGTGGGGGGGACCCAAGGCAGCCTGTGCCCGGGGCATGGCCGGGGCTCGCTGAGCAGGCGAAGCCGGGAAGACTCCGCTCTGAAAGGAAGCTTGGGAAGGAGGGGTGGATTGCCTGGGCGGCAGAGGGCGGTTGTCAGAGGGCTGGGGAGATTCCCAAAGGATCGGATCCCTCCCTTCCCTTGATCTTCTGATCCCAAGGCAAAGCTTTCCGGGGCTGGAAGTACGAACTAGGCTGTCGCTTGAAGCCAAGGGACTCGGTTGTCTTACCCTCGCGGCTATTTTCTTTTCTCAAGCATTCCTAGACCTGAAATCTACCTACCTGCCAGCCACCTCCCGACGTTTTCTGTCTGTCTACCTGCCACTGACCTACCTTGGCTGTCTGTCTGTCTGTCTACCTGCCACTGATCTACCTTGGCTGTCTGTCTGTCTTTCTGTCTGTCTGTCTACCTTATCTGCCTGCCTGCCACTGATCTACCTTGTCTGTCTGTCTGTCTACCTGCCACTGATCTACCTTGGCTGTCTATCTGTCTACCTTATCTGCCTGCCTGCCACTGATCTACCTTTTTGGTCTGTCTGTCTGTCTGTCTGTCTGTCTGTCTGTCTACCTTAGCTGCCTGCTTGTCACTGATCTACCTTGGCTGTCTGTCTGTCTGTCTACCTGCCACTGATCTACCTTGTCTGTCTGCCTGCCACTGATCTACCTTGGCTGTCTGTCTGTCTACCTTATTTGCCTGCCTGCCACTGATCTACCTTGGCTGTCTGTCTGTCTTTCTGTCTGTCTGTCTGTCTACCTTATCTGCCTGCCTGCCACTGATCTACCTTGGCTGTCTGTCTGTCTGTCTACCTGCCACTGATCTACCTTGTCTGTCTGTCTGTCTACCTTACCTGCCTGCCTGCCACTGATTTACCTTGGCTGTCTGTCTGTCTGTCTACCTGCCACTGATCTACCTTGTCTGTCTGTCTGTCTACCTTATCTGCCTGCCTGCCACTGATTTACCTTGGCTGTCTGGCTGTCTGTCTACCTAATCTGTGTGTCAGCCTGCCTGCCACCTACCTACATCTGTCTGTCTGTCTACCGGTACCTCTCTTACCTGTCTATCTACCTTATCTACCTTGTCTGTCTACCTTATCTGTCTGTCTGTCTGCCTAATCTGTTTGTCGGATTACCTGCCACCTACCTACATCTGTCTGTCTTGTTTACCAGTACCTATCTCCCTGTCTGTCTACCTTATCTGACTGCCACCTACCTAGTCTGTCTATCTACCTTTGTCTTGTCTACCTACCTATCTATCTTTCTATCACATTTTTGAACTATTCATCCCTCTCACAGAGTTGTTGGAGGCTACTGTTGCCTCCAGTTAGTATACTTTACAGCCAATGATTGCTCTGAGGCTTTCTTGGTTTCACCTGCATTGCCTCTTTAGGATTGCCAGCTAGCAATGCTGCAGTGCATAGTTGGCAGGATTCTCCTACAGTATGCGACTCTTTTAGAGAGCAGTGGAAGAAAACAGTAAGGAAAGCTTGGTGCTGCTACTGGAAAAAAGGAAAAAGCAGGGGTTTTTTGGGGGGGGGATTTAAGGGAGAGAACCAGAACAATTTGCTTGTCATTGTTTTACTCCACTTTTTTTCCCCATGTTAGGTCAGAATGCTTGGGGGCAAATTAAGGAGGGGTTTACAGATGCTGCTGAATTAAACTCTTGGCTGCTCTGGTCCATTTAGCCAAAGATGAGGGATCTTGGGGTTGTATTACGTCATAGCAGGAGGATCACAGGTTTCTCAACCCCATCAGAGAAGGTAGAATGCCAGATTTGCAGATAAAGGGCCTGCTGACTCTTATCTCGACCTTCTGAATTTTTTTTCTAGGTATGCATGTATGGATGTATGGATGGATGGATGGTATTCAGCTTTGTTCGGGTATTTTCCCACGTCATTATTGCTACAACTTTAAAAGCACAACTATAATGACGTGGGAAAATACCTGAACAAAGCTGAATACCATACATGTAAGTACCTGCGAAAACTTAAGAAAACATATATAGATAATATAATATAATATAATATAATATAATATAATATAATATAATATAATATAATATAATATAATATAATATATATATGGATCTTTGGTTATTCGGGTTTTCTCCTGCGTAAAATTGGAAGTATCTAGGAAGTTGTGTGTGTGTGTGTGTGTATATATGTGTGTGTATATATATATATATGTGTGTGTGTGTGTGTGTGTGTATATATATATATATATATATATATATATATATATATATATATATATATATATATATATATATATATATATATATATATATATGGCATTCAGCTTTGTTCGGGTATTTTCCCACGTCATTGTGGTTGTGCTTTTAAAGTTGTAGCAATGTTTCGTCAGAATCTCATCTGCCATCATCAGGCTTCTGCATTGTGTTCGTCTGTGAGTCAGACTTTGTATAGTGAGTCAGACTGTATAGTGTTCATCTGCAAAGGCTGATGATGGCAGATACAGAAATATATATATATATATATGCTATGACCAACACATGAAAGCCACAGGTCATAGCATCAGTTTCAATGGCACCAAAATCCTAGCCACTATAGAAAACCCCAGCCACAGAATTATCAGAAAAGCCATAGAGATTGAAAAAAGACCTGAAAGCATGAATAGAAGAGATGATTCCACCACTGTCAATTATTTGCCAGCCTGCACTCACAAACAAAAAAATCTCCACACCACTAGCCAGGCAAACACCTGGGCACAAACAGATCCCCCCTGATACCTCCAGCTCAAACACACCCCAACCAGGCACCCAGATGAAACCTAGCTTCCTAACAAATGATAGCCGTCCATTTACTCGGAGCCAAGCTGCACTAAAAGCCTCCAATACAGGAACACACTGTTGCCAGCCAATCAAGACACAAAAAAAGCCACAAAACAGACAGAAGATATTACAAACACCAATCAAGCAGAACACAGCAAACTCCAAGACCAATAAACACAGACCAAGACTTCCAACCAATCAGGATGAAAAAAAACACCATTCTGGCACAGCAGTAGGCTAGTCCCAAATTTAAAACTGAAACAACTGTAAAAGTCTGACTCACAGACGAACACTATACAGAAGCCTGATGATGGCAGATGAGATTCTGCCGAAACGTTGCTACAACTTTAAAAGCACAACTATAATGATGTGGGAAAATACCCGAACAAAGCTGAATACCATACACCACACACACACACACACACACACACACGTGTGTGTGTGTGTGTGTGTGTTTATATATATATATATATATATATATATATATGGATCTTTGTGTTTGTTTCCACGCGATGAACCATTCATCATCATCAGCCTCTGTTTGCTCTGCTTTTCAGAGTGATGTAGTGCGCTGTCACTGACAGTGAAAAAAGCCACCTCACATCACTCTGTGTGATGATGATGAATGAGACTTCATCGTGTGTGTGTTGGAGAAACAACAACAAGATCCATATATATCAGAAAAAATATATATATATATATATATATATATATATATATATACACATACGTATACATACATACACACATTTTCTTAAGTTTTCGCGGGTACTACATGTATGGCATTCGGCTTTGTTCGGGTATTTTCCCACGTCATAGTAGTTGTGCTTTTAAAGTTGTAGCAATGTTTCAGACAGATCCCCCCTGATACCTCCAGCTCAAACACACCCCAACCAGGCACCCAGATGAAACCTAGCTTCCTAACTAATAATAGCCGTCCATTTACCCAGAGCCAAGCTGCACTAAAGGCCTCCAATAAAGCAACACAATGTTGCCAGCTAATCAAGAGACAAAAAGAGACAAAAAACAGACAGGAGATATTAGAAACACCAATCAAGCAGAACACAGCGAACTCCAAGACCAATAAACACAGACCAAGACTCCCAACCAATCAGGGTGAAGAAAAAACCATTCTGGCACAGCAATAGGCTGCCCCAAATTTAAATCTGAAACCACTATAAAAGCCTGACTCACAGATGAACACTATATCTATCTATCTATCTATCTATCTTAAGTTTTTGCGGGTATTTATATGTATAGTATTCAGCTTTGTTCGGGTATTTTCCACGTCATTATAGTTGTGCTTTTAAAGTTGTAGCAATGTTTCGGCAGAATCTCATCTGCCATCATCAGGCTTCTGTATTGTGTTCGTCTGTGAGTCAGACTTTGTATAGTGAGTCAGGCTGTATAGTGTTCGTCTGTGAAGCCTGATGATGGTAGATACAGATATACAGATATTATGAAACACCAAGGATTACATTTATTGACCATTAGTCAATCAATTCTAGTTTGGTATTTATATATTTTTACTCTGCTGCCAAGATGGTGCCCATGATGGCTGCCTCAGTGAAATGCTCTCTAATGGTTTCTTTATTCCTTATTATTATCTGCAATTCACTATGGATTTCATATTCACGAGGTGACTGTATGACTGTAACTTTGTCGCTTGTATACTTACGATTTATATTGACTGTTTCCTTTTATCTTTTCTTTTATATATACTGAAAGTATTCACACCAAGACAAATTCCTTGTGTGTCTAATCACACTTGGCCAATACAATATTCTATTTTTTAAAAAAATATTAGTGCTTGACTTACTACCACAATTTAGCCCAAAATTTCTGTTGCTAAGAGTTAAATGAATCATTATAGTTAAGTTAGTAACATAGTTGTTTAAGTGAATCTGGCTTCCCTATTGAGTTTGTTTCTAAGAAGATCTCAAATGAAAGCCACGTGACCTTGGGACACTGCAGTTGTCATAAATTTGAACCAGTTGCCATGCATCCAGATTTTGATTATGTGACCGTGGGGATGGTACAGTGGTCGTTAAGTGCGAAAATGGCCATCAGTCACTTTTCATTGTAACTTCATAAGGCATTGTAACTTGAAATAGTCACTAGATGAATGGTTGTAAATCGAGGACTGATCTATATTCTTTCCTGTTGTGCCTGTAGTCAATGCAGGTTTTGTCGTAGGTGAGTTGACTTGTTTATTTAAACAATTTTTATGGCCATCCTTCTTGCAGGGGTCTTGGTGAACAAGAATTAAAACCAGAAAAAAAACAAAACAATTCAGTTAAAAAAGCCAACAGCCTCAATCAAGAATGTGACTTCTCTGATAACTTATATTATTCAGGGCTACACAATACTTGATCACTACTAGGGCCTGAAAGTATAGTTTTCGAATTCTGTTTGTGTAACCAGCTGTGGTCTCCTCCCGCCCCCCCCCTTTCCCCCTGAAGCTCCATCTTCCTCATGTGTTCAACTGTTGCAATAGTTTCCAGGATTCGTTTTAGAAGAGAAAATTTGTAGCTCAGGGTTGAACTGTGGAGTCCTTCGTGCTCTTGGAGCGTGGTTGTTTTATTTATTTATTTTTTAGCAGATGTTTCATTACCAAACTAGGTAACATCATCAGTGCACTAATGAAAAGGTCTGCAGGAAAACAACCAAGCTCAGGACCCTACTGGCTTCATTTTCTAGCCAGACTTTTTATGGATGCAGGAAATCCCATCATGGAGAATATGCTGTCTCCTGTCTCTCTTTTGCTACAATGTTTGTTGAGTTAATCCAAAGCTTTGTTCTTGGTTAGCTAAGTAACAACGTGGTGCCAGTTCCCGAGGTCTCCTCCTCCTACCCTCTGAAAATCAAGTCTGAGCTTGCCACTGGGTGTGTTTAATAACCAAAAAGGATTAAACATGAAGAGCCTTGGCCATGTAAGAAGAGTCACATGATTTTGAAGCATCTTTCTTGGAAAAATATTTCTTGCTCAGCTAATTAGAGCTTGAAAGTCAAACGTATGCAGGATGTAAACGAGAAGTTGCTTTAACCCCATTGCTTGTTCTTAGCTGAGGATTTTGTTTCCTTGTTCGACCTGATGTTCTGAACCATTAAGAAAATAATTATGGAGATCTAAAATGTATAAAAGGACGCATGAATTTATGCTGGAAATGTGAACAAAAAAGGACACTTTGTCATGTTTGGAGGATGCGTAACAAAGCCAGAAATTTTTGGATGCACATAAGTATACTATTCAGGATATTTTAAACACCAATGTACAATTGAAACTAAAATGTTTCCTTTTGTGATTAGTGGGTAGACAGTTGGAGAAAAGTCATGGAGTCTAGTTTTTTTTATTATACATGACAACTGCTGCAAGATTATTATAAGTTTAAAAGTGAAAGGGTTTGGCACTACCCACAATGGAAGAATGGTTGGTGAAGATGATGGAACTTGCAGAGATGGCTAAACGGACTTCTTTGATTAGAGCAGGGGTGTCAAACTCACAAACGCTTTGATGTAGGTTTTTGATAATGAGAAAACAGATAATAGAAAAAGTGGGGTTTTTTTGTAACTGTATATAATTTTTAAAATCATATTTGTATTTGCTGCAAAGGAAATCAGAAGCTATTTATATTTTTTGCATTTTTGTCTTTTTGTCTTCTTTTTTTCCTTTCTTTTCTTTCTTTAGTCTGTATTAGTTTTAACTTCTTTTTAGAACTATTAATAAAATCAATAATATAGAAAGCTGATAGAAAGCCCTGATGTGAATCACTTATACTTGCATTTTCTTCCCTTGCAAGGAGGATCTCCTATAATTTTGCCTGAGAAATGGTACATAGATTTAATTTTTTTTAAAAAAAAAATTAGGTATAGTTTGGTCAAATGGACCCGTGACTGGGTTGTTGGGCAAGTGTGTCCCAAATCAACCTGACAGAAAGAAAGCAGTCATTGCAGTGAAATGACGGTGCTCATAATTTATTGAATCAAGGATCTCCCTATTCTGCTGCAAGCACCAGTCTGCTGGCTCTCCTATTCTTCTCCAGAATGATCATCTTTCCTATGCCACATTTTGGATTTTACAGTCAGTATGGAAGTAAACAAGCAAATTTATATATATATATATATTCCTTCTTAGACTGAATTCTAATTTACATTTGTTGGGATCCCTCTTCCCTCCCCATTGCCAATTCTTTCATTTCATTGGTGTTGCCACTTGTAAACCAAGTTTGACAATAGAATATTCTGACTACCTTTACAGTTGTTAAATTTTCTTCCTCTGTTTAGTCAAAACCTGCTTCTTAATGTTCCCTACTACTTCCTGGAACAATAGAGATCGGACCTATTCATAAAGGCTGCTTGTTCCACTCTGAAAATATTTTGAGCGGAGAGTGCATGTGTTGACAATATTGCTATTATGAGTCAAAACAAATGCATCAAATATTTGGTATTTTCAAAAACAGAGTTGATTGTTCTCACGTTTTCTCCAACGTTACGTATTATACAATGCTTGGTGTTTTTGTGCTTAGTGGACATCTAAAGGTCAATTTTGAGTCTAAAATAGAATTTTAAAAAGTACAGGCAATGCAGGAAGAGTTTTGGGTCTTCTGCCTTTAGGAGAGAAAACTACAACATCAGGAGGCTATTGAGTATGAGCAGGCTTTGGTGACTGAGAGCAGAGTGCAATTAATATTTAGTTAGGTATTTAATTCCATTTACAGCACTTCCCAAGTAATTACCTTGAACTATAATACAAATAATGTTTATTGCTTATTGAACCAGGCGTCATCCATGATTATAGTTGCTGAATACCTTCATTTCATTTCAATAATGAAAAAAGGCAGTTAAATTCTGCCTTGAGCTTAATCTCCAGATATAACATCTTATGTTAGGATTTTTTCTTGCCCTCTGGATTCAGAGTACAGATGGATGAGATGGCATGCCTTTTCTTTGCTGCATTGTGGCTCTCATTTATTTTGTCTTTCATGTGACAAATGAATAGGTATAGGCATGAATCTGAGCTGGAATTTAAAAAGAATGCTCAGTTGCCTGGAGTTTGATGCTGCAGTGAATGTGCGTTGAGTGCATTGCTACGAAAGAGCTACTGCAAATGACATTTTTTCTCCCAGACAACTATTCTCCCTTGGACAAGTCTTGGGTCATTCAGAATAGCTATGTTGAAAAAAAAAGGGGACTTCTACCCCAAGTAATATGTAGAATGAGAAGCACTTTGATGTCAGTCACGTTACTTCAATAACTTTGGTTTTATTAATGATACATTTGTCCTACAGCAATCTTCCTTAGATGGGCGCCTTCCAGACATATATATTGGATTATGGTTATCTCATCCCCAGACTGCAAGTAGTCCTTGACCGATGACCCTTCATTCGGGAAACATTTGAAGTTCTGAATGATGCTGCTGAACAAATAGTGTTTACAACTGTCCTCAGAGTTCCAACCATTTTAGGATTCCTTTAGCCACATGATCGTGATCCGGGTATGGGGTAACCGATTTGCATGTATGGCTAATTACCAGGTACTCTAATAAGATCACATGGTCACCATTTGCAACCTTCTCTGCAGCTTCATTAGAAAGTCAATGGGGAAGCAGGCAGGGAAGGTTGCAAATCGTTGTGGTTAGTCTCTCCTCCCAGTGCATTCTTGCCCAGCTCCTCTTTGCTCTCACAAGCCACTCGCACACCCCTTGGTACCCTCTTAGCCCACTCAGTATTGTATTTATTTTTATTCATTTATTTTTATTTTATTTGGTTTGTCAATTGCTTATGAGATAATAGGTATAAGTAAAAACATAGTTATGAATACATGGATACATATAAGAAGAATAAAAGAAACAACAGGACAGGGACGGTAGGCACGATTGGTGCCTACAGGCCTCTTAGGAAAGGGGTGAGGTCAATAGTAGACAGTCTAAGGTTAAAGTTTTTGGGGTTTGGGGAAGAAACCACGGAGTCAGGTAGAGTATTCCAGACATTGACCACTCTGTTGCTGAAGTCGTATTTCCTTCACTCAAGTTTGGTGCGGTTAACCTTGAGTTTGTATCTATTGTATCTGTCACACAACCCATTGTACTCTTACACACCTTCCCTGACCTTCACCATTCCTCCTGTGTACTCCCACTTTCTCCCCAAACCGCCCTCACGCACCTTCCCCAGCCTCTGTTGCCCCTTTTGTGCAACTCTTTGCACAGCCCTTGGTGCACCCCTCCCTCAACCGCCATAGCCCTTCTTGGTCCCTCCCTTGCATCCTCCCCAATCCTCCCTCACGCCTTCACTCACCCTCTTGCTCCTTCCTTCTCCCACTTACCTGCCTGCTTGGCATGGGACTTACAACTTTCTGACTTTGGTCGTCGGAAGTCAGCAACAAGTTGTCTCACCTAACAACTGTGGGATTCAATAGCAGCCAAGACTTCACGGATTGCCATCACTGAACATTGCAGTTGTGCTTTGTGATTGCA
Source organism: Pseudonaja textilis (assembly GCF_049901715.1). Taxonomy (NCBI): domain Eukaryota; kingdom Metazoa; phylum Chordata; class Lepidosauria; order Squamata; family Elapidae; genus Pseudonaja; species Pseudonaja textilis. Next base: position 142,134,709 of record NC_141990.1, read on the forward strand.
TCACTTAGTAATAAAAATTCCAGCCGCAATTGCTGTTGTAAGTTGAGCACTACCTGCATAGATTAGGGAAGGAACCATTATTTTGAAAAACACCGCAGAACTAAAAATAACTGATGTAAAAAACATTCCTTCAGTTGCTAAAACTCTCTTTATTGGATTAAGTGCGCAGAAAACTAAAAAACATCTTCTTTGAGAAGGTTAAATAAAATCAGTGTAATTGAGCTAGACTTTTTCCTCCCTGCTCCAAATTCGTTCCTTCTTTGTAGCTCTGGGATACTTTTTTTTTGGGGTGGGGGGGTGTTAATCTTGTCCCTGGACAAGATTAGGTTCCACCGCTCCCCTCAGTTCTCTGGTGTGCTTCCTGAATTTAGGCTCCATTTTTAAAAAAATTTGTTTCAGGTTACACAGGATTTTCTGGAGTGACCAGGACCATGCTACTTGTTTTTCTAAATGATTATCTTTGCTAGGAACAGTGCTTGAATTCTATTCTGAACAATTGTTTAGGAGCCATAGAATAACAATGTGTGTGTATATTTATAGGGAAATTAATCTTAGAACTGTACATGAAGTTTTCCTTTTGTCCCTTTTGACCTGGTCATGTTTAGAGTTAGTGAAACCTGTTCCCACTTTGCATCATGCAAAGTGACTAAATTAATCTGTGTCAAACTTTCTTTTCCTGCTCATGTCACTCTGATAGTTATCCGGATCTACTGATAGGCTGATGATAATTTTATTTGACTGGTCTCACATAATAATATATCAGGTAAATAACTGCTGGCAAGGTAACACCCTCAAACTATTCAGCCATCAAATGAGTTATCTCAAAATGCCAAAATAGGTTACATAAATGTAAATGTAAAGGTTCCCCTTGCACATACGTGCTTAGTCCTTTCTGGCTCTAGGGTGCTCATCTCTGTTACAAAGCTGAAGAGCCAGTGCTGTCTGAAAACGTCTCTGTGGTCATGTGGCTGGCATGACTAAACACCGAAGGCTCACGTAACGCTGTTACCTTTACACCAAAGTGGTCCCTATTTTTCTACTTGCACTTTTACCTGCTTTCGAACAGCTAGGTTGGCAGAAGCTGAGACAAGTAACGGGAGCTCACTCTGTTACATGGCGCTAGGGATTCGAACCACTGACCTGCTGACCTTTCTGATCGACAAGCTCAGCGTCTTAGCCACAGAGCCACCATCTCCCTAGATTACATACCGTACCTCAGTTTGTCCAAAAGTATCTGTTACATCAGTGTTCAAGTTAGCATTCTACTTCTGCTTTATCAAGGCTAACGTAAGTGCTACGTTTTGCTTGTGTTACTTGAACCATTTCTTGGGAGGGAGGGTTGCGTGTTGAATATTAGATGCAGTGCAGAGGCTTGTGGGAAGGGTCCTAGGGTAACATTGTTTGCACAGAATAAAGCTGAGCACCGCAGCAGTTCTCACGCTTCTTTAACACCAAGCAGAAAGTGCCACTATAGGTAGTCTACACTTTTGACCATCATTCAGTGCCGTTCAAAGTTATGATGGTGCTGAATAATGAGATTTATGAGTGGTCCTCAAAGTTGTGCCCATTCCAGCATCCCCACAGTCCTGTGCTCGCAATTCAGACACTTGGCCATGGATCTGCACCTACAATGGTTACAACTTTCTATGGTCACATGATCACCTTTGATGAGCAATGTCAATGCGGAAACTGACAGGAAGTCACAAATCCCATGATCTGGCACTTAATGATCCATGGTGATTCACTTAATGACTGCAGAAAGAACTCATGAATTAGTGGCTGTAAATCGGATGCAGTAAGGTGATTTTTCATTTTACGACTACGCTGCTTAGTGACGGAGTTGCCAGTTCCAGTTGTGATTGGCAGATGAAGAAGACTATACCTGCAGAAAACCAAATTGCAATTTTACAAGAAAAAAGGGGGGCAACCTTATCCATTCTGTTTTCTTGTTTGAGAAACAATTGTATTACATTAAATCTGGGAAATAATTTAATTAATTTATATCTAATTCTTGAAATAGCTCTCACATTTTTATCTTATTTTGAAATCAAGAGCCTGGCATTCTCACAAGAGTTAAGTGTGATTCTTGATTTAAAAACCAGGGCATATTATTCATGGAAAGCTATTTTTGCCCTCAAAATCTTTTATGAAATTCTACTAAATCCCTGTTTTTTTCATATTCAATCATTTGGAAACCATTGGTTGATTTAACCTTCTCTCGGTTTATGTTGCTTGGATTTCAGAGAGAAGTTTAATGTTGAAGTATAAAGCATGCTTGAGTTGTAATTTGGATTGTTTGATACTTGGCATTTTGTTCTAATGCAGAAAAAAAAATTGTTGACTGCTCACACTTTCTTTTTGCACCTTCTATGCAAAGGTCTATAAATAAGGTGCCTTTGCTAGTTCTTTGATTACTTAGGAAAATTCTGCATTCTAAGATGAGATAAAGCCACTGAACTCCAGGAGTTTTATGTATGTCCAGTTGTTCCTGATCACAGATCTGTTTGCTCACTTCTGATCTGTCAATATACCATTCCTCTTCATTAGAAAACTGCAGCGAAACCATAATTTGCTTCCTTTTGAATTTTTGCAGCTGAGCCACATGGAAGATTGCCACATTATGTCATTCGTTTCCTGAATGCTTAGGATTGCAAAGAATAATGAACGTTGTGTCTTGTAGGAGAAGATCAATGGCACCAGCAAATTTTGAAGGGTTTGTTGGTCATCTGATCAAGTAAATTAGTTGCAAATAATGATGTCCGCAGAAATCTATAATATAAAAAAGAAAGAAGTTAGCATAATGAGATACATTATAAATCATATTGGAGGCCTATGGTTGTTTATGTTCATATGCAGAGAGAACTTCAAGATACTTCTTGAATAACAATTAACTAATATTTGCGGAAAATGGCCAAAGGTGGTATTTAGCAGGTTCTGACCAGTTCTGGAGAAAAGGTAGTGGAAATTTTGAGTAGTTTGGAGAACCGGCAAATCCCACCTCTGACTGGAGATTTTACAGTATCCTTCCCCTGCCACGCCCACCAAGCCGCACCCACAGAACCGGTAGTCAAAAAAATTTGAATCCCACCACTGGAAATAGTGGTGCTGCTGTTTTTTTAAAGTAGTTTTTAAAATAGTTCTAACATCTGTCTAGTTACGTAGTTTATTAGTTGTTGTACAACTGTGAATCCACTGACCTTAGCAACGTAAATGAAAAGAAGAAAACATTAGCATGTGTAAAAGACAATGAGAAAACAATATATGACTGTCAGATTCTGTTCCTTCATCTATACTCTGATTTTTGACTCTAAATCAGGAATGGTGAACTCTTTGGGCTCAGCATGTCAAATATTCAGAAAATGCCTAATTTGGGTCTGCTTCTTTGTCTCTCTCTCTCTATCTCTCTCTCTGTGTATCTCTGTTTCTGTCTCTCTATCTCACACACATACACACACACACACACACACACACACACACACAAAAGAGAAAGAATTTCTTCTCTCTCCCCACATCTAGGCCATCCTGAACTGAGGCTGGGCCTGAAATGAAGCCCCAGGCCTTGCACTACTGCTGCCCCTCAAAAAGACTGCCTCTCGCCGTTCCCCAAATTGGGTTGAGAACAGGTCATGCTTTCGAGAATAGTTGGCGTTGGATGTTGGCGAGTGCAAGTGTGTCACCTAAATCATTGCTGTGTGTCACCTTTGATACTTATGTCAGAGATTTGCCTGTTCTACATCATGCATAATGCCTATAGCCGTTAGAGGCATGAAGTTGCTGTAGCCATTTTCTCCTCCTCAGAATGAGAGCATTGTGACTGTATGAAGCATTGTTTTCCCGGTGCAGCATACAAAGGCTCATGACTGACCTTGGCCTTTGGGAAGGTTTGGTCTCTTTGCCAAGTTTGGAACTAGCATATTGTACCAATTATTTTTTTTACTTCCAACTGTCTACATGAAGTGAAGCTGATTTTTCTCACTCAATGTAAGAGGGAGATCTCCCTCATTAGTAGTCAGGGGTTAGGGGAGGCGGCTTTTATTATATCCTGGGCAGCAAGAAAGAAATGACAGTTACAGGATTTAATGTTGCTTCATTGACCTTACAAATTCCATTCTGAAGATTGAAACCTGGCTATATTGGATAGCGATGTATAAAGTGTAAAGCTGCAGAATCTGCTGATAATGTAAAAAACAAGACAAAGGTTGTTATCTAGCAGGGTCAAATTGGTCAAATTTGATATCTCAGTTTGTTGTTTCTCCTAACTGAGTTCTTCCTTCCTCTTCCTGAAATGTTGTGCCTGTTGGTGCCTACATTTGGTGTTTGTGTTTCTTCTGACATTTGCATTTTCTGCCAACTTTTCTTTTTCCTAATAGAAGGGCTTTATTTTTGTTCAGTTTTCGTTGATTACAAAACTGCATTGTAAAATTAGAAAAGTACAAATGTTCACTGCATTAGTTTGAGAAATGCTTCTGTCATGGATGGCCACATTTCCTTTGTTTGCTGAATGTCAGTTATTTTCCTTAAGTATTCAGAGGTGGTGTAGCATTTTCTCCCCTCGGTGTGGATTATCAACAAACAGAAATATGAAATAGGTTTCTTTTATATCAAGAAGTTTCATTTTCGCAGACCGGCCCAGTTTAATGCTAAGGTACTTGGTTTGTGTTGAATTCTGGATATGGACAAAAGGTTCAGCACTCTGTTGGAAGGTGGCATTGAGCAGCCATGAAAATCGATTTTGCACCTTACATTTCTTTTTGTAATCAGTCTGTCTAGCCAGGTTGTCTATTATTCCCCAGGAAAGAATTGTGTTCATGAGACTTATTTCTGCTTTTACAGCCTCTTTATTGATCTGATTGAGAAAAGAAGGCCATAAATAAGAGAAAATCCATACCTGCATTCTCTGTCGTGTGAATATTCAAAATATTGTTGTGGAATACACAATTTAAGGAATGTAATTCCTAAAGCTAATTAGCTGAAGCTTAAATCAAAAGCTGATGCTTTGCTGATGCAAAATATTATCAAGAAAATTAGTTGGCATGGATTAGCTCTAAGCACTACAGGATTACTTTCTTCACTGAAGGTAGCAATACGTTTTGCTTCAAAACAAAGATCCAATAATATTTATAGGTAGTCCTCACTTACCTGTACCTTGCGGATCATTTGTGCAATGCTTCTCTGAAGGTATGACAGACCTGGACAAATGGTAGTTATGCTGGGTCGTCAAAGTTATAACTACTGCAGTGTTCCCATGGGCACATGATCAAAATTTCGGTGCTTAGCAAGCTGCCCATATTTACAGTCACAGTATGAGCTTCAATTCCTGCCGCCTATCTGTCTCTCTCTCCTCCTCCCACCGCTATCTCTGCTTTTTTGGCTGACTTGCACTCTGCCACTGCTTCCTTCAGCCCCCCACCAACCGCGCCATCCCTATCCGGCCTTCGCCCTGATGCTGGCCCAGGATCAGATGAGGGCAGAGCCCACCTAGCAGAGCAGTGTGGCCTTGTCTGCCGAGTGGAGTTTGCTTAGCCCAACCAGGGAGGAGGCAGTGGGATGGAGTCCATGTTGGAGGCAGGGTAGTGGGGCAGGTGGCATCTCCCTGGATGAAAGTGGTGGCCAGCAGTGCTTAATTATGCTAATTTGGATTAATTTCCATCCCTGAACAAAGTGGTCATTAGGCAAGGAGCACAGGATTCCCTTACGCCAGAGGCGGGCAACTATGGCCCCTTTATGACTTGTGGACTTCAACTCCCAAAATTCCTGAGCTAGCATGGCTTGCTCAGGAATTCTGGGAGTTGAAGTCCATAATTCATAAAAGGGCCATAGTTGCCCACCCCTGCCTTACGCTATATGATGCTCGCTCCATCCTGCTGTCTTCCCCTCAGCTGGGCCCAACAACCTCCTTGCCATGCTCACCTCGCATATCCCAGGGCTGCCCCCTTGCCCATGCCTGGATTCCTGACCAGCAGTGGTGGAAGAGAATGGCAAAGGGCAGTTGAGGGCAGCAAGGGCTAGATGTTGGAGGCGAAGGGCAGGATGGCCAAAAGGACAGAGATGGTGGGGAAATGGGTGGGGTTGAAGTGGAGGCAAGTCGGCAGGGCAGCCTGGACTGCGGAAGGAAACTTGCTGGGCCCAGCCAAGGTAGAGGAACAGAGCAGGAGAAACACGAGGACCCAGTCACAGTCTTCAACTTACAATCGCAGCCAGGTATCCCAAAACTCTGTTGCTAAGCTTGATGCTTTTCCAAACAGCTGCTTCGCTTAGCAACAGAAATTGTGGTCCTAGCTGAGGTCATTGAATGAGGACTACCTATACAGGCTTTGTAGCTTTCGGCCATAAAAAGAGCCATCTCCTTTTCTCAGGGGCTGCATTTCTTCAGGCATAGTCTATAGGAGACATATTGATGGGTAAAAATGAAGTAAGCAGGATAGATTTTTAGGGCCACAGGGTGATGGAATGGCCTCCATCTCTCTTCTGCACAGCTTCCCACTCAGACTGCCAACTAGCAGGGAAGGGGCAGATAGCTTTTGTGGTAAAAGAAAAATGTATTTTTGTAGGGAACTTTGGAAATAAGCCCACAGTCTGCGTGCTTATTGGCACCTCTTCTTGTTTTTAGCTTGCTAGATTTGAATGCTACGTTTCTATGCTATCACCTGTCCCTTGTTTATATCTCTCATTGTTCATTCTTTCCTTGTCTGGAATTATGCAAGCTTGGGCTTGCTAAGTCCCACCTGCTGCTTGGATACTCGTTATAAAAGAGTCAATGATGGGAGGTTCTAAATGGCATGGTTGAAATGCTGCCGATCGTAAATAAAGTTAAAATAAGCCACTTGATTTGTGTTTCTTGGGGATTCATTAGGACTGATCTTACAGAAGATCATTTGCTTCTGCAGCTATTCTAGATTGGGCTGCAGTAAAGTAAAATATACTGTGTTCTCTTTGATTTCTTCTATTGCTAAGTTATATGGAGTAGTTTTAATTGAGGAGTTTGTGGGTTGTGGTAGAGGGAAGGTTAAGTGGTTCATGATTCTATGAAAGGTCTACTAAAAAAGTTTTTTTTTAAAGAAGGGAAGTAGATTATAGTCCATCTTCATGGAAACTTACTGGATCAACCACTTTCTCAGTCCAACCTATTTCACAGTGTTGCCTCGTAATGAAAAAAGGAGGAAGTACTATGCAATTTACCTTGAACTCCTGACAGACCCATGGGATATAAATCTAAGAAAACAATAAATGTATAAGTTCTGGATTAAAAAGAAAAAAAAAATATTTGCTGTTCCTTAAGATCTCCCCTTCTTTTCTTGGGATTTACTAATGATTTCATCTTATGAAATCTAAGGCCAGGAAATTCCTCTCAAATTCTCTAACCTCCAGATTTGCTAGACTTTTGAAGTGTTTATAGTCCCCTCTTGATTTTGGGCAGTGTCAATACATCAGAATTTTTTCATCTATAAATTCATCTTTCAGACTCCCTAGATATCGCCAATCATATAGTTGTTGGAGAAATATGTAAAGTGCAATATTCCGAAGACCTACCTCAGTGGAGCATTACTGCCATCTATTTTCAATCTTCACATCCTTTTCAGTCTACTAGTTCTGGGAATCAGGCCATGGGAGTGTCAGAGAAAGAACGTTGTATTGTGCCCTGTGTGAGCTTCATTGTGGCTGCTTCATTAAGGAATTGGTGTTCTGTCTTTCTTAGCTTCTCTGAATAGTTATTATATAGATCTGGAAACATTCGGGAAATGAGTATGAAGTGTGTTAGTGCCTACCAACTTAGACTTTAAAACGTACTGCTTCGTCTTTATCACTTGAGGTGCTTTTAGTTGAAGCAAATGTACAAAAGAAAAGCCATTGTGTCTTTTCAAAGCATAAAAGAATAATAACCAAAGCCTTTTCTGACAATGACAATATCTTTCCATTGAAAAAAGGGGCATCTGTCAGGCAATAGTTCCTGTTTCTTCCAGCTTGCCAGGATCCATGTACTCTTTCCATCCTACACATGAGCAAATATGTGAAAAGGCAAGGGGCCCACCCACAATTGCAGTGAGAGGCAGATTGTTTACTTGTAGAAGAGGGCATGTGCCTACCTACATAGCCCTTGGCAAATAAATAGCTAAGTATTCAGAGCAATAAAATATCAAACATTTAAGAAATAACTTTGTAGACCAGTAATTGTTGCTAGAAAAAAATGCCACATTAGCTTGTTGGTTAGTTCATCTATTAACAATCTTTTGGCCATTCTTTTTGGGTGAAAACCCCCAGAAAGTTGTTTCACTACCCTTCTTTACTTAGATTGTTGCTTGAAAGAGTTGACATAGTTTCGCAATGACCATTTTTCCAATTTTTTTGGTATTTGCACTATGTCTTACATTGTGAACTACAAACTTAACAAAATTGAATTGTTAATTTGTTGATTAAGTTTAAATTAAGTACTAATTACAGATTTTAAATTTTGTATTTTATTACAGTGCTTTCAACATAGTTTTTGAAAGAATGCAAAAATCATGGGGTTAAAAAGACATATCAGACAAGTAGATTAACTAAGCAACAACAGGATATTTTCAAGAGGAAACGCAAACACGAGACCAAAAGATCAGACAGAAGACAAATTTACTGTTTTCCTGAAGTGAAGGCTTAATCTGATAGTGAAAAGTTGTAGCATGTACTGAAATAGGAAAACTGGGCCATGAGAGTGGAAAGGAAAAGATGTGCCAACTTGAAAAGGAGAGAACTAATATCAAATTTCCTATATGTATTGTACTCAGTTACATTTAATTAACTCACATCTGAGGGATGGCGCTACAAAGGTTTGTAAATTTATTAAATTTAAATTATTAAATTTCTGGTTTATAATTTCAGCTGGAGTGTTATCGTATAATCCATAAGTAATTGACTCTTTCCTTAATATGAATTATAAGGCCTTCTCCAAACAGACTTCTCTGAAATGTTTTGTTCCTAGAATTCGTAGTGAAGTTGGCTAAGAATTTTGGGTTTTGTGGTCCACATATACAATATCCGAAGGGTACACAACTCTACAGTCTTAGAGCATCTTTTGGCGTTCCTTATGGCTACTGATTTTCCTGGCTGAAGGATTCTATAAGTTGTTTTGTTTTTTAAAATACTATTTATTGAAATATTATTGATGATATTGCTTAAAAGATATGTAATCCTGAAAGTAATATATAAATAACTGTAATAAGTACATAAGTAAAATTAACAGACTCTGGCATATCGTGATAATGCAAAAGACAACCTGTTGCAGGGTTCCCCAACCCCTGGGCTATGGCCCAGTGCCGGGCCATGGCCTGTTTAGAATAGGGCCATGCACACAACACATGCACTAGCCTGCCACTCATGCGGCCTGGTTCCCCCTTCCCCTCTCCCCGCCGGCCCGCCAAGCCGCAAAGGTTGGGGGCTGCTGACCCTATTGCTTTCAGCAGGCTGGAAACCTGAGAGTTACTTTCCCACACATCTAGAGGCATCAATTTGGAGAAAACTGCAATAAAACCTAAATGTCAACTTTCCAGTTAGCAAATCCAGAAAAAAAGAAACTCCTGGTGCATTATTTTCCAAGAGTATAAAACTTTACTGAATAAACCACACCGGCACAGAAGAAGCGAAAGCAGCTCCGGGCTTCCCATGCAAAAGCACACATAATTCATTCCCCTTTACCCCATGGGCCACCCACAGTCCATTACATCCACCAATCTGTTCTGTTCATTTTGTTATGGGAACCAGCTGACCACGCTGTGACATCTGCTCAGGGTGTCCTTGAGGGGGGAGCAATGTCTCACGGGAACCAAGGATCCTTGGATGCCATTCCTCCCCCCCACCCCTTGCATCCCATTTCATCTCCCTCCCTTTTCTTTGTCAAGCTGGGAGCGAAGTGGAATATGAGTGAAAGCACGAGTCAATCCTGACTTCAACAAATTAAAGATGGCAATTATTGCAAAATATGCTGATTAACATTCAAAAGTCAGTCTGTAGGTAAGAAATATGCACAGGCTGTTGTCTTTCTACATCGTCTTTTTGGCTCTTGCTTGTTTCTTCAGAACAATCGTACAGGGATGTATTTTTGGAGATGTGTGTACTCAAGCATTAAGTAACGTTTCTCCCTGAGCATAATAATGCATTTTTCCCCAAACTGGTTTTTCTGGTTTGTGGTCCCCTGATTTGTTTTTCTCCCCCTGAAGCCAGTCACTGCTTGTTTGTTTTATTCAACCGTAGGCAAAGAAACTAATACTGAACACTAAATATAATTCCTAGGCTATATCTTTCCCCAATGGCTTGCAGTTGGTAGATATGCAAAAGAAAAAAAGGCAAAGGAGCAGGAAAACAAAGGAAGATAAGAATAGAAGGCCTGCAAAGAAAGATCTTGGAAAGTGGTAGATAAACAATAGTTGATCATCAGTCATTCTTTCTTCTTTTTATGTTGCATCTCTTCCCCCCCGATCCTCGTCTAACAAATTTATATGGTGGCCGGTGTCACTGGAAGCGGCTCTCTGGCTACTAATGCGGACTATTCTAGAGATGACCTGATATTTGTAGCCCAGCGTCCTTCAAATGGCTTTGGAATAATTTTATTACACAGTATTGTTTTTTATTATTAGCGTTTGCTAAATTTTAGGGAAATATTAGATCTTTCCCTCTGTCCTTTTGTCAAGAAAGTTGATTTAATGATTATGCCTATTGTGAATATTCACATACTAGCCCGTGGGTTGCTAGGACCCCAATTTAATAACACTTCTTCCTGTAATGGTTTGTTTAGGCCATTTCACTAGTAGTGGTTTATTGTGCCTTCATTGCACCAGGGGTGGGATTCTACCAGTTCGCACCTATTTGCTAGAACCGGTTGTTAACATTCTAAGCAGTTCAGAGAACCGGTTCTTAGAAGAAATTACTGGCCTAATCCTGTAAGGAAGGTAGGAAGGACACATTCTGGTGTTGCTTACAGAAACTGCCTCTCCGTTAAACCTTATTACATTCTGGGCAGGACTGGACTTCCTGTCTCTGGAGGTTTTTTCCCTCCTTTGCTGGTAATTTGCTTGTGTGGATTGACCATTCAAAGTTACAATGGCACTGAAAAAGTGATTTATGACCATTTTTCATACTTAAGACTGTTGCAGCATCCCCACAGTCATGAGAGGCCAGGCAAGGAGATGCGTGCCTCAATGTGAGTGATATTGAGTTGGCCACATCCAGCCAATAACATGACCACCAAGCCATGTCCACCAACTAAGCCACACCCACAGAACCGGTTGTTAAGAAAGTTAAATCCCACCCCTGCATTGCACCGTACAACCATCTCTGAAAAGCCTCTCCTCGTAATTACTTTTGTGCAGCCCTAAAAGATGCTGCAATCGTTAGTGGGAAAATAAAATCATAAATGCTGCAGGGATGAACATTACAATTTCATTACAATCATAATACAGTTAGGTATACCAAGCCAAAGCCATGTCTGCTTTTTAAAATCTAGTCATTTGGATCTGCAAAACATTGTTTATGAGTTTTTGTCATGGAAGAGTCAGGTGTGTGTGTGTGTGTGTGTGTGTGTGTGTGTATAAATATAAATATGGAGTGGTGGGCAAATGAAACTTTTGTAAAATAGGTTATATCACATCATTTTGAACATGCATAATATTGACACAAACAGCCTATCAGTAGTATTAAGGGCAGAAGTATTCCCTGTGTTTGCCAAGTGATTTTTTTAAATGCTTTCTCTGTTCTTTGTATTCTAATAAAATATTTTCTTTCCACTCTTATCGTTCATAGGGATAAAGGCCTTTCATATTTATGCAACATTAAAATTAGGGTGTGCTTGTTTTTATTGGCTGACTAAAAATAACAATGTATGATAACAAAACTATTCTGGAAAAATGTCATTCGTTCAAAAAATAAAATGAGTGGGAAAAAACACAGGATCACTATGATGCTCTATTTCAACTGAGTGCTAGGTCTAAGTCGTGGCTGCAGTTTCTGCTTTAGCACAGGTAGTCCTTGACTTACAACAGTTAGCTTAGTGTCTGTTTGAAATTACAACCGCGTCAAAAAAAGTGACTTATTATTTTTCACACTCATGATCGTTGCAGCATCCCCATGGTCGTGTGATTTATATTTGAATCCTTGACAACTGATTCACATTTATGATAGTTGCAGCGCCCCGGGGTCACGTGATCCCCTTTTACAACCTTCTGACAAGCCAAGTCAATGGGGAAACCAGATTCACTTAGCATCCATGTTATTAATTTAACAACTGCAGGGATTCACTTAACAAATGTGGCAAGAAAAGTCGTAAAATGGGGCAAAACTCAATAAATGTTTCACTTAGCAATGGAAATTTTAGACTCTGTTGTCATAAGTCGAGGACTACTGTAGAAGGTACAAGGGGACCAATTCTCATTGCATTCCTTCAGAAGCTTTGATAATTAACTTCTGATAGTTAGAACTTTCCATTTTCTTTCTGAGATGCTTTCCATTATAGAGAAATATCCAGTGGTGGGATTCAAATTTTTTTAAATTACTGGTTCTGTGGGCGTGGCTTGGTGGGTGTGGCTTGGTCCCCACTCCTGGGGAAAGGTTACTGCAAAATCCCATTCCCTCCCCCACCCCACTAACCTGCTTTCCGGCTCCATTCTCCTGTGCAGGGCAACAAAAGAAGACCCAGCCAATCAGCTGGGACACGGGAGGCGGACAATAGATGGGGGCAGGGCCAGTCAGAGGTGGTATTTGCCAGTTTTCCGACCTACTCAAAATTTCCACTCCAGAACTGGTCAGAACTTGCTGAATACCATCTCTGGAAATATCTGAAAATGTCCTTTTCCTTTGTAGATCGGTTCGGGTCTGGATGAAGAGAGATAATGGTCAATACTGGCCAAGCATCTATCATACAATGTCATGTAAGTATTTTGTGATATATTATTTTCCCCTTCATTTTTTCTCTCTGCCTTGTTTTGCACTTAAATGTTAGGAATTTACAGTTAAACAGTGCTTAACATTTGGATTTTTAGTAACACCGATTTTCAGTTTGTTCCTTTCTGATATTCTAAAAACATTGAAAATATTAATAGGAGAATAAATTAATAAGTGGTGGGTTCTGCTTAATTGTACGGCAGGCTTGCTGGCCTTAACTGTACCTCAAACATGTGAAACGTATTCTCTCAAACATAATGGTGCAGGTGCAAATGCTAACAGGCTTCTGCAAAAGATGGAACCAGTTTAAACCTGTAACAAAAGAAGTATTTCTTAGAGCTTTCTGGAAAAGGAGCATGGTTGACTTTATAGGTAAATAATGCATGAAGCCAAGAAGCTGGATGAAAAGAGTTTGTAAATTCAATCATGTGGCTTTATAGGCAATATTGATTTACATAAATGAGGAATATAGCATGTGGGAAAGGTTGCATAAATAGCTCTGAGTATATTTAGATTTAGCTAAAAATTTTATTGCTATTCTTTTTCTTGTTTAAATTTGGAAATAAGAACAGTCGAAATAGGATCTGATAGCTTGAAAATATTAGAAATGGGAAAAGTTATAACATGTGGAATATTTCTGATCTGGAGATGGTTTAATTAATCTGACATGGAAATAATCAAACAGTGCATAGCTAAAAATGCAGTATGTCAAAGTGTATGTATTGCTTCATATCTTTGATAATTTTAATTTCTGGTGACAAAAAAAAATCAGTCCAAATGATCTAAAAGATCCATGCTGTGACTTGTATCTAAGAAATTACCCATACATCTTTTTATATGTTTGTTGGATTTATGTCTTGCCTATATTCCTATCTGAGCTTGTATTGTATCTCAGCAGTTGTAAGAAAAAGATTGCAAAGCATTAGAACAGATTGTGAGAATTCCTGGCCATAGAAAACTTTGTTACAATTCATGTGTTGGCAGATACGAACCATATTCATTTGCTTGACTCAGACCTAATCTTTTATTATGAAATGATAACTGTGCTACCTTCAGGTAACCCTATCGTAGAGCCCAGTCATCACAACTAACTCTAGGAACCATTTCAAGCTATGAGTTTGGTGGTCTGGTTTTCTGGAACCGTGTTTCCTCTCCTGGCTTGTTCTGTGCCTCTTGTTCCTCTGTTATGCTTTGAGGTTTACAATAAGTCTATTTTCTTTCCCCTTGGGCTGTTTTGATTTGGATTGAAGAATCTGAAAAGGTTTGTTTTCTGTTGCACTTATGGTTGACAACTTTCAGGCCTAAGAGTTAAAGTACACCAGCTTCACAATCAGTCCCTGCCTGTTCTTGTGGTTATGAAATAGGTGGTGTGCCCTGGGTGTGCCAACCGCCTTCACAGTGTTGCATTGTATAACAAGCATATTTCAATTCCAACTTTAATTGGAATGGCAGATGGTAGCAGCTCTCAGACCTCATCCTTGAAGGTCAAAGCCAAATCTCAGCACAAACCTAAGCAGGCTAAAGGGAATTCTAAAACTTCAGAAAGGGATGTCATTAGGCGCCATAAAGCTTTACAAAGACAGATAGATAAGTGCACGCGGGAGGCGCATAAGGTCTCACAGGACTTTCCCTCCTCCAGTCCAGGTCCGTTTACCTCTTCCCACCATCCTCCTCCCCTAGATCTCTCCCTCTCATCCAGGCGAAGCTTAGCTCCCCAAAGCCAACAGGCCCAAGTACCCGGGACACCGCCCACGCGAAGGGCTCCCAAAGCTACATTCACTCCGATGGCTGCCAGTCTTCATCAGGATGACATTCCACAGAGGATGAAGGCCTGGATGGAGCTGGCAATCTGCCAGGGAATCGCAGCAGGTCTTCAAGACGCAGTTCTGACCAGGGAACATCCTGTGATCGCTGATTATGATTTCCAATCGCTGAGGTTGTTGACCAACTTGGAGCAACACTATACCCAGGTACATTTACAAGGGGAAGTCCCCCTCCAAGGGCCGACTGAGGAGGAGGAGGAGGAAGAAGAAGTGGATCAAATTGATCAAATGGAAGAGATTGAATCAGGATCAATACATGACAGTGAGCCCCTGTCAGAAGCAGACCCCTTAGAAAGGGGAATGTCTGAGGATGAGGGCCTTGTTCCTGACCAACCTGTTTTTACAGGCTTATTCTGCCCACAACTTTTCAGATCTCTCTTGTTTAAGGCAAAAAACATTGCACACCTAAACAAGTCGACCCTTTCTACCACTCCAGCTCCTTCAGAAGAGGGACCAGAAGATCTAATTTTCAACCAACCAGTAGTTGAGGCAGAGGTGATCCCAGTTCCTCCCATGTTTTCGGACCTGGTCCAGAAACAGTGGGCCTCTGCAGCGGTGTATCCAGCCCCCACTGGATATGACAGGAAATATTTCAATTTGGCCCCTGATTTCTCAAACTTGTTGAATACTCTTGAGGTAGATGAACCTATAGTGGGATTAGCATCCTCCTCCATTCCCAGTGAAGCTCTGGAGGCATTAAAACTGGAGGAAAAACGAGCTGAGCTAGCCCTACGCAGAGCCCATCAGTCTGATGCGTGGGCCATCAGAGCAGCCACGGCTGCCTCCTTCTTCACCCGTTCTTCTCTCAGATGGCTCCGCCTCTTATGGGAACATGTCCCTAATTCCAACCTTAGAGCGCACCAAGATATTGCTAAACTTATAGCAGCCACTGAATTCTCAGCTGACACAACTTATCACGCAGTCAAGTTTTCATCTAGGGCCATTACTTCACATGTCACAGCGCGACGCTTACTATGGTTCAAACATTGGCAAGCGGACTTTAAGCACAAATGCAAGCTGGCTTCATCTCCTATTGTGGGAGACATACTATTTGGCCCTTCCCTTGATCCACTACTAATTGAAACCCAAAACAAAAAGAAAATTCTTCCTTCCCTTTTTCAGAAGTCAGATTCTAGAAACCCTCAGTCCTTTTGGAGGGGATCCTTTTGGCCCTTTTACCAGGGACCCTTTTCATCCAGATACCAGAGACCCCCATCATTCAGACCAGGGCAGCAGCCAGACAGGTCTGACTTCGGGGATAGGAGCAGACAGGGTGGTCAATCCAAGAGATCCTTTCAAGGAGCAGGAAATAGATCTTTCTGGCATCCAAGATAACTCCCTGGACCCAGCTCCCATTGGCGGACACCTTAAATTATTCACAGACCAATGTGACTCCTCAACGTCTGATTCCTGGGTCAGAGACACGATCAGATTTGGTCTTGCGCTGGAGTTTCAATCCACTCCCCCAGACTTGTTCATGTCATGCCCTGTTTCCAGAGATACGGTTAAACGTAATCTTATGGAGACAGCTGTCCATCATCTACTGGACATATGAGCCATCCAACCAGTAGCTACCAATCAATGTGGGCGAGGTTTCTATTCACATCTTTTTGTTGTTCCCAAAAGTTTGGTGGGGTGGAGAGCAATATTGGATCTGAAACGTCTCAACCGTTTCTTAGTATATCGGAAGTTTAAAATGAACACCCTGCAATCTATCTTACTTTGCATCAGAAAGGGTGACGTCCTTACATCCATAGATCTGACGGAGGCATACCTACATATTGCTATTTGGCCTTCCCACTATAAATTTCTGAGATTCTGTTATAATAACCACCATTTCGAATATGTGGCCCTTCTTTTCGGACTAGCTTCTGCCCCCAGGACCTCCACGAATGTTCTCACAGCGCTAGCTGCTCATCTCCATGATATCCCCATATGACTCCAGTGTTATCTTGATGACATCTTGATTTTATCATCTTCCAATCATCAAGCAGTCAGAGATACTCAGAACATATTACAATCCCTACAACAACATGGGTTCTCAATAAATTGGAAAAAGTCATTTAACACCATTGACTCGGTTAACCCATCTGGGGGCAGTCATAGATATGGTGGAAGGCAAAGTTTACCTGTCACCAGATAGACTAAATAACATTCAGCAATTAGTTAAGGAGATCAGGGGTCTTAAGAGGGTGTCCCTAGCAGAACTATCAAAATTGTTAGGCAAGATGATCTCAGGTATATCTATCATCCCTTGGGCCCGGCTCCACACTAGATTCCTCCAGTGGTTCCTGCTCCCGTACCAGCACTCCGGCCGAAGCAACTCCAAATACAAGGTCAAAGTACCATCAAAGGTCCTCATATCTCTCCTCTGGTGGACCAGACCAGTCATCAACAGAGGCTGCCTCTTCAAAGAGCCACACACACTTACCATCACCACCAATGCCAGCCTGTTTGGATGGGGAGCGCATGTTCAATCGCTCACAATCCAAGGCTGCTGGTCCGCCATAGAACAGTCGTGCAGCATAAACTGGCTAGAGCTTCGAGCAGTACACCTGGCTCTCCGCAGCTTCCACAAGTATGCAATCAGCACATACTAATATTGACTGACAATGTAACAGCCAAAGCTCACATAAACAAACAGGGGGGCACACAGTCGAAACATCTCATGCGGAAAGTGGAGCGCTTGTGTCGTTGGGCAGAGAACAACCTACTTTCCATCAGAGCAGAGCACATTTCGGGCCTGTCGAATACACAGGCAGACTGGCTAAGCAGGGCCACGATCGATCAATCGGAGTGGCACCTCCATCCGACCCTGTTTCAAGAGGCGGTCAGGACATTTGGACAGCCGGTGGTGGACCTGTTTGCTTCCCCCCTCAACGCTCAGCTCCCAAGATTTTTGTCCAGGTACCCCTCGCAAGGAGCGGAGAACTTCAATTCGCTCTGCTGTCATTGGCCCCTGGGACTTCTGTATGCATTCCCGCCACTTCCACTGCTTCCCAAGGTCATCCAGAAATTGCTAGACGAGAGGGCGGAGCTGCTTCTAGTAGCTCCTTACTGGCCCAGACAGCCGTGGTTTGCAGATCTCCGCAGTCTATCCATATCAACACCATGGAGAATTCTGCCAGACAGGGTCTTGCTAACCCAGGGACCCCTTCCACATCCGGACCCTCAATGGTTGCACCTGACCGTCTGGAGGTTGAGCGGAGTCATCTGAAGAGCGAAAAGTTTTCCAACAGAGTTATCGCCACCATCCAAGCCGCCAGATGCCCCTCAACAACTTGCATTTACAATGCCACACGGTCCAGTTTCTGCAAATAGTGTACCAAGTCTCAAATTGATCCCATCTCTCCATCTGTGGCTCAGATCCTAGAGTTCTTGCAAGAGGGGCTTGACAAGGGATTATCACCTAATACGTTGAAAAGACAGATGGCGGCCTTGGCATCAGTTCTCACTTGTGAAGGTCTACTATCTCTTTCCCATCATCCACACATACGGAGTATCCTTCGAGGAGCCACAAATTTACGCCCTCCAACGGTACACCGTTATCCCACCTGGGACCTTAACAAGGTCCTTGTCGCACTCACTAAGGGCCCCTTTGAACCCTTGAAATCATCAAGTCTCCAATTTCTGATGTATAAAGTAGTTTTCCTTGTAGCGATCACTTCTGCTCATCGTATTTCGGAACTTGCAGCTTTGTCTATCAGACAAGATCTTTGTGTTTGCCATTCTGATTGGGTGGTCCTTCGTCCTGATCCTACGTTTATTCCCAAAATTAACTCAGTTTTTCATAGGGCACAAGAGCTGATGCTTCCTAATTTTTGTCCCAGACCATCCCAAGGGTTGGAACTACAATGGCATAGGCTTGATGTGAATATATATTAACCGCACAGTAACTTTCAGAAAAATGGAAGCCTTATTTGTGTCGTTTCAGCCCAACACTCAGGGATGCAAGGTCTCATCTTCTACAATAGGCCATTGGCTATGGGCCGCGATAGCGAAAACGTATCAGATTCAATCCCTGCAGGTGCCCAGGGGCAAAACAGCTCATTCAACAAGGAGCGCCGCAACATCGGCAGTGTGGGCCACACAGACACCAATAACTGAAATTTGTCGAGCCGCAACCTGGGCCTCTCCATCGCCATTCATTAGGCATTATAAAATAGATGTGTTTGCATCCGCTGAGGCCTCCTTTGGCAGAAGAGTTCTGCAACGGGTCCACAGGGACCAGGAGGGGTTCCAGGCCAGACGGAGTCCCTCCCGTAGGACAGGCCAAGCTTTGGTATGTCCCACTACTGGATGCTCTGAACAGCTCATGGGAGAAAGGGCGTTGGTACTTACCTGACACGCCCATTCTCTTAGAGCTGTGAAGAGCATCCAGCCCCACCCTTTTTCCGTCTGGTGGGGTCCTGTTTCGGCCAACGTATTTGTTAGGGCATTGAGGACAAGGGCGTTTATTTCTCTCGTCTTCGCCAAAACTGGGGAACGCTGGGGAGAAGTCCCATGGAGGAGGAGGAGAAATTAAGGCCAGCCTAGACATGCAGAGACTGAAGCACCTCCCACTACTACTGGATGCTCTTCACAGCTCAAAGAGAACGGGCGTGTCAGGTAAGTACCAACGCCCTATTTCACTGAGCTGGCTTTGTGCCTAAGAACTCATAGTCTTCCAGTTTCTAGCTTAGTGCTTTAACCATTACATCAAACTGTTTCACTGTAGGTTACAACTTGGCATATAAATTCTTTTTTGGTTAAGGAGGGGAGGAGTCTGGAGGAGTAATCCCAATACAAATCTGACAGGATTTGTAACAATGTCAAGTTAATACCATCCTGCGTAAAGCTAAAAATATAGTTCTAAGGTGGCCTAAACTCTGCATGTTTCTTTTTAAATCTATTAACAATAATAAAACATATATAACACTCAAGTCTGTTTTGTGAAGACATAGTTTGTCCCCAGGATAACAGCTGATGGACAGTTACAGATTTAATCCTGAAAAGCTGACAGCATGGCAATATCACATGTCCTTGTACAATCTAATCTCTGTTCTCTATATCTGCATCTTTCACTTTTTCACTCTGTTATGCTTGGAACCTCTGGAGAAGCTGACATTACAAGCCTCACTCTGTGTGTTTATTTTCTGAAACTGCCCATTAAATGTCTTCAACATTTAAACCAGTAGTGGGATTCAAAAATTTTTACTACCTGTTCTGTGGCCGTGCCTTGGTGGGTGTGGCAGGGGGAAGGATACTGTAAAATCCCCATTCCCTCCCCACCCCCACTAACCTGCTTTCCAGCTCCATTCTCCTGTGCAGGGCAACAAAAGAAGACCCAGCCGATCAGCTGGGACTCAGGAGGCAGAGAATAGATGGGGGCGGGGCCAGTCAGAGGCGGTATTTGCCGGTTCTCCAACCTGCTCAAAATTTCCGCTATTGGTTCTCCAGAGCTGGTCAGAACCTGCTGAATACCACCTCTGATTTAAACCACCTACCTGCCCTATCCAGCAAAATATTTGATGGTTAATAACCCAACAATTGTCGCTGACGTTTGCTCTTGTTGGAAGAAATGTGGGTTTTTCTTGAAACACTGTCACAAAAAGAATAAACATGTTGAACTTGAGGGGGGGAAAAATCAACATTCATAAAGGCAAAATCTTTATTAGATTAATGGCAAATTTCCAAAATATTGCAAGGCCTTGAGTTTCAAGAACACGTCATCATGCAGGCAAAAGTAAAAGGTAAAAAAAGTAAAAAATTCAGACGTCTTTCCAGCGTCTTCGTCGGGTGGAGCTTTAAGGAGGCATGGGAATTGTCTTCTGCAGATGTGTGCTTCAACTCTCCTCTTAGGTTGCATTGTTTGTTTTTATGTGCCTTGGGAAGCATAGGGCAGGGTGCACATCCTGTGCTCCGGGTCATGTGACTAGAAAGAGAGCACAGCATGGAACATCCTTTTGGACACTGAGGCACAGGGAGGATTATTTTCTGGACATTTTTCTCTGCAGCTGTCAACCAGATCTGGTCCATTTTCAAACTTCTATTTTCTTTTGCCAGCTCCTCTTCCCACAGCAAATTTGGTCCCATGCTGTTTGGTTTCTGGAAAGTTATTTTGCTGACACACAGACAGTCAGATTCCTGGCCTATTTTACATTATTTCTTTCCAAACTTTCCTTATGTTGGAAAGAATAAAACGGAAGGAGAGAGAAATAAAAAACGTGGCTGATCTCTCCGCCTGTCCCAAATTGCAGTGCTACATAGGATAGCAGAGAGCTTGAAGACTTAGGATCCTGTCATACACAGTACCTAAGCACGGTTAGATTGTACTAGCTCTTTCCCCGTTTAGTGCAGGTAGTCCTCCAGTTACGATCGCAATTGAGCCCAAAATTTCCATTGCTAAGGGAGACACTAGTGGGAAAATACAATCATAAATGCTGTTACGTGAGTTTTGCCCCATTTTACGACCTTTCTTGCCACATTTGTTAAGTGAATCGCGGCAGTTGTTAAGTTAGGAACATGGTTATTAAGTGAATCTGGCTTCCCCATTGATTTGGCTTGTCAGAAGATCGCAAAAGGGGATCACATGGCCCCAGGACACTGCAACCGTTATAAAATAACGTTATAAAAAGTTGGCAAGCAGCCAAAGTTTGATCATGTGACCCTAGGGGGTGGTGCTACAGTGGTCTTAAGTATGAAAAATTGTCGTGTCACTTTTTTCAATGCCGTTATAACTTTGCACTAAATAGCACTAAATGAATTGTTGTAAGTCAAGAACTACCTGTACTTGTTTGGATGAACAAAGGAAAAAAAGCTGAATTCCCTCTTAAAAAAAAAAAAACCAGTTTTTTAATTAAAAACATTGCTATCCTATGGGAGAAAAACAGATTTGGTTTTTTGTGGAAAAATGAAACTGCGCTTTTCCACATAACGTTGCTAATGCAAAGACTGCTGATCAAATTTCATTTCTTTGTTTACCACTAACTTCACTATTTGTTTATTTTGTCTACATACATATAACGTATTCATACTGTACTTCGTGGTAACTTATTTACAACTTTTTATGACTCCAAAAATTATGACAGAAATGAAGTCTGATCAACTAAAATATTGCCTGCTTTTTTATCCTTGTCAGCTATTGTGACAACTCAGGATGCATAAAAGATTTTGATGTTGCTATGCTAACATTGTGTAAACAATTTCATGAATGCTAAGCTGGCAGTAAGGCAATAAATTAGTCAAAAGTGCTGTTTAGACAATATGAAATTTCTAACCCTTTTAAGAACCATGACACCTGCTTTGTTGTCTCTTTTCATCTAGACCAGGGGTGTCAAATTCACGTTGTCATGGCGGCATCATCCGTCATATTGGGACTTTTCCCCTCTTCACTAAACGAGGCTTGGGCGTAACCAGCGCGTGACACATCCAGCCTGCAGGCTGGGAGTTTGACAGCCCTGATAAATGAAAGGTTTTATTACTCAAGGCCCAGGAAGGACAATTGTTTGGTAACTAAGGGCCAGGGGTGGAATTCAAATTTTTAAATAACCGGTTCTGTGGGCGTGGCTTAGGTGATGGGCGTGGCTTGGTGGTCATGTGACCGGGTGGACGTGGCTTGGTGGTCATGTTATTGGCTGGGCATGGTCAACTCAGAATCACTCACATCAAGGTACGCATCTCCTTGCCTGGCCTCTCATGACTGTGGGAATGCTGCAACAGTTGTAAGTGTGAAAAATGGTCATGTCACTTTTTTCAGTGCCATCGTACCTTTGAATGGTCACTCCACACAAGCAAAGTACCAGCAAAGGAGGGGAAAAAAACTCCAGAGAAGTTCCAGAGACAGGAAGTCTAGTCCTGCCAAGAATGTAATAAGGGTTAACAGAGAGGCAGTTTCTGTAAGCAACACCAGAATGTTTCCTTCCTGCCTTTCTTACAGGATTAGGCCAGTAATTTCTTCTAACAACCAGTTCTCTGAACTCCTTAGAATGTTAAAAATAGGTTCTAGGAATAGGTGCAACCTGGTAGAATCCCATCCCTGCTAAGGGCCACTAAACATTTTTCAAGGTGCAGAGGGCTACATCACCCCTGTGGGTGGGGCTGAGTTTTGAGGCAACCTTTGTTTCTAAATTATGCTTTTTTTAGAACTTAAACCAAGCTGCCTTCTGTTTCTCAGCACAGCTTAGTAGTGTTGTTAATTATAAGCCGTGATTAAGAAGGAGATTTCTGCTGTACCGTCACTGGCGGTTGCAACGAGGATTTTCAGCTTTTTGAAGGCCCTTTCCAAAATGTCTGACACCACTGGCACATTCTGACTGGTTAATCAAGCTTGTGTACAGCCAGGCATATTTATTTGCCAATCAGCAGCTGTAATTGAGTTCGATTGGGTTATAATGACCCTTCAAAATGGAACATTCCTTGGACTCCCCCAAAGTTAGTTTTTTTCAGCCCACGTGTTCAGACTTGGTTTGTTTGTAGTGGGTGTCCCATCCTGCTTTGCAGTTTTATATGGAGATAATCCTTTTCCTGCCAGAAATGAAGGTATAGTACTCACATAGTCAACAACTCCATCTGCAAATAATAGAAGCAATTAGTGCTTGACCTATGATGATTCATCAGCTGTTCAGAGTTATGATGGCACTAAACAAATGGCGATTACAACTGGTCCTTGGAATTCTGGCCATCCTGGACTCCCGCAGCCACACAGTCAAGATCTGGGCACTTGGCAGCTGCTTCACACTCACAACCAGTTGCAGTGCCCCATGATTATGTGATCACTTTTTGCAACCTGTGCCAGTTTTCCCAAGGAAGTCAATGGGGGAAGCTGGCAGGGAAGCTTGCAAGTTGCTGGAGGAAGTGTTCCCTACCCACCTTCCTCAGTTCTTCCGCATTCATGCTAGGCCCTTGAATTCCCTTGCACCCTTTCCCCAACCCGTGCTCCACTCCCATACACCTTCTGTGACCATTATTGAAGCCATTTGTTTTCTTCCTAGTGTTTCCCACAAGTGCAGGGTCCACTTTTTTGGGGAGTGTTAATCCATTGGTTGCAACATAAATTATCCTACTGGCTCGTTACCCAAGCTTGATACTTTGCATAATGCCTGACCATATTTTATAATAGTTATACACTGTAAAGTGGGCAAATGGATTCTCAAGAAACAGATTCATTGAACTAGAACAAGGGCCTTCAAACTTGGCAAGTTTAAGACTTGTGGACTTCAACTCCCAGAATTCTTCCTCCAGTCATGTTAGCTGAGGAATTCTGGGAGTTGAAGTCCACAAGTCTTAAACTTGCCAAGTTTGAAGGCCCTTGAATTAGAACAACAAAAATCAGTTCCAGTTCACATACACTATAAAGATAAATTAACTTGAATGTAATATAACTTGCTGTGGATTTTGTGCATTCATCCCCAGAGGTGGTGAACTCAGTGGTGAGATTCAAATAAGTTAACAACCCGTTCTCTGCTCTAATGACCATTTTAAGAAAATTAAACAGTCTGGCAGCGAAAATCCAGGAGCGGGGGAGGGGGAACATTTTTTTTTTTTTTGAGAAGCCAGACTAGCATGCATTCATGTGCCTTCAACCCCTTTGCTTGCTGCAAAGCCAGATTGCAGCAAGCAAGGGATTGGAGTCTGGCCATTTTGGAGCTGGTTCACCAAACTCAACAAAAAATTAGGTATCATTCTGCTGAACCAGTGCAAACCGGCTGAATCCCATCACTTGGGATACTGCCATGTCATGCAATGTGTGGGCGGGTTTTCTTCTTGGATGTTGACATAGGCCAGCTGTCTTCCATTTCTAAACATTTTTTGTCATTAAATTGTGTAGGAGCATTAAGATAAATCTGGAGATCATGGACTGGCATTGCTCAGTTATTTTCAAGAATTAAAGAGTTTTAGTTCTGTAAGAATCTTGAGGAGAAAATTGTGTATTTTTTCTCATTGCTTAGATATTCTTAATTTTTCATACGGTGGCTTATATTTTACAAACCTCCCCTAGGAGGAAATAATAAGAATAATATGGCATTTTCTGTACCAGATTATTTTTATGAGGTTTCCCATGGAACACAACTCCTCTGACACTACAGTACTGGTCCTGCTAAGTAAGCTGGTAGGTAGTTGATATTATAGGGTTTATTTTACAGGTATAACAGTACAAATGTGAAATGGAGATTTTCTGATTTCCAGTGAGTTTGTCTGGCATGAAGTATATCTAATCATTAGTATGGAAAGTGCAGTCTACCAATTCAGGTAGTCCTTACTTAACGATTGTCTGTTTAATGACCATCTGAAATTACAATGGTGCTGAAAAGTAACTTTATCATCCGGTTGTTGCACTTGTAATCAAGTAATTGAGATTCAAGTAGTTCACAACTGGAGGGTATTTAGAACTGGGAAAATGTCCTGCAATCACGAAATTACCATTTGTGGGCTTTACTGCCAATTTCTAACAAGCAGTCAATCGAGAAGCTGGCAGTAAATTTGCAAATTGTGGAAGGGACCTTAATGACCATGGTGGGCGTTGTGGAAGTCAGGCCCCGTCACATGATTTTTTTGCTTAATGACTGCATTGCTTAGCAACAGAGTTACCGCTCCATTTGTGGTTGCTAAGTGAGGACTACCCCTATCTCAGAATTAAAATCAGTACAGTGGGGGGGGGGGATTTGAAAACTTTTTTTTTTCCTTTTGGGGAGAAAACAAGTAGCCTAAGCCTATGAAATCCATTTCATCCTTTTAAGCTCTGAGCCCTCTCCCAAAATATTCCCTGGCATATATCTGTGTTTGAGGTGGGCTCAGCATATCCTGCAAAGCATTGATTACCCTGCTCCCTTTAGGGCCTTTTTGTGCCTGACAAAATGTCAACATTTAATTAGAATTCAAAACATTTAAAAGTCTCCTGTGAGTCAAACTTGACTTCTGGGGACTACATGGAAAGTTGTCATAGCAACAGCACTAAAAAGGCTACCCAATCATCATTATATTTTATCTTTTATTCATTGCATTGCATTTTCTTTGACTGTTGTGAGCTGCCTAGAATCTCTTGAGGGTCAGGTAGCTTACAACTTTAATAAATCATTACGGTTGCTCACACCATCAGCCAGATTTTTAACTTTCATCCACCTATCAAGTCCTTCAGGGATCATATGATGGGCAAGTAGCTAGATTAACATATTTTATGAGCGAAGCCCTCTTTCTCAGCCAGTCCACAAAACCCAAATATTGCTCATCTCACACAGCTTATTCCTGTGCCAGATGTTTAGTTTTTCGGTACGGATCTCAGGAATGGAATACAAACCCTGCATATAAAATCTTTGTTGGTGAATGTTTTTAATCTACTGAAAAGCAACACTTAGTCCATGCTAGATCGCTTGCCCTGCTTCTTCCCTCCCACCCATTTTGAACCGGAATAAAATGGGCAAAGGGAACCTTAATCTGTTCAGAAGCAATGAAATAAGAGAGTTCAGTGTCACAACTTCGCTTTTATTTTCCAGCTCCATGTTCCTGCATGTGCGTTAACCCAGAAACAAGAAGATTATCCGTTGGTCTTGACAATGGTACAGTTTCAGTAAGTACATATAATTAAGACTTCTGGTTAAGAATTCTCGGAGTTGCAAAACTCAATGGAAATATGGTTTTGGGTAGGGATTATAGCCCCACACTAGACCGCATGGCTTGCATGCAAAGGTTTCTGTTTTACCCTTTTGTTATACACAAATAAATTTGTAAAAGGCCTTCAGATTTTGAGAATGGCTGGATTTCAATTCCAAACTGTCCTAGCCAGGTAATGGTAATGGTAATACTGGGAATTGTAGTGCATGTAGAAGGCCACAGGTTCCTATCTCTTAAATGTATGTAGTATTGATCTGAGGCAGGCATATGTTGTATAGATTGCTATGTAGATTATTACCTGAGTTCATTTATCCTGAGAGAGGATAAACAAGGGTGGTTGGATTTCACCCTACTGTATATTCTGCATCTTTGGCAATTATGATCATGTTTTCAAACTCTGGAATATTACTGCATACTTGTGTAATGCTATATTGGTGGTTTGAATGTGAGGTCTTGGTGAGGTGTATCTGTCATTGTGAAAGGAATGCACCCATTATTAATAAATTATTAATAGTGTTTCTGCTTCTCCTTTTCATACACAGAAACTTTAGAGCAATCAGACAGAACCACACATAATTAAAAATGCATGGGTAATAATGCTGTTAACAGGGCCATTAAACAGGCAACAAAACTGCTGCAAAATGTAAAAGCAGCATCCTGTAAAAACAGTTTAAAAATAATACAAAAGATTAACTTTCACACATTACACTCGGTTGGCACCCGAATATCTCTATGCTTGATCCGTTCAATTCATGTTTCTGAAATATTTTTCCCCCAACTAATGGTAAACTAGTGGTAAAATTGTATTAAAGGTGCAATACTATGTATGTCAGAAGTAAACCTCTTTACATCCAATTAGATTTAACACAATTATGTGAAGAATTTCAGACTGATTGCTAAGTTGCAAGTGTGTTTTTGCAAAGAAAATTTATCAGGTTACAAAACATAGGATTGAGGGCAAGCGGAAAAAAACTGTCAGATTATTTTTTCTCAAAGTTACAAATTCTTATGCTTTTTCCTTACAGTATAAATAGTATTAAAAAAGGCAAGTCTCAAAGTCAATTAGTTCTTCAGCTGAGCTGGAACGAGTCCATGTTCTCACGTCATGTTATTTCTTCCTTTCTCAGAGTGGATAGTTGGCTGGTGAATTAGGGTGGGGAAATTAAACCCCAAGTATAACTCCTCAGATCCCTCACTTTGGCCATGCTTGTTGGGAGTTGAAATTGAGTCAGATGCTTTGTGGCTTTAATTACAACTTGGACAGAAAACAGGGGAAGTGCCAGAAAGCTGGAGAATGGCTGAGGACCCTTTTGTTTCAGGAAAATGACTAAAAACCCGGGCAATTAGAATCACCAGGTGTTGCACAATTGGTGACTAAGCAATTACAAAGTAAGTTATTAACACCATAGCCCAAATGGCATTCTTCTTCTTCTTCTTTTTGTGCCATATCCGTCATTGGACATTGGCGATCATGTCGGCGATCCTATTTTTATCAACAGCCACGTGAAAAAGTGCTGCTGAGTTTTGTCCAGACCAGTTCCTTAGATTTTGACAAAATGGCATATAAAGAGCAGGGGTGGGATTCTACAGGATTGCACCTATTCGCTAGAACCGGTTGCTAACATTCTAAGCAGTTCGGAGAACCGGTAGAAGAAATTACTGGCCTAATCCTGTAAGGAAGGCAGGAAGGAAACATTCTGGAGTTGCTTACAGAAACTGCCTCTCCGTTAACCCTTATTACATTCTTGGCAAGACTAGACATCCTGTCTCTGGAACTTTTCTGGAGTTTTTTTCCCCTCCTTTGCTGGTACTTTGCTTGTGTGGAGTGACCATTCAAAGTTACGATGGCACTGAAAAAAGTGACATATGACTATTTTTCACACTTACGACTGTTGCAGCATCCCCACAGTCATGAGAGGCCAGGCGAGGAGATGTGTGCCTCGATGTGAGTGATGTTGAGTTGACCACGCCCAGCCAATACCATGACCACCAAGCCATGCCCACCAACTTAGCCACACCCACAGAACCGGTTGTTAAAAAATTGAATCCCACCCCTGATAAAGAGTATATAGATAATCTTCAATTTGCGACCACAATTAGGAGCAGAATTTCCATTGCTAAGCAAGGAAAGGAATTACACCCAATTTTACAACCTTGGTTTTTTTGCCATGTTTGTTGAACAAGTCACTGCAGTCATTAAATGAATCATGTAGTTGTGAAGTAAATCTGGGTTCCCCCATTGACTTTGCTTGTTAGAAACTGCCTGAGAAAGTCACAAATGGTGATCGCGTGACCTCAGGACGCGGCAATAGTTGTAAATGGATGCTGGTTGCCAAGAGCCCGAATTTTGATCCCATGACCTGAGGATGCCGTGACTGTTGTGAGTGTGAATAAAGTCATTTTTTGAGTGCTGTTGTAAGTTAGAACGGTTGCTAAACCAATGGCTGTAAGTTGAGGACTACCTATAAACCGTGCTTCAATGACCAAATATTTTGGGTAAAGTAATTAGCAGATTGAATCAGAGGAAAACAATATTGCAGGATGTCAGTACAACAATTCAAAATAGAAAAAGTTGAATAATAGTTAGAAGAAATGATTATAGAATAACCATTTACCTTTTAAAGTATAATGGTAAAAGGTTAAAAATGCTAGGAGAAAAAGAGGTAGTTCTATTTTTAAGGAGGCCTTGATGACCAAAGTTTTAATAAAAAATTTTATGTCTGTGTGTGTGTATGTATGTATGTAGTAATTTCTCCAAAACAGAAGATCAAATGGGTAGTATGTTAGTAGATTATTTGCACATGTGGAAAAATGGCAGCACATAAGACTACGAAGGAATGTTGACTGGATCCTTAGGCAACAGCTGAGTTCGTTTAATGTCTGTGCTGTTTTTTTCCAGGCTCTTGTGTAAACTTAAATTCTGTGACAGGAACATTGTGCAATTTTCTTTTTGTTCCCTATTCCCCGTTTTATTAAGCAAATCTGTGGAAGGCTGCCTTCTCTTCACTTGCAAAAGTGCTGCAAGAGTTTCTTTTCTGTTTCCTGTCCCCTCAAGAGAAACAACTCAAATATGCTAACATTTTTAAAAGGTTTGGCAGTGAGGGAAGCAACAGGAACATTTTCAGAGTCCTTTTTTTCTCTTCCCTAAGCTTGCTCCAACTTATTTTTCAGGAAACCTTTTATGCATCCTCAGAACTTTTTAAACAATTGATTCAGGGGTGAGATTCAATTTTTTTACCAACCTGTTCTGTGGGCGTGGCTTAGTTGGTGGGGTGTGGCTTGCTGGACATGTGACTGGGTGGGTGTGGCCAACTCGACGTCACTCACATCAAGGGGCGCTTCTCCTCACCTGGCCTCTCATGACAGTGGGGATGCTGCAATGGTCGTAAGTGTGAAAAATGGTCATAAGTCACTTTTTTAAATGCCACTGTAACTTTGAATGGTCACCAGTTTTAGACCAAAACTCAAAAAGGGTATGTAAACTCATGTTTGAATGTCAATCTTTCTAGCTAGCCAAGAAGCCTTGCTGAATGTCACTCATCTTGGTTCCTTGTCATTAAAAGCTTCTTTCTGGCAGCTCTGCTTCATTATTCAATTATTTCTTCAAAGTCATAACTCCAACGGGAGTATTTCCTCCCAACAGCAATGTAAAAAGCTTAAAACAACCCTTCCCCTTCAAGAAAGTGCCAGCAAAGGAAAAAAATAAACTCCTTCTGAGACAGTAAGTCTCGGCATACTGCCAAGAATGTAAGAAGGGTGGAAAAAAACAAAAGGAGATTTCTTCCAACAACCGGTTCTCTGAACTGCTTAGAAAGTTAACAACCGGTTCTAGCGAATAGATGAGAACTTGTAGAATCCCAACCCTGGATTGATTCCTGTACCACATTTGTCAGTTTGTCTTAGCAGGTGCTTTGTACCAGCATTTCTTAAAATAATAAAATCAATTTCTCATCTTAAGGTTCAATCTGGCTGCTTTGTAAGAAGCATTTCTGTATAAAGGTTTGAACTCTGGAAAATCCAGATCACTTTTTCTCTTCCCCTGTCCTTTGAAGGAATTGGCTTATCCAATTCATGCATTTAGTTTCCTTAAAGAGAAGCACCACACATGTAAACATTTTTAAACAATGCTCTTATTAAATACAGGTAGTCCTTGACTTATAACAGTTAATTTAATGGCTGTTCAAAGTTACAAGGGCACTGAAAAAAGTGCCAAAGGCACATGGAATGATGTTAACTTCCCACTAAATTTGTATCTATTTTATCTACTCATATTTGCATGCTTTCGAATGGCTAGGTGGGGCAGGAATACACCTGCATACATACAATAAATACATACAATAAAATACGTACAATCCATATATACAGTTCTTGCAATTAAAATACACCAAGAATATATACAATAAAAAGCAATGCACGAGCTAATAATAGTATCCAAATAACAAAATTGGCCATCTGTGCATGTGACTTGCATTTTTCTCCACTCCAATATCACAGTTTTTAATGATGGTGGTGTTCATTAGCACAGTCAAAATGCAGCAGTAATAATCGTCCTAATAGAAGAGTATATTTTTAGCTTATTGAACTATGGGGTCCTTGCTGCTATCTGAGTTTGGCATCACATTGCCTCATTAACATCATTTTAAGTCAGAATCACTGGTTTTTAATGTTGCTAAATTTCTTCCATTGCTACATGCTATCTTCTTTTAAATTTGTCTTCTTTCTTGTCACTCTGTGATGATGAATAAACTACTCATAACTGTAAATATCACTCCTTTCTCTGTATATAGTGGTACCTCAGTACTTGACATTAATTGGTCTGGGAGGCACAATGGATACTCAAAACTATGAGTGCCAAACAAAGGACATTACCCTTTGTTTTGGCTGGGAAAAGCTTTCTGTCTGCCTTTTTTCCTATGTCAGTGACCTTCCCAGCATGGTTGTCTTTCTGCCTGCCCTCTGCAGCCATCCCCCTCTTCTTCCAAACCCACCAAAGACCAAAGAAACTACAGCTAACAGGACAACATTATCGCATCAAAATGCATCAAGTACCAAATTCGACAAGTTTTGAAGCAATCGAATACTGAGGTACCATTGTACTTCTAAAAGATTAGGAATGATTTCTAGCAATGGTAGCAGCTTAATCACTGTCCTGTCATTGCCTATTAGCTCTTTTTTTTAAATTTTCTCTAAGCCTTGTCTTGACTAGTTTCAACTTCTCATCTGCTTTTTTTTAGCAAAAGTCCTATAACTGTAGAGAGAATCTGATATAAATGAATCATCATCAATTGTGCCTATGAAATGTTTTTCTCAGTATGTTACAGGAAAACCTTTTCCAGTTTGAATGGATAAGATATTAGATTAGCAACTGCTGATTATCCACTACTGGTAGAGATAATTGGGTATAAAGAGATCGCTACCATCTGCCAGTACTCTTGTGTAAGCATATTCTAGTCAGAAAGAGCTGCATCATTTCCTTGAAGTTGTAGCAAGCTTCAGTTTCTTTTAATCATAGCTTATTAAATATATTACAAGGGGGTGGGTTTTCATAACATACTAAGGTAAAACTAGCAAATCACATTTCCCCTTAATGCCAGTTTGGCCTAGTGGTTAAAGCTAGGCGCCAGGAGACTGTGAGTTCTACTCCCACCAAAACTGGGGCTCAGCAATAAAAGTGGGATATAAATAAATAAATGCGACGCTCCTCTATGAGTCAACTATCCCCAATCTGGTGCTCTCTGGGCATATTAGAAATCCTCGCATTTGCTATCAGCATTTTGGGAATCGTAGTCCCAACACATTTGGAGAATCCTAGGCCAAAACTTATGTTTGCCACACACACCTTAAAAGTATCTTTAGATTTTTGTTTGTTTTTTTTGAGAAGAAGAACTTGGCTATGTAGATGTTATGCAGGAAAACCGGGATTTCCAAGCTGTGTTTACATTTTTCAGAGATACCTGATTTTATGGGGTGGGGAGGTTATGGTTGAAAGGGTCATATTTCTCTCATTTTGACCTGAGATGCCTTCAGAGTTTTCAGACAAGCCGATGAATCTGAAGTGAAGAACATGTGTTTTTCACCAGAATCTAAAGGGAATAAGATCCAAAACGATTGGCGCACAAAATGATAAATTCTTGGATTTTAACAAGAAATGTTACATTGCAAACTAGATATTTAATATATTCTAAAGTGGCTACTCTGTTATTTTCCAGGAATTTATTTTATCAGAAGATTACAACAAGATGACAGCAGTTAAAAGTTACCAGGGTAAGAGATGCAGTTGGTATTTTAAGAGGAAAAAAATCCCCTGCAAGATTTATTTGTCCTTATTTCACAGCCTACAAAAGCAATCAATATTGTAGACTGGCTTTTTAAATAGTTCTGGCTGTTTTCCGTCATAATGTGTATTTTAGGGTGGTTTTTAACTTTTTAATTAAAGTTGCTACCTGCAAACATAATTGCATTCCATTCATATCCATTATTAAGTTCCAAGGCTATGAATTATAGCATACTTTTGCTACTATTGGGAGAAAAGTTTGTAACAATATCACCTTTCCAAATTATTTTTTTCAAGAATCTATGTTAAATTCATAGCAGCACTACCAGATCTTCAACTTCGGGCATTTTTCTGGAATAGGAAGCAAAACCTCTTTATGACTTTAAAACAATTTTCAGTCTAATGAAGGGGGATGATGTCTACATTTTTTTCTTTGCAGCTCAACACTTTTGGATGATTGGGTGTTTTTTCACATCTCAAAATCATTTACATTTAGTCTCAGTCAATAACATGAATAAATTGCTATTAGAAGAAATCAATTTAATGTACGTGCTTGGTTCCAAGTGTTGTCACTTATGTTACTTACACTGATTCCAGAATACAACACTTTCTATGTTTCCTGGTGTAAAGCTGTTCTTTAAGTCTTTGTGTCTGGAAATAATGGAACAAAGAGAGCAAAGATATTCTGGGAAGTTTATCAATGCGAAGAAAATCTGTGGTTTAAGAATTCAAAGAGTGAATAGTTGGAAAACTAGTTTGCTAAATCTGTAAGTGGTGATTATATAATAATGATCAGATTTTCTCTTAATGAATACTTCTCTTAGGTCTGGTCTGGGCCTTCAAAAGCATTCTTTTTAAATGTCATATGAAAAGGAAACAAGAGATTTTGTGCAGCCCTCTAGATATTTGGACTACCACTCCTTAGGCAGCATGGTTTGTGGACTTCATTGTATTAGGATTTGATTACTCAAATTCAATAAAGGCAGTTCACCATGAAGACATCTGCTTCTGGTGAATACTGCAGTCACCATGAATACTGCACTCTGATTAAAGAGCTGTCAGTAAAACTATATAATAATAGAACCTGCTGAAAGTCATTTTTTTCTGTCAAAAAATTCCCACCTGTACAGGATGATAATTTTTCCTTTTTTAAATAGCTTTTCTTGGGTTCTCTGATAGGACAGATTTCTTCAGTCTGATGCTGCTGTTGTATTGTGTTGGATTACATATCCCATAATCTTCAGTCTGACTAAACTGTGCCATACATAGGAAGCATCTAGCTGGGAAGATTGAAGCTGGGTTCTGGTCTGGTCTGTACATTGTATTTATCCTGTGATGATTTCATCACTTTAGTTAGACATGAGATTAGGAAATGCAAATAGATGGCATTTTTAAGGGAACAATTCATTTAAAACTCAACATTTTCTTGTTATGCTGGAGGGATGAGACGCAAGAATATTTCATTGTTTGGATTCATTAATTCGATGCCACTGTAATAATCAGCTAACAAAATGAAAACTGCCCAAGTTACCTTGAGGTAAGATAGGTGGCCTATACATTTTATAAGCAACAAACAAATAAATAAATAACTTTAAATGAAAACTGTAGATTTGTTTCTTGGTTTGGAAAGAGTAAATGAAAATTTACCTGTGTGATTGAGCTAGAATAAAATGACACACTTCCACATTGGAAGTTACTTATTTTTATCTACCTGTCTATCTGATCTATCAAATTTATTTACCACCCATCTCACGATTCAAGCGACTGAGCACTTACATCAAGAAACTTACATAATTCAGAGTTCTTTATTAAAGACAAGTGAGCCAATTTGTTGTAGTGATTAAGGCAGGAGTATTAAATTAGCAGCCCACAGGCCAAATGCATCACACACACTGGCCACGCCCACACTCGGTTTAGCGAAGGGGAGAAAGTCGCGATATGACATGTGATGAAGCCGTGACAACGTGAATTTGACATCCCTGGATTAAGGTATCAGTCTAGAAAGTGGGAGAGGGTGAGTTCTAGTCCCACCTTAGGCACAAAGGTTACACTGTTAATATCCGAGAGCAAGATTAACTCCTGTTGTCCCTCAGTGCTCTTTAAATTAAATCTCAGTTTCCTCTTGTAAAAAGCAGCTCCATTTAGTGGTGGCTGGTTTTCAGAGCCCATCATGTTGCTTTTCGACGCCATTCCTTCATTCGCATCCCTTCTTTCCTGCCATTCTAGGCATATAACACAACGCGATGCTGCAGCTCCATAATATTTGCATTCCTTTGAGGTCATTTGGGCAACTTGAAGGAATACGCGACAGTAGCAGAAATGGAAGAAGGCTACTTCAGGATCACAATAAACTTTTAACTAACACAAATGTAATTTGGAAGTAATATATTTCTTGGATAGAAAAGCTCTCGTGTATGATATTAACCACCTTATTCTTCCTCTTCCAGCTCATCAGAGCAGAGTGATGATGGTCCTTTTCGTTTTGGAAATGGAATGGCTCCTGAGCATTGGGCAGGATAAATACTTTACTTGGCATTGCTCTGAAAGTGGCCAGCGGCTTGGCAGTTACCGGATTAGTGCAGGCGCGTGCGGGTTACAGTATCCTTTCCAGAAATAGCAGCAGCACATACAATTTTAAGGCTTTTTCAACCTGCCATTTCATAACAAAATAAGCACTGACTGTGTAAATTTATGCCTTGAAATTAGAAACTGATTTTATCTTTCCGGCACACTGTAGTTATTAATGCTGATTTAACAGCCCATAAATACCTTGCATTGGTTCCTCTGCAGTATTTTGAAATACTGAATATTTTAGGAACTAGAAATGCAACAGTTGCTGATTGGGAATGTGTCATCTGATTGCAGGGCAAGTACGGGTGGGTTTGAATAAGTGAAACGATTCCTATATTTTTTTTTCCAAGTTTGATGTACTAGTATATTTGGGTCATGCCTTGGAAGGTGTAGTTGGATTTTATCTATACACCAGTGCATATGAAATCAAGGTGGCTTTCCCCCTTATTCAACCGGAATGAGAGAAAAGTAAGACTGGCGGGAGAATAACTCTCATGTCTACAGCAGATGAGTTCTACCTAACTGACATCTGCAGAGAGAGCTCCACCAGAGGTGCTATTATTCAGCAGGTTCTGACCAGTTCTGGAGAACCAGGAGCGGGAATTTTGAGTAGTTTGGAGAACCGGCAAATCCCACCTCTGACTGGAGATTTTACAGGATCCTTCCCCTGCTACACCCCTCCCAAGCCACGCTCACAGAACCGGTAGTAAAAAAATTGAATCCCACCACTGAGCTCCACCCATGTCAAAGAACCGTTTGCTGAGGGGAATAAGATGAATCATTGGATTTCACAAGGAAATGGATTTGAATCTGATTTGCTTAACAAAACCTGGGTTTGCCAGCAATGAAAGTACAGGTAGTCCCCAACTTACAATCTCACAACTAAGGCCAAAGTTTCCATTGCTAAGTAAGACAGTTGTTAAGTGAGTTTTGCCTCATTTTACAACCTTTCTTGTCGCAGTTGTTAAGTGAATCATTGCAGCTGTTAAGTTAGTAACACAGTTGTTAAGTCAATCCGGCTCCCCCATGAATTTTGTTTGTGAGAAGATCGCAAAAGGTGTTCACATGACCCCGAGGCACTGCGACCGTCATAAATATGAGCCAGTTGTCCAGTGTCCCAATTTTGACCATAGTGATGCTGCACAATTGTAAATGTGGAAAATGGACTTAAGTCATTTTTTTTCAGTTCCATTTTAGCCTTGAACGGTCACTAAATGAATGGCTGTAAGTTGAGAACTACCTGTATTATAGTCCGAGTAGAAACTTGTTTGTTTCACAGAACATGAATACCCTAATATCGGAAGAAATGTAAATCCAGAGCATAGTTCTCCTTCTCTGGGCTGAGAGACCTTCGCTGCTCCCCTTCAGGAGGCAGTTCTTAGCTGGTAGAGATATAGGACAAAACATTCAGTTTCAGTGATAAAAGCAACGTTTTTGTTTTGTTATCTTCTACTATATTGAGAGGGGAAATATGAGGTGTTTTCCACTTGAGGTGCTGCCTCTTGCTAGAAGCCCTGAGAGTAAACGTTGGCTTCTTTGGGGATGGCTGTTGGGGGGGAAAGGTTCAGTCCGTGCAAGCACTGAAAAGTGGGGAGAGACTTTTGTAGTGTTGTCGGTTTCCTGAACCCCTCTTTTTCCAGATTTGATGTGGAGACCCGGAATGTTTTTATTGGTGATCATTCTGGGCAAGTGACCATCCTTAAACTAGAACAAGAAAATAGCAGCCTCATAACAACTTTCAGAGGACACACAGGTATGGTCTTGAATCGCTCTGACTTTTCTAGGATCAGCATAAAGGGAGGTGAAACACACGCTACAAGAAAGAATCACTCTGAGAGCAAGACGAGCAGTACCTAAATTAGAAATAGACAGATGGAAGGATGGATGTAATCCTGAGGTTCAAAGTTCCATGAAAAATCTTTTCAATATAATTTGTCTGCATGTTGTGGCTATTTAGAATACCTTGTTATTTTCAGCCCCAGAAGTGTCTTTCTGGCATTACTTGAGATGGTTTTTCTCATAAATGCTGAAGGGCTTCCTGCAGACTTTGACTCACAACCAGGTATTTCCAATATGAAACAAAGGTTGGGAAGGTTAGGGGAAGTTGAGTGCCTGTAGGCATCAGTTGTGGGAGAAAAGGAGAAGAGGCTAGGAAAGGCAGTGGCTTAATGTAGAAGGGCTTAATCTGTAGCCACAGAGCCAATTTCCAGCAATCTCTAGAATTGATTGAACCAGACTTCTAAAAGCTATCTTTCTTTCCAATAGTCATCTTCTTTTTATGGGACACAAAATTAGAGTATCAAAGGGGAAAAAAAGGACAGGGAACAACATCGCCTGGCTACTACCCCAGAAGGATCCATTACAGAAAGGGCTCATTTCTGGCCAATGAGATCTTCTAGCTAGCACACCCTCTCTGCTAGCCCACATTAGGTGAACAGATGCTACCTGGAGCGCATGGTCTCAAAGGCAGTAGCTACTCAGAGGGAAATTTCTTCACAAGAGATTGAAATTTCAGGGAGAAGCACTGGAGTGTAGCAGTGGCTGGGCCATTCTCTTTGAGGTATGCCCTAGCAGGCTAGGGAATGGCAGGTATCCACATCCAGGATCCAGAGCTGTGAATATTTTTCCTCATGCTAATAGTAGTTGTCCAGAAGGTAAAGTGAAACCCACTCCATTTGTTGACATTCAATACACAGATAAATTAATTAAATGGGAGTAATGCTCAACAGCAACTTTGTGAAGTAGGCTGAGGCAGGAGGAGTAACCACCTCAAGTCACTGAGTCAGCTTCCATGGATTTTTTTTCTGCCTTAGTGCAACTAGTGAGGTGGTCTGTATTGTCTGCCTGGGTTCTAATGCCTTATAGAAAATAACAGATCTTTAATTACTCAAAAATAATTATATGTGGCTAATACAAATCTTCATGCTTCATTTCTTCCTCCACCCCCACCCCGTCCTCATCAGGTGGAATCAGTGCCCTGTGTTGGGACCCTGTGCAGCGTGTCTTATTTTCAGGCAGTTCTGATCATTCCATCATTATGTGGGATATTGGAGGAAGAAAAGGAACAGCCATCGAACTCCAAGGACACAGGTACAAAATGAGCACTAGGTGCTTCTTTCTATAGTCTTACTCTTATTATCCCAGTCCTAAAATGTTGTGTACACCTAAGAAGTATCTCATTCAGAACTGCGTTTAAACT
The DNA here is from genome assembly GCF_049901715.1 of Pseudonaja textilis. Taxonomy (NCBI): domain Eukaryota; kingdom Metazoa; phylum Chordata; class Lepidosauria; order Squamata; family Elapidae; genus Pseudonaja; species Pseudonaja textilis. Next base: position 142,173,071 of record NC_141990.1, read on the forward strand.
GAAATTTTTCAGAATGCATGAGATGAAACAGTGTGCCCCGATACGTTTCTAGCAAGTGAAAATGAAATAATCTTGTTTCACATTAACACAAACCAGGCAAAATAAACCGAAGGCCACTTGGGCTTCTTTCAAACTCTGAATCACTATAGTGCCTGGGATGCTGCAAAGAATCAGCTTTCTATGAGAGATTTCATGAGATTATGGACATTTAATTATTGTTGACATCCAAAAACACTGAATGAAGTCTCTCAATAGGGCCTGTTACCTGAAAAAAGATATTGATCGTGAAAATACAATAATATCTTCAGGGATTCCCAGGAATGCTGATGTGCAAATATGACACAAACATTTATTTTTGAAAGTTAAGCCAGGCATTTCACTGAAATAATCCCATTATCTTTTATTAATGAAATAGAATTTAGAGGCAGACACCACTTGAGGTCATACTATCTTCAGATTATGGCTAATTTTTAAAAAGAATGTATAACAGTTGAGTTATATAAGATTATTAAAGTATAATAATAATAAAGTATAAATTGAAATATAGCGGGATCTACATACAGATGTCTGGAGTGGAGTAAGTTCCTTATTGTTTGATCAGTTTAGTTTTTAAAGTCTAAATTACACAATTGGGATCTCTCTCAAATGGTGACTTTGCATCTGGTTCTAATTGGTGAATCTCCGGGTTCTATTAAATCACAGAAAAATCCTGTCTTTCCTGTTTCAAAGAATGATAGATATCATTACTTGTTAGAGAAATGGTCAGGTTATGGAGCAGTATGCTGAAATTATAACACTTTCCCAAATAAATGCCAAAACATATGATATTGCTCTCAATATCATATGTTGTGGCATTTATATCATATGTTGTGGCTCTCAATGAAAAGGACTAGGGAAGAATGATAGCAGGGTTCCAATATCTCAGGGGCTGCCACAAAGAAGAGGGAGTCAAGCTATTCTCCAAAACACCTGAGGAGGACAAGAAGCTGTGGGTGGAAACTAATCAAGGAAAGAAGCAACTTAGAACTAAGGATAAATTTCTTGACAGCGTGGACAATTAATCAGTGGAACACCTTGCCTCCAAAAGTTGTGAATGCTCCAACACTGGAAAAGTTTTTAAAAAGATGTTGGATAACCATTTGTCTGAAGTGGTGTAGGGTTTCCTGCCTAAGTGTGGGGTTGGACTAGAAGACCTCCAAGGTCCCTTCCAACTCTGTTATTCTATTCTATTCTATTCTATTCTAATTTTGCTGTGCATAAAGGCAGGACATGGAGGGAGATTTCAGATTTTGTATGTGTGACAGACAAGAGAGATGGAGGAAACTTGCATGTTCCAGTTACTGATCCTATTCACGAATGATTCCTAACACTGTTTTTATTTTACTCTGTGTGGTCTGCAGTGATAAAGTTCAGTCCCTCTCTTATTCCCATCACACTCGGCAACTCATCTCTTGTGGGGCAGATGGCAGAATCGTGGTCTGGAATATGGATGTTGAGAGGCAAGAGGTATCCAGTCAGTTCTTCCTCTTTCTCTGATCAGGGAAGTTATCACTTACATAATCTTCAAAAGATGCATCAAAAAGCCATTTAAGCCAAAGGTGACTGCCTGAAAACTCAATATAATAACATTGTGTTTTCCTGTTGGGGGCTGCTTCACTACTGTCACCTCAGCCTGGTACCCTTCAGATGCCTTGGACTAGGTCAGGGACTTAATTTGGAAGGTCAGACTAAAAATGCTGCTGGAAGACATCTGCTTCCATTCCTATTTGGAAAACTTTATCAAATGGCACCAAAAATTTTGGGACTGTTTTGCAAGCCTGGGAAGTTTAAGGGTAATAATAGAAAAGATTTCCACTCTTAATTTGAGAGAAAGAAGAATATCTCCATATTGGGCTACTTCTGCTGACTGCCAGCTGACTGCAATTTGGCAGTTCAAATCTCACCGGCTCAAGGTTGACTCAGCCTTCCATCCTTCCGAGGTGGGCAAAATGAGGACCCAGAGTGTTGGGGGCAATATGCTGACTCTGTAAACCACTTAGATAGGGCTGTAAAGTCTAAATTCTATTGCTATCCAATGAATGAATTGCCCCTCCCAGCCTTTGGTGCTGTGTAGGACCGTTGCTGTTAGGAGTAATATAAATCCAGTGCTTTCTCTCTCACTCATAAGTACACATATCATTGAAACTACCTCTCTACATATATATTGAATATAATTCAATATGGTGCTGGATAGACGTATTTGTTTCTCTTAGAAGCTGGTCTAAAGTTGTTAATGCAGGCAGCCAGCTCTTTAGTTTGGTATTTGAGAAAATCCATACAGTAAAACCTTAATTTAACAAACTTCAAATGCAATGGACAAAATTCATGTTTGTGTATCTCCTCAAAATAATGATATACTAATTCCACTGTATTCAAAGTCATCTGGATGATTCACTTAATTTGTTGTTTTTATTTATTTATCTCAATTGCGTACATTTGTAAGTATACAAATGATGCAGTTTACAAAGTTAGGCATATTTTCATGATTACATGCTAATATAAATGCTGTAAATTGACATAATTATATATATATATGTAGGTCTAAGTGTGTTCGGGTCTTTTCCCGTGTAAGATTAAGAGTATCTTGGCAACGTTTCGAGTGGGACTTCATCAAAACATCGCCAAGATACTCTTAATCTTACACAGGAAAAGACCCAAACACACCTAGACCTACATACCTGTACCCGTGAAAATCTGCGAAAACATATATATGTATGTATGTATGTTTGTATGTGTGTGTGTGTGTTTGTGTGTATGGCATTTTTAACAGATATTCAAGAGTAGCACATATCCCCTCTTCTAAATGATATAAATTTTGCCGTATTCCTACAGAGGAAATTGCTGCAATTTATACTCAAGATTTTATTAGGGAGGAATAAAATTGGCTCAAGGGACATATATTCATATGCAACAATGGAAGATATTTTAGATTTTTACAGTCAACTTCCTGAAGAGAAAATAGTAGGCCATTCTCCAGTGTGTCTGGCATTATGATTCTAATATTAAAATCTCAGAAAACAAATATAGAGACAAAACAAACAAAATATATATCAGAGAACAGTTTAAGGGAAACCTTAGCGATTACATTGAATCCATTGTTTGGAACTCATGGCTATCAACTTTATAGTATATCTAAAGTGCACAATGTAAGCAAATGTATACAGAAATTGTTGATTTACAATAAGGTAGAATTTCAAAATAATTCACTATGCCAGTCCCAGTGAAGAGAGAGCAGCATATTTCCTTAAGGGTATAGACTTGATGTCTATTTATGGCCAGTGCACAATTGAGTTTAAGGATTCCCTCCTTCCTTCTTCTTTTCTTAGACACCAGAATGGTTGGATAGTGACTCTTGTCAGAAATGTGACCAGCCATTCTTCTGGAACTTCAAACAGATGTGGGATAGCAAGAAAATAGGCCTTAGACAGGTATGTATCATGCTGTTTTTTAAATGATTGAAGATTGTCCCCTTTTCCCTTAGATACAATAGTAGATACAATAGTACATTTCAGGAAGGTGGGTGTTTATGGAACCAAAACTACACTACTGGTGCAAAAGATGGAGCTTGTCGATTTGGAAAAATCCTGTGTTCTAGAAGTCAACAAAAAGTCAACAAAAAGTTGACATGTTTCAAGTATTGAAATTTCATTGGAAGCATTCTGATGGTTCACCTTGCTGAAATGTAGTTCAAAAATATTTTATACCGTTACATGTTCAAAGATATTTTATGCTTTAATAACCATAAGATATTGGGTGTTTTAAAGAGATAAAAATAACAGGAAATAGGGCTGGTGGTTAAATGGAAGAGTTTATGGGATTTGGAGGCTACAGCTGAGAAACTTGACTGGTTCAACATGTTTAGTGAATAGGGGGAAAATAAAATGAATTTTTCCCAAGTAATCCATGCTATATTTTATTGCAGGTCCTTCTTATCCTTGATTCTCACTTATGAAACTCATTTATATCTTTTTGTATGAATAATTTGCTAACATTCCAAAAGTTAATGGGCATCAAAGGAAATGAATTTGTGTGACTCAGCAAAAAAATATTGAAGATTTACAGCAACTTTTCAGGGAAACCCATTAGTATGATGATGATGATGATGATGATGATGATGATGATGATGATGATGATGATTGTTATTTACTAATATGGTTTCTAATTTTTTATAAGTGATGTAGCAGAGCTTTGGGGACAGGGAGGGAAATTTATAAGATCCACGCGGATAGGCTTTGATGTGATAGTTCTTTCCGTTCAGTTCTTTCATGGTGAATCTTATATGCTTTTAAAATTTCAGCATCATTGCCGAAAGTGTGGAAAGGCAGTGTGTGGTAAATGCAGTTCGAAGCGCTCTTCCATACCTCTCATGGGATTTGAATTTGAAGTGAGAATCTGTGATACTTGTTATGAATCAATAACAGATGAGGAGTAAGTAATTTACCCACTTCCAGTTGCTGGGGCAATTTATACCGTAGCAGTTTCTGGATATAAATGAAATGTCAGTTTTGAAAGTTTTACTAGATCTAAGTCAGAGATGAGAAATTTTTATGTTGCTGAATGATAGTTCCCCAAATAATTCATCATGTTATGGTAGCTAGAACTGTGAGAAATCATAGTTTAGCGACTGCTGAAGGCCACGGGGTCTGAATTAAGATTTAATTTACTTATTTTTTGCATCTAGATATGATATTGTGATCTTCCAATTCCTATATTTTCACTTTGTCCTGTTACGTGCTTCCTTTAGACGTGCTCCTACAGCCACTTTCCATGACAGCAAACACAATGTTGTCCATGTACACTTTGATGCAACACGGGGTTGGTTGCTGACATCTGGAACAGATAAAGTTATGAAGGTGAGAATGCAACTTACCCCAACTGAATCTACAGTAATTCTGGATCATTTTAATAACCTTATTCTTTTGTCTCCTTTTTGACAGTTGTGGGATATGACACCAGTAGTATCCTGATGCAGTGCTGAAATGGGAGCAACGCAGTATTAATGAAGAAGAGATTCTTGATTCTGTAGAGAAAATGAAGCAAGTTAAGTACTGACTGATAAACGAGAGAACTAATATTCCTGGATGCATTTTTCAAGTAACCTACCAAATTCAGGGTGAGGACTGCACCAACGATCTACTTCACAAAATACAGATTTTTTTTAAAAAAAAAACAACCTTGAAGACTTCTCTTGTCTGGCTTCATCGAACCATTTGGAATTCATCTGGAAATTTCTGTGTGAACCATTATTTGTGTTTTGTGTTGATATGCTGCTGAGGTGGTGGATCTTTGCAAATGTGAGCAGTTGCCTGCAATATTTGATTAGTAAGATTGTACTTAAGAGATAAAAGGGAAAAACCAAGGATTCCTGTTCTTTGTTTCGTTTTCAATTTCATTATGAAATACAAAAGTTCAGGCCAACCAGCTCCTTTGCAATTATATTCTAGAAAACTGTACTACGAGTTTGGGAGTGGGTAGGAAGAGAAAAATAGTCCAGTCTTCTTCCAAAACCAACTGGAATGTTTAGTTTATTGCATCATCAGAATTAGCCAACCAAAGCTTTCTAGTCCTAGACACAGCCAGTAAGTACACAAGCCAGTTTTGACTTAAAAAAAACAACAACACCTCAAATGGTTGGCAGTAATTAAAAGAGCCCTCCATGTGAGTTGGCTCACTTCTGAAAGTCTGCTGAAATTGTGCTTTACTAAATATGGTTTGAAACGAATTGTCCCATTCTTGTCACTTCTCTGGAAGGATGTATATTTTTTAAAAAATGCTGATAATTGTAATTTTTAATTTTCAGTGTAACTCTCAAATTAATATAGTGAAACTTCACATTTTGCATTCTTGGGCAAATTTTTCAAAAAATAAAAACATGAATTAAAAATATTTACTTTTTACTATGCTTTAAATCTCTTTCAACTAAGCAAATAGAAGGCCCTACATTCTACTAATGAAAAGACTGATGCCTGACATATGCTGCTTTTCCTTTGCTAAAGGAAACAGACATTTGTACTTCATTTACACGCAGGCGCTACACTTGCAAACATTAAAAAGATGTCCTCTCATACATCAGAGACCACAGTCTTTCTCCATTGTGGTGGAGATAGCATTCAGGATTGGGTGATCAGTCTCTGCCTGTGATTGGACTGAGTCTGTCAAAACTTTGATGACATTCCCTCTGCTGCTAGGAACCTCCCCAGAAAATGACTCAGTCAGCTTGTTGGAGTACATGTTAATTTCTTCTCCTAGCAAATTTAACAAATCCTTTCAAATGGATTGGAAAAATAGGAATAAAAACACCAATCCTGAATTCTATTGCAAGCTGGAACCGGTCTACCACTTTGACAGCTGTCAAACTGCAAAGTGGCCGGGGCTCTGCTCCGGTCGTTGGACTTCGGATCGGCTGAGGGCCGATCTACAAGGTACTAAGGTTCTGGTTGCGGGAGGAGTTTGAATACCATCCTCACCTCCTTCCCGCACTTTGGCTTGGGAGGCTCCCAGTGGTTTTGGCCGTTGGAGACACTGAGATTAACCCCAGTAGCCTTTAAAGGGTCAGAAGACCTACAGCAAAGAGTACAGGTAGTGAGAGTAGCTTTAGGAAAGTGAAAGGCTGCAGCGTGATCGGGGTGACTCCAGAGTAAGATCGTTGGAGTCAGAGATGGCAGAATCACAAAAGGCTAGCTGTGATGTCAGGAGAGTGGAGGGGGCGGCTCAACAGCCATCACGCTCTCTAAGTCCAGCAGCCCCAGAACAGATTGCTTCATTTTTCAGCCCCAAACCAAAGGACAAGGCTGCAGGAACCCGAAAGGGCTCCAAGGCAGCAGAGAGGGACGAGAGCCGCAGGGACAAGGCGCTGGGTAAAGTGTGGGCTCGAGGGAAAGAGCAAAATGATGAGGAAATGGCACCCTGCATAATTTCCCGCCCAAATGAGGAACAGCCATTATTGAGAGGAGAGAAGCAACTGCAAACTGACAGGACTGCAGTAGCAGAAGTGGCCATAGGGGGAGCTGAAGAGCAGGGATCTATGGAGGCTTTTGAGATCAGAAACTTTTTCTCTATCTGCCCAGCGACAGAGCAACTGACAGTTACTGATCAGAGGCACAGAATGGCTCCAGAAGCAACCTTTACTCCCGTGTCAGCTGGAATCAGACCAGTTAGGGCACAGGAACTTGAGTTCCAGGTTAATATGCAGGCTATGTTAAATGAGGCGGTGAGGCAAGGAGTGTCAGCTGTCTGGAGACAGACCAGAGGTTCTCCCTCAGAGGTTTCTACTTCCTCATCCAGATGCAGTAGGAGACACAGGTCTCATTATGATGATGATCTTTCCCTGCATACAGAATCAGGTGCATATATTCCTGCTGTAAGCTCCCACTCCATCACATCTGACAGTGGCTATTCCGATGATGAGGGCCTCAACGAGGCTGACCAAGGCTCTATCCCTGGCTTGTTCCAACCTGCCATCTTTAGATCTTTCCTCTTTAAGGCCAAAAAGGCCACAGGGTGAGACTTAGTCCCTGAACCGCAGGAGCCTGCAGACCCCTCTGAAGACCCCAATGACCCATTGTTTTCTGAGAAAACAGTCACAGCAGATGTCATCCCTGCACCAAAGATGTTCACCGCACTCATCCAAAGACAGTGGACGTCCCTCAGGTCCGGTCCAAGCCCTTCCTCACTAGACAAGAAATGGTTTAATGTAGGAGGCAATCTTTCCAAGGCCCTGGAAGTGCCCGATGTTGACCCCTGCAAGCCAACACAGACATCCCTGGGGAGCCTGAGGACTCACTGAAGGCTGAGGACAAGAAGGCTGAGCAAACATTGCAAAGAAACACACCTGTCAGCAGCATGGGCAGTGAAGGCTTCCACAGCCGCCTCTTTCTTCAACAGGGCTTCTTTCATCTGGCTCCAGGAGCTACAGTAGAGAAATCCACTGGACGATGTCAGATCACACCTGCATGTGAACGAACTATTGGCAGCAGTAGAATTTTCAGCTGATGCCACACTGAGTGCTGCCAGATTTGCATCCAGGGCAATAGGGGGAACAGTGACCTCTCGTCCCTTGCTCTGGCTAAAGCAATGGCAGGCTGATATGAGGCACAAGAGGAGGTTGTCCACGGCCCCATTTAAAGGGGATAAATTGTTTGGAGAGGATCTGGACAAGGTCCTAATGGACTCCAAGGACAAAGGGAAGGTTTTGCCATCCAAGTCCAGAAAAAGTGATTATAGACCAACTCCCTATGCCAGACACTCCTATTATAGGACCCCTGAAACAGGAGGGGGATTCCCCAGACCCCAGAGGTCTTTCGCCCCCAGGCAGGAACAAAGCAAGGACGGGACAGGTAGAAATTGTCCTTTTAACAATAAGCGGCCCTTTCGAGGGGCTGAGGGTCATCCCTTCCGATGCCCCAGATAAAATGGAAACCAACCCTCCCATTGGGGGACGTCTGGCCTTGTTTGCCAGGTGTTGGGAGGAAGTAACCACTGACACCTGGGTCCTGGAGACATTCCGCTCTGGACTATCCATATAATTCCTCTCTATGCCCCCAAGGTTTTTCATTCATTGTCCTATCTCTAGGAATGCAGAGAGAGGGAACCTTATGAAAACAGCTATTCAGCACCTGCTGGAGATTCAGGCTATTCAGCCAGTGCCTGAGGGTCAACAAGGCATGGGATTCTATTCCATATTGTTTGTAATCCCAAAAGCCTCGGGGGGGTGGGGGTGGAGGGCAATTCTGGATTTGAAGTGCCTTAACCGCCGGGTGAAATACAGGCAGTTCAAGATGCATTCACTCCAGTCCATCCTGGAGCGAATTAGGGAGGGGGACTTCCTTACCACCATTGATTTAACGGAGGCCTATTTCCATGTCCCTATTATCCCTGCTCATCAACAATTCCTCAGGTTCTGCTACAATGGGAGGCACTACCAATACAGGGCCTTGCCCTTTGGACTTTCCTCAGCCCCCAGGTCATTCACTAAGCTGTTGGCAGCCCTGGCAGCCCACCTTAGGGCTATACCAGTTAGGGTCCAGTGTTATCTCAATGACATACTGGTCCAGTCATCTTCCCCATCTAGAGCTGTAGAGGATTTAGAGATCACCATTCAGGTGCTCCAAGAGCATGGCTTCTCTGCCACTTCACTGCCACCAATACCTTACTCCATCTGGGAGCTGTTATAGATACTAATTCCTGCAAGGTGTCCTTATCCCAAGAACGTCAGGAGAGTATCAGGGAGTTAATTGGACAAGTGAAATCTAAACCTAGAGTATCCCTGGCTACGCTTTCTAAGCTCCTGGGGAAAATGATATCCTGCATTAATATAGTGCCCTGGGCTAGACTGTATGCCAGGTCACTCCAATGGTTCCTTCTACCTTACCAGAAGACAGGTGGGAGTTGTTCCCTCTTACAGGTCAGATTAACTCGGTTGGTCCTTAAATCTTTAAGATGGTGGTCCTCTGAGGCGCTTTCCATGGGACTTCTAGTCAAGGAACAGAACAGGTTAGTGCTGACCACAAATGGTCTTCATGGCTGGGATGCCCCCATTCAATCCAGGGTGCTTCAAGGACAATGGTCACAGACAGATTTGGACCATAATATCAATTGGTTAGAGCTTCGAGCAGTCCATCTGGCCCTGAGACAATTAGAGGTCGTGGTCTCAGGTAAGGACATCCTAATCTTGACTGACAATGTGTCTACCAAGGCACACATTAACCGCCAAGGGGGGACTCATTCAGGGCCTCTGATGCTGGAGGCAGAGCAGCTCTGTTTATGGGCAGAGAGACACCAGGTATCACTCAGAGCTGAGCACATTGTAGGCGTGGCCAATGTTGAGGCTGATTGGCTTAGCAGGGCCACCATTGACCATGCAGAGTGGCGTTTGCATCCTGATTTGTTTCAGGAGCTGTTGGAGCGCTTTGGATGCCCAGCAGTGGATCTCTTCACTTCCCAGGACAACAGGCAACTCCTGAGATTCTATTCCAGGTTTGCAGTTCCGGGGACGGAGGGAACAAACGCCTTACACAGCCCTTGGCTACGAGAGCTCCTGTATGCCTTTCCTCCTCTGCCCTGATCCTGAGGGTCATCCAGAAACTGTTGGTGGAAAGAGCAGAGCTTATCCTTGTAGCCCCTTATTGGCCCAAGAGGCCATGGTTTACAGACTTTCCATTTCCAGACCTTGGAGGATACCAGAGGACAGAGTGTCGCTCAGCCAGGGCCAATCTTGCATCCAGAGCCCCAGTGGCTTCATGCTTCTGGAGATTACAGCCGAACAATTATTCCTCCAGAGTAATAAGAACTATCCAGGCCTCAGAGACCTCCACCAACCGCCTCTATGATGCAACCTGGAAAGCTTTCAGCACATGGTGTTGTAAGTATGACATTGTCCCTTCTGGGGTCTTGATTGCCCAGGTGCTGGACTTCCTCCAAGAGGCCCTGGATATTCTGCGGAGGCATGTTGCAGCCTTGTCCTCTGTTCTATTCTTGGGGGGAGTGTTGTCTAGACATCCCACAGTCTGCAGGTTTCTGAAGGGGGCTACAAACCTGAATCCTCCAGTGGTTCATCGATATCCAACATGGGACCTCTCTAAAGTACTGCAGTCGCTGAGTGAGGCCCCATTTGAATCACTGAGGTCAATTCCCTTGCAGTTTTTGTCTTGTAAGGTAGCCTTTCTGGTAGCGATCACCTCTGCCAGAAGGATTTCGGACCTGGCAGCCTTGTCTGTCAGGAAAGACCTTTGTGTGTTTCACACCAATCGAGTGGTGTTAAGACTAGACCCCTTTGTTCATGCCAAAGATGAACTCGTGGTTCCACAGATCCCAAGAACTAATTTTACCGGACTTTTGTCCGCATCCTGTGCACACGTTAGAAAGATGATGGCATACTCTGGACGTTTGGAGGGCATTGAGGATTTACATCAAGAGGACATCGTCCTCCAGGAGGTCTGAATCCCTCTTTGTTTCCTTTCAACCTTCCACCGTGAGCTGTAAGGTAACTCCAACGACTGTGGGGAGATGGATAAGACTTTGCATATCCAAGGCCTACCAAACACAGGGACTTGCAATTCCTCCAAGGATAACAGCACACTCAACAAGAAGCACGGCAACATCGACGGCGTGGGCCACCCAGGCCTCTCTGGAGGAGGTTTGCAGGGTGGCTACCTGGGCCTCTCCTTCTCTATTCATCGGACACTGGACTTATTCACACTTCTAAGTGGAACAATATCACTGGACTCATTTGCTTCTGCTAAGGCAGCTTTTGGACGGAGGGTTCTGCAAAAGGTCCATTCTGTATAAGGGACTCGGACTGCACTAGGCCCACCTGTAAGACAGCCGGCTTTGATATGTCCCAATCCTGAATGCTATCTCCACCATAATGGAGAAGGGTCGTTGGTCCTAACCTGATACGACCTTTCTCTTTGTGTGGAGATAGCATTCAGTCCCGCCCTTTCATGGTGCGTTCCGAATGAGATGGTGTGTATTATACTTATAGGAGAACACGTCAGTCTGTCACTATTCCTTCGCCAATTTCTGGGGAGGTTCCTAGCAGCAGAGGGAATGTCATCAAAGTTTTGACAAACTCAGTCCAATCACAGGCAGAGACTGATCACCCAATCCTGAATGCTATCTCCCACAAAGAGAAAGGCCGTATCAGGTTAGGACCAACGACCCTTTTTATTCACTTTTCAGTGCCTGTGGTGCCTAGCTGTTGTCCCCAATTTGGGTCTGAGCCTGGTGCCGAGGCTGATGAAGAACACCAGACACGAAGTGCAGGTTTTGTTTCCTTTTATTGAAGCGCTCCAAGAAAAGGCCAAGGAGCCTTGTACAATCTAATTAAGAAAGCTTTATACATGAAGGTGGGATATATAAGAAATATCACCTACTAAACATTTTAGTAATGCTCTTAACAGTTATTCTATTGGTCTCTAGGCGTCCCTATTCCTAAGAAATGCTTCAGGACTTATGCACATTATTTTTGCTCCAGGCCATCTCTATTCCTAACTTCTAGCTGAGGTTTGCAAGATATACAAGTAACTCTTCGTTACTTTTATCAGCTTTCTAACCCCATCCCCCCACCCTGCCCAAATTGTTCCCTGTGAATAAGCATTCTTTGTTATTGCCTGAGGGACTTCGCAGTTGCAGGCTTCCTGGTTTTCTTTCAAGTGTAGGCCGTAACCTTGCTTTCTTTTAGCAGACAAGCCATCAAGCACTTACATTTTATACTGTCAGATATAAATAATAATTATGGGAAGCCGGATAGGGAGAGGATTTGGGAGTTCCTGGGGCCTCTGCTGAAGAAGATAGAGCAGGGGTCTTCAAACTTGACAGTTTAAAAACTTGTGGACTTCCAACTCCCAGAATTCCTCCTGCAGTTAATTCAGGAATTCTGGGAGTTGAAGTCCACAAATCTTAATCTTGCCAAGTTTGAAGACCCTTGAGATAGAGTCTCTTTTCATTAGCGGTCCCTAATCCCCCAGGCCATGGCCTATTCAGAATGCATGCGAAGCTTCATTTGTGCAAGCAGCGTGTGCAAATGAAGCTGTGCTCACTCACATGCATGCCTGCTGCTCACACGCAACCATCCCTTCTCACACACACACCCCTGGAAAAATTGGGGACCGCTGTTGCCATATGTATTTCCAGAGAATATCCATGTATGACTTCTGTTTTCTGAGACTGCACTCTGAATATGAAACTGATTATGAGTATGTAATGTAAGTGGCTGACTCACATTTTTGGAACTGAAATCAAGAGACTGAAGCTTCTGATACAGAGGGGCAGGAAAGTGATATTGTTCCACTTAGAAGTGTGAATAATTTATGTTGCACTGTTTTGCCTGCTGCTTCTAAAGTGCATAGTTCAAGTGATGGACTATAGTACTAGGATGCAAGGGCAGGAACAGATTGTGGAGATCATCTAGAGATCATCTAGTCCAGGGGTCTCCAACCTTGGCAACTTTAAGCCTGGCAGACTTCCGCCAGGTTTAAAGTTGGCAAGGTTGGAGGCCCTCTCATCTAGTCCAACCCACTGTCCAGTTCAAGAATCTGCTAAGCACATCCCTGACAGATGGCCATTCAGACTGTTTAAAAATCTCAATGTACCTTTTTTAAACCGTTGATTTTTAATGGAATGTCAAAATCCCTTTTCTCTTGAAAGGGGTGCTGCCAATTTAATCTTACTTTGTTTCTCGTATTGGGGAAGTGATTGATCAATTCATGAGTATGTTGAGTTTATTGCTGCAAATAGTACCTTGAGATTTCTCAGGTGACAGATACTACTGGCAGATTAATAAGACTACCTTGTCCTCATGGAAAATTGTAAAGTGCCCAGGAATTTTAAAGAGCCAGCACCTATATAAAGAGCATGCCAATGACCAAATAGAAGCAGCCGTGAAGTATTTATAGACCACATATACACATATGTAGTCTATATGTACAATAAAAAGTACTATAGTTTACAATAAAAAATAAATTCAGAAAGATATCCCTGCACATAAATAATGAAAAAAATAACATTAAAATCAATTACATGCATTATACACTAATCTTCCTTAGCTGCAATCTTGCTTAAGGGTTGTCGTAGTTTTTGGTGGCTCAACTCCATTATGGTTGTAACTTGAAGACTATCTGTAAGCCGCATTATTGATCAGTCAAATGTGTAAATCAGGGCACACAACGTAAAACTAGAACTCTGCTATATAGCCTATGTATTTTATACAACTGTTCCAATAGTTTTGTGCCTCTGATTTTATACTTCTTAATCTTCATGCAAGAGAACCAGCTTACTTTAATGGTTAAGTTTTCAGGCTAGAAGCTGAGCAATTTTGAATTCTAGTCCTACTGTAGACACAAAGCTAACTGGGTGACCTTATGCCAGTCACTTCCTCTCAATTCTAGGAAGGAGGCAAACCAGTTTAGAAAAACCTCACCAAGGAAAATATTAGGGACTTGTCCAGACAGTCTCTGAGATTCGGACACAATTGACAGAAGAAGAAAAACCTTCCTCTGCAGCGTATTGTTCTTTGGAATTGCAACAGAAACGTCAAGGATAAAAGGAAAGGAAAGCCATCTCAAGTATGACTAGTCGGAAACATTCCATGTGGAAAAAGTGCTCAGGATTTTGCCACAGTCACATCGAGGTTAATGAAAAGATAGGATGAAATTTTGCAGGTGGAATGAAAACACCCTGCCTGAGATGAACCAAAGAAAAGGAAAGATGGTGAGCATGAAATGAAGGTAAACTCTGTGGCCATTCTGCCACCATGGATGTTGGTCATTGTCATCCTCAGGCATGAGTGATCTGGAAAACGATTGCCTCATACTAGTGGAATCCAAAATCAGAAGAACCGCCTATAGTTTAATAAAGAAAAAAAAAACCCAAGGAAGAAGCAATACAGGAAAAAAAAACCTTACTGAAGTGCAGATAAAAGCAGTTTGCCAAAGTACTGGCTGCTTTATAACACAGTTAGTAGCCTCTGTGTCTCTTGGCCAAGGTTTACATGTGTAGTTATGATCTAATTAATCTAAATATAGCAGTTGCAGGCTAGATCACAATCATATGTCTACATTTCAAGAACTTTCTACTCTTTCCAAAAAGTGTCCTAAAGGAACAAATAGGGTGTTATCTACTAAACAAGCCAGTATATTTTATAGGAAGGGGAGCTGTTATACCTTGTAATCTGAGATTGTCTTCCCATCCAGCCTCCTTAAAAAAAGAGCACCCCCCCCCCCAACAGGTTTGCAATAATAGTGCTTTCTTGCACAATAACGTAACTTTGCCATGAGGCAGCCTCTGTAGCAAAGCTGGGCCTTGCACCACATTTTATCACAACAGCTGGCACCTCTCTGCAAAAACAACAACCACCACAGATCAGTTGGGTGCTGCTGTGCCCTGGAGCTGACTGAGGAGCAGGTAGAATCGTACAGGTGCCTGGGTGGCTGGGATGTGAAGAAGGCCTCGGCCTACAAGCTCTCATATCCTCATACAGTCTGGTAGCATGTGCTGCCTGGCTTTAACTCCCTTCTGTGGCTAAGTGGGGGAGGGACCCCAAGGAGTAGGAAGTGGAACATGGGGTTGGAGAAGGTCTTGTGAGTGTCAGCTGGTCTCCATTCAAAATCCAAGAAAGAAATACTTAGACTCCTTTAATCAGAGAAAAGATATCTTTTACTGGAAATCAAGTGGTAGCAAAAAGAGAATTCTGAATGTGAGAAAATGGGCGCGTAAATCACATATACAAAGTAATGGCAATGTTCCCACTCCCAATAGTTCAATTGGCTCATCCAATTAAAAGTTGTGTTTATCATCATGTGGGCATCTCCAGGTGGTGATGAGGCTTCTGTCCGTTGACCTTGACATAGTTTGATAAAGGGTTGCAGCTGCGCATAGCATAGGATAGAAACCTAAGCAAGAATGTACCCCCACCAGTTTAAACAGTTCTGGTTTGTAACACCTCCAGCTCACTTTCCATAACCATTCCCCCCTCCTCCCCCCGCCCTTACTTATGACAGCCAAAAGATGCAAAGCAAAGTGAGAAAATCTGGAAGGCTGACAGTGAGGCCCAATGGCAGACAAAAGTGTTTTTTTAAAAAAAAATATGCTCTCTACATTGCTTTTATAATGTTTTCATCGGTATATCTCAGTTCTCAGTTATTGTTGTGGGGTACTTTTTGGTTGTAGAATTTTTATGGAAGTAGCCATACAAAACATTCATAACCAGGAAATTGTAATTCTGAAAAAGATAATGTCCACAAAGTTTTTAGAACTTGCCAGATCATAGAGAACTTCACTTCCTGCCTTCCAGACTCTGAGCTGTACTACAGAGAATTTTAATAGACAATATCTGGAAAGCTGCAGTTTGGCTGCTTCCAAGTTACACTTCTTGTTGAATACAGAAACCAATGTTATCCCTGCCTCCAGTAAACACCCAGCCAATATTAAATTATAACATATTTAAAGAAAAAACCAGCAGGGGGAAGCAAACGTCTTCTTAATGTAACCTATTTGCTTTGGTTTGAAGACATGTCACAATCCTGAGGTATAGTTGAACAAGGCTTAGCAACAAAAATAACTGACCCAACAAATATTTTTGTTATTTTCCTGGTTTGTACTAAGAAAAGTTAAATTAGATGCTTCTCAGAGTCTTCAGTTTTTAAAGCTAGAGAAACTCCTTAGGGAAGATGCAAATATAACACATTTCTTTTTCTAGTATGCACCTGCAGATTATCCAAGCCATTTCATAGGGGCCTAAGAATGATCTTGTGACTATTTCTTCATGGACTATGAATTTAAGCTGACCACAAGTGCAGGATTGCAGCTACAACAGTTTGAATGAGAATTTCACAGAGGAATGAAAATGTTATTTTCAGGCTAATTTTGAAGTTTCTTCAGTAAGCTACAATGCAATAGATGAAGTGAAGCAGATAACAGAGTTGGAAGGGACCTTATAGGTCATCTAGTCCAACTCCCCACCCAAGCGGGAGACCCTACACCATTTCTGACAAATGGCAGTCCAATCTCTTCTTGAAAGTCTCAAGTGATGGCGCTCCCACAATTTCTGAGGGCAAGCTGTTCCATTGGTTGATTGTTCTCACTGTCAGAAAGTTTCTCCTTGTTTCTAGGTTAAATCTCTCCTTGTTCAGTTTCCGTCCATTATTCCTTGTCTGGCCTTCGGGTGCTTTAGAAAATAGCTTGACCCCTTCCTCCCTGTGGCAGCCCCTCAAATATTGGAAGACTGCTATCATGTCTCCCCTGGTCCTCCTCTTTACTAGACTAGTCAAGCCCAGTTCCTACAACCGTTCCTTGTATGTTTTAGCCTCCAGTCCCCTAATCATCCTGGTTGCTTTTCTCTGTACTTTTTCTAGAGTCTCAACATATTTTTTGTAATGTGGTGAACGAAACTGGATGCAGTACTCTAGGTGTGGTCTTACTAAGGCTTTATAGAGTGGTATTAGTATTTCCCTTGAAACAACTAGTGAACTACAGTAGTATGAAGAAGAGCCGCAATTTCAGGGGGCTCTCATTCTTTTTTGCAACGTTCCCCTTATGCTGCTGGGAAAGATCATCCATGGAAGCATAGATCTCTATTCCCTGTTTATGGAGATTTCTTGATGATGGAATCACTGGAGTTAAATATGCCATTTCTGGAATATAAAATTCCACAATTCATCATCACTGAGCCTTACACACTGGGCAACTTTGGCAATTTTGAGATAAATTCCAATTGACTAAATGCAGCACAGACTTTCATGGCGAAGCAATGATTTCAGCTCCTTGTCCCTTTTCACATTCCAAGTTTCAACCCTCGCAGCGTTTGCTATTATACAAAAGCTTTCATGATTTATGAAGATTTCTGATCCATCTTCGCTTAGAGACAGATTCATTACACATATTTATTCCTTCCCTCTCTGACTTCTGAAAGCGTGTGGATTTCGTAAATGGCAAATGTGGATTTATTTTTTAAGATAAGACGCTACAGTTATATACCCACAATAACTAAACTCCATGAAGTGCAATAAACAATTGGATGAAATTATAAAAGAAATTAATAGATTGTAAATAATTATTTTCAAACGATTATACAAAGTTGGTTTTTTAATTTCATGTAGGAAAAAGAATGATTTACTGCAATTTGCTTAATTGTGATTTTTTTAAAAAAAACTTCCAAGTCTATTTTTCAACATTTGAGGTACTGCTCTGATTCCAATATTAAAACAAGATAAATATAAATTCTTATTAGAATGTTTATGGAACTGGCATGCCTAACAGTACTTTTGTTGCGTTCTAAAAATTAAGAAACATTTGCCTTTTTATGGAATTTGGGATTCAGCATCATTAAGAGGAAACAAAATACACAGAAAAGCTTTCCATGCGCTGCTTGATCCAATATTATAAAATGCACATGATATGAATAAGCTTGAAGGTTTCTCTCTGCCGTAAAAACAGACTGCAGAAAATGAAAATACAGCATACCCTAAAAAATATGCTTATCCTGAAGTACAACCAGCCTGCTCACTCATTTCAACAATCTTATTCTGACCTTTAGGAGAATATGGTTTTTCTGATATTACTTCAGGGGTGTCAAACACAATTTCACTGAGGGCCGCATCGGGGTTGTGTTTGACCTTGCGGTGGCAGGGGGTAATGGCCAGGGTGGGCGTGGCCAGCTCAACGTCACTTGTGTGTGGGGGTGCCTGTGGCAGCCTGAGCACTTTGCCAGCAAAAATGGAGCCTGGCCCTCCCGAGCTCCGTTTTCACTGGCAGAGGACTGCAGCAGGCTGCTGCAGCTGAAAACGGAGCTTGGCTGGCAGAGGCACCATGGGCTGGTCCTTTGCTGCTTCCACAGTGGGCCCGTGGGCCAGATCTAAGCACCCTGCAGGCAATGGTAATGAAATGCAAATACTGCTCGTTTCTTTGATACACGTTATAATTAGCCCCTGTCCTAATCCAGGAGCCACCAGGATCAGCTGAAGGTACACTCCTCCATTCTGATAGAAAACAGGCACCACACAGTGCACCCCAAATACACTTCTCTGTAGATGCTCCAGAAACAGAACTTTAAGCCTCTCTTAGTCCCTTCCTTGAAAACTGCTGCTATAATATCCTTTAAATATATTCATCCTGATTGTTGGTGAGTAGTGACCATTTGTCTGTTCCATCCTCCAAGTCTTCTGGCGCTACGTCTGAAGTCAGGGAACAAAGAGGCACTTGATTGATATTGTCCCAGGTGGCTAATTTGGGAGGTTTTTGTCTCTGATCATCCATTCCAATAAGAACGCTAACTTGAGAGGGAGTCAGTGGCTTCATGCAGCCTTGAGCCTCAGCTTCATATTTTTCCAGGACTGTTTTCTTGTAACTATGGAAATAGAACACAATAAAAAACATATATACACACACACATATATATGCACATACACACACACACATACGCACGCACGTATGTATGTATGTATGTATGTATGTATGTATGGCATTCAGCTTTGTTTGGGTATTTTCCCATGTCATAGTAGTTGTGCTTTTAAAGTTGTAGCAACGTTTCGGCAGAATCTCATCTGCCATCATCAGGCTTCTGTATTGTGTTCATCTATAATGTTCACACTATACATATATACATATACATATGTATACATATACATATTACTCTGAGAAGCACAGAGCTGGAGACAGAAGCCTGAAGATGATGAATGAGACTTCATCGAAACGTTGCCTAGATACTTCGAATCTTACGCGGGAGAAAACCCGAACAACAAAGATCTACATATAAATACCGAGAACCTCAGAAAACATATATATATATATATATATATATATATATTTGTTTTCTGAGGTTCTCGAATTTATGTGGATCTTTGGTTGTTCGGTTTTCTCCAGCTGTCTCAAAGTGTCTAGCAGCGTTTCGATGAAGTCTCATTCATCATCATCAGGCCTCTGTCTTTGGCTCTTGCTTTTCAGAGTGATGTGAGTTGCAGCTGCTTTTTCTTTCTAACTGTCAGTGGGGTGGGATTTGAATGGGTGGGGGCTTGGCTGTGTTCTGATTGGGTGGGGGTGTCTTCTCATTGGTGGGGGCCTGGCTGTGTTTTGATTGGTTGGGGGTTGGCCGTGTTCTGATTGGCTGGATTTCTTGCTGCCCGGCTTCGTGTTCGAGGTCGCGCTGCATCTCCATAGTTGGTGTCGGCTTGCTTCATGTATGGCTCGGAGGGGTTTGGAGTGGGCAGTGGTGAGGTTGCAGGTATTCGTCTGTTCATGAGGCGGGTTTCCAAATGGCTGGGAGGCGGGAGGTGTCATCTCGTTTGTTCATGCTGTGTGGGCGTTTTCTATTTCTATGGCTTCTCTGATTATTCTGCTGTTGAAGTGTTCGGTTTTGGCAATAGTTCTGGTATTTTTAAAGTTAATTTTATGTCCTGTGGCTTTGAGGTGTTGGACCAGGGAAGAGGTCGTTTCTTCTTTTTGATTGAGTTCTTATGTTCTTCAATGCGTGCACTAATTCTTCTGTTAGTCTGTCCAATGTATGTGGCAGGGCAGGCAGTGCAGGGATTTCGTATACTCCTTGGTTTTCTAATTCGACTCTGTCTTTGGGGTTTCTTAGGATGGTGGATATTTTTCTGTTTGTGCAGAATGCTGTTTTAATATTGTGTTTTTGGAGGATCTTGCTGATTCTGTCTGTAGTGCCTTTTATATATGGGAGGAGGGCTTTGCCGTTTTCTTGTTCTCTGTCTTGGATTTTGGTTGGGGTTTCTTTTGGATTAGGTGGGTAATCTTGTGTCTTTGGAATCCATTGGCTGTAAATACGTTGGTGAGGGTGTGTAGTTCGGCTTTTTGGTGTTGTTCATCGGCTAAGCATTTTGTTCTGGAGATGAGTGTTTTGGCTACGGAATTGATCTGTGCTGGGTGGTGGTGTGAGAGTGCATGTAGATAGCGGTTTGTATGTGTTTTCTTTTGGTAGATGGTGTGTCCTAGGGAGCCATTGGATCTTTTGTATACCAAGACATCTAGGAAGGAAGTTGATTGTTGGTTTCTGTTTCCATGGTGAATTGTATCTTGGGGTGTAGGCTGTTGAGGTGTGTGAGGAACTTGTTTAGTTTTTCTTTCCCATGTGGCCAGATTATGAAGGTGTCATCTACGTATCTGAGCCAGAGTTTGGGTTTGTGGTCGTATTTTTCTAGAGCTTGTGCTTCAAAGTGTTCCATGTAGAGGTTTGCGATGACAGGTGAGAGGGTGATCCATGGGTGCTCCTTCTATTTGTTTGTATTTTTGTCCATTGTAGGTGAAGTATGTATTGGATAGGCAGTGGTTGGTCAGATCTAGGATGTGCTTGGGGGGTTGTATTTGTTTTGGATGGCTGTCAAAAAAGGCTTCTTTTATAAAGACAGAGGCCTGATGATGATGAATGAGACTTCATCGAAACGTTGCCTAGACACTTTGAATCTTACGCGGGAGAAAACCCGAACAACCAAAGATCCATATATATATATATATATATATATACACACACATACATACACATACACACATACACACAAAATAGAAGCACAGTTGGATATCTAGCAAATATTAGTATAGGTGGTCCTCAACTTACAACAGTTCATTTAGTGACCGTGCAAAGTTACAACGGCACTGAAAAAAGTGACTCATGACTGTTTTTCACACAACTGTTGCAGCATCCCCATGGCCATGTGATCGAAATTCAGGTGCTTGGCAACTGGTTCAAACAGGTAATCCTTGACTAACAACAGTTCATTTAGTGACCGTTCAAAGGACTGGCTTTGTCTACCGAGAAGAGCTCTTAAAGTGTTAATTGATCCATGTCTTGATTTGGGATTGCTGACCACTTAATTTGTGAAAAACCTCAAGTAAAGTGAATGCAGTAGCCGCCATCTGCATTATCACCAATATTATCCTGTCTTGCACCAACATGTCAAGTGGCAAAATTACTTCTCAACTTACGGCCAGTCGTTTAATGAGCATTTGGAGTTAAGATGGCCTTCCAAGGGTGCATTACAGCTCACAAAGCATTTCTTTATCATAAAATGTTACCCCAACCCCCACCCCATGCTCAGATAAACACATTTCAGGCACTTGGCAACCGGCTCAAATTTAAAACTGATTGCAATGGTAGTCCTGCAATCATATGTGACTGCAAGTTTTTTTAATTAGTTTCTGGGATTTTTTTTGCCAATTTGTCACCAAAAGTGCCCATTCAAGAGAATGGATTTAAACATACGACTGCATGATTCACTTAACAACTGCTGCAAAAATTATTACAAAATGTAGTCCAGTCAAGAGGATGCCTCGACTTATGGCCACCACACAGTGGTGGGATTCAATTTTTTTTACTACCGGTTCTGTGGGCGTAGCTTGATGGGCGTGGCAGGGGAAGGATACTATAAAATCTCCAGTCAGAGGTGGGATTTGCTGGTTCTCCAAACTACTCAAAATTTCCACTACCGGTTCTCCAGAATGGGTCAGAACCTGCTGAACACCACCACTGCCACCACAACATAATCAAAATTCCGGTTCCAATTGTAGTTATAAGTTGAAAACTATCTGTAGTTGACAGCATTTGCTCAATATTTTTTTTAGAACCAGAGTAGCCACTGCAGCTGTGGCCGATGTTTAGACGTTGCCAGTCCTCTTCAAGCAAACTTATTGAGAAAGTTCCAGCATGATGCTGGGCAGAGGTAGAAGAAAGGCATCACCCACCTTGATTACGACTAGTAGCCTAGATTTAAAGTTTTAGGAAAAGGAAACTCCAATTCTACTTGATGACTTTGGGCAGAGCATATTAATTCAGGACTGGGAGATGACCTACCATTTTAGCTGCAGGGAGGAGAGCAACACGGATATCGAAGATGCGGCCATTGCAGCTGAACCCATCCATGGCTGTAGCACAAGTCCTAAAGGCATAAATACTCCTGACACAAAAAATAGACCAGAATTAGAATATTGACTAAACACAGGTAATTCTCAACTTACAACAGTTTGTTTAGTGACCATTCAAAGTTTCAATGGCACTGAAAAAAGTGACTTACGACCGCTTTTCACTACTTACAACCTTTGTAGCATCTCCATGATCATGTGATCAAAATTCAAATGCTTGGCAACTGGTTCATACTTATGACTGTTGTAGCATCCTGGCCGGGGTCATGTGATCCCCCTTTTGCAACCTTCTGACAAGCAAAGTCAATGGGGAAGCCAGATTCACTTAACAACCGGGTTACCGACTTATCAACTACAGTGATTCATTTAACAACTGTGGCAAGGAAAGTTGCAAAATGGGACAAAATTCATTTAATAAATGTCTCACTTAACAACAGAAATCTTGGGCTCAGTTGTGGACATAAGTCGAGAACTACCTTGTAAAATTATATGCAAGCAACTCTTAGGAATGCAGAATTTAGTCTTAAATCATTTTCCTATCACCTGCCTGTTCAAAGCTGAGGAGTTTACTACAAAATGGAATTACTTTTGGTATTTGTGTATTTTTTTCTACCACAAATTTATTGTTCGATTTCTATTTTACATGCTCAGAATAACATCAGTTCAGTACAACTGGAGCTCACAACTGGTATTCCATGCTTAGAAGGACTTCACATCAGCCAATTTGTTGGTCTTCCTGAGTCACTGGATTTCCACTTCCACAAAGTCCTAGTCATCATCATCAAATAAGATCAGCAAAAACTATACAAATTAGAATATTTTTGACATTAAAACCCAACTGCTTAGGCAGCACCACAGTGAGGCTGCTGAAGGGTATATTATTAAGCCAAAAGCTTTTTCACCACAGTGCATTTTCCTTTTTAAGCACTCAGCAAAATCAAAAGCCTCTTGGGATATGGGTTTCCCTCACTTACATTTTTCTATCTCCTTCCTCTGCTTTCAAATAATTGATTATAGACATAACGTTACACGGCAGCGCTTAAGAGCAGGAAAAACAATCCCAGTGTGAAGTTTTTAAACAAATAAGAAATCTCTTACTTACCTTCCACCAACCCATTGAGAATCCTAGTATGAATAATTTACCTGCTGCTATAGGTATGCCAATGAGATTGTATATTAAGGCCAGGATTAGGTTTATTTGGATTCTCCGCACTGTCTTCCTGGATAGATGGATACTCGCAACTACATCAAGCAAATTATTCTGTATAGAAAAAAAGGGGGGGATTTTATTTTGTCCCAACTTCTCAAAAAGTCCTAGGAAACTCTCCCTCCCGCCTCATCACTTTACATTTTGTAAGCTCACATGAATCAGCACAACATCGGCTGCTTCAATGGCGACATCTGTCCCTGTCCCAATGGCAATGCCGACATCAGCCTGGGCCAGTGCTGGTGAGTCATTGACCCCGTCTCCAACCATGGCAACTGTTCTTCCAGAGGTTTGGAGCTCCTGGACTTTGGCTACTTTGTGAGATGGAAGAACCTCAGCATATACTTTTCTGATCCCAACCTAGGTATAGAAAAACACTTCTTGTTTGAATCCATGTACTTTTATGAAATAGAATGTCTCTTGGAAGAAAAACACATTAAAACAGGTCAAGTGCTCTTCTAAACCATCTAGTCTGGCATCTATTTTCAAAAATAGCAGAGAAATGTGAAGGCAAGAGTTGACATTTTCAGCAGCATACCATCCCTAAACCCGCTGCTGGCATAAAGCCAACTTACTTCCAAATATTCAACCTTTTTCAGAAAATAGGAAAGGCGTTAGTTTCTCAAAAGCTTTGGGTGGATGAGAAAAGACAGAAATAAAGCACTATAAAAGATACAGATCTGTAAGAGGCAATGCTTACACTTTGCTATAAAAATATTATCACATGCTCAGAAAGTTCCACTAAGAACCATAAAACAAGGATGCTAGGGACAATTCAGTACTCAGATTTAGACACTGTACAGTACTGGATTGCTGCATTCTTTTTAGAAATCTGGTAATTTTAGGTATGAAGGAAATACCCCATTCCAGAGCTGCCATTTACACAAAGAGTTTATACTTAGCTTCTAGGTTTCTCTGACTAGTTTTTGGAAAGATTACTGATAGAACCTTTTATCTGGACTAGGAATTATCAATCTGGGCCCTCATAATTTTTTTTAATTAGAATCCTTACAAACTTGCCGTTGCGGTACTATCTAGAAGTGATGGGAAGCAAACTCTAAAACATCTTCAGAATACCGGGTTGCATGTCCTTAGCTTAGATTGATAGGCTAGACAGCATAGTTGGATTTAAATTCTCACGAAGTAACAAACCTTAATGAGTCAGCTTCTACCATGCCTCGCAGAACCTCTTGGCAAAAGATTGGGAGGGAACATATGTTATATTCCTGACTTATCCTGAGGAACAGTCAGATAAAGAACTATTGTATATTTTTAATGATTGCATTGTACACCCTCTCAATTTTATTCCACTCGGGGCCAGTATTCTTTGTTTCTTTTCAATGAACCATTCAGCCTGTTAATGGTAGAATCCAATTTTGATGTCACACTGGATCAATTTTGTAGAATGCAAATCAGTTTTGTATGTTGTAAGAACCCCCAAGAAATATGAAAGGAGTGGTTACCTTCCAATTCAGCACCCATTCAATGAGCCCAACAAAGGTGAATAATTCTCTTGCATACCTTTTTGACAAGGAACCATACCTGAGTTGCAATTGCTTTGGCTGTTTTCCTATTGTCTCCTGTAATAAGCACCACATCCACACCCATATTCTGCAATATGTGCATTGCTAAGACAGCCTCTGGCTTGACTGTGTCTGCTATTGCCATCATGCCACAAAGTGCACCTACAACAACAACAACAAAACCATATCTTTACTTACATTTATAAGATCTGTGTCTTATGACTTCTCTGGGAAGCTATAAATAGTCCTTGACTTGAAATCAACATTGAGCCTGGAATTTTGGTTGTACGTTTTTATGATTATTCTATATCTATATTATTCACCTGTGGCCTTGCTCAACGACTGCAATCTAAGCTCTCCCTGTTACAGTTGTTAAGTGACCAAATAAGTCATTCAGCAACTACACAGAGGTATCTCAGGATGGGGAAACCCCGGAAGGCCCAATACCCGTTGGTATATATGGAAACCTGCCAGCTGGCTGCTGGCTGGTTCTACCAGCGCAGGGATCCTCTCTTGCCCCACTACACCAGGGTCTATGTATGTTCCTGTGGCCATGCTCCATCCTGCAGATTCTCACCATGGTTTGGAAAACTCCTCCAAATTGGAGAAGGGGCTTCTGAACCATCATGAGAACGATGTCAATTGTTAGCATTTTCTCCTTTGGAGAGAAAGAGGCTAGTGAAGCTGGCCTTCGTAAAGTCTCGGAGCCTCAGACCTTCAGAACACTGAGGCTCTGGAGAGGAGAAGAAAGCTAATGAAAGAGGTGGATTCCAGAGGAGGACACTCCAAAGGCTCTGAGAATCGGTGTTTCCAGGTAGCTCTTTCATTCTGTGCGTAGAAGAAAACTATTTCTGAGGGCAGGCTGAACAGGGCTTAGAAAGATCCAAAGAAAGGAGGTTTTTTTTCCAAAAGGCAACTGGACTTATTAGTTTGTTTTTTTTTCCTTTGAAAATGTTTCACTTCTCATCCAAGAAGCTTCTTCAGTTACGACTGAAGAGGCTTCTTGAATGATAAGCGAAGTGTTTTCAGAGACAAAAAGAAACAAGGGAGTCCCATTGCCTTTTGGAAAAAGCAGCTTTGGGACAACCATCACCTGGAAGATTGAGAATCTCCATGGACAGGGAAGGACTTCTGTTCCACAAAGAGACTAAAAGAGCCTGCCTGTCAAAGAAAGGCAGGCAGCTCTTTTACTGGGTGAAGGAAATCCCTTCCCTGGATAGACTGAATTGGCCTTGGGTCTTTGGGATCCAAGCTCTGAATTGGCCTTGGGTCTTTGGGATCCAAGCTCTGTTTAGCTGGCCCAGCAGAGGTGTTTTTTTCCCATTCGGTGTGCAGAACGATTCCTCAGCCAGCCCATATGAGAGCAAAAACATTGCCTGACAGATTGATTCGACCCCATGCAGGGCACAGTTCCTTTGTTAAGCGGGTCTTTCCCTCTTAAAGGGGCTGGCTGAAAAAAGTCTTCAGGACGGACCATTTTCAACCATTCCCTAAGGAACCAGCCAGGCAACAGCACCTTGTGACCTTCCCTTGACTTTCTGGCAAGACGCTGGCAAGGAAGATTGCAAATGAGAGTGTTTGCGGGGTGTTTGACAATCCATTTTAAGTATGAAGTGCATAGATTGCAATCATGTGATCGTGGGGGGTGTTGCAATAGCTGTAACTTTGAACACAGCTCATAAGTCCCTTTGTTCAGCACTGTTATAATTTCAAGTCATCACTGAACAAACAATCATTGAGTGAGGACTGCGGCACTCCATACTGTAACCTTCCCTACCCTAGTATCCTCTGGAGGTGCTGGTTTTTATCTTCTGTAATTCTCCATCCAGCATACCCAATGGTGATATTAGCAGAAAGAATTAGGGAACTAATGTTGAATGCATCTTGAGGGCGCTAGCACAGGGAAAGGGGTTAAAATACAATTGCTTCTTAATTTGGATTTTTAGTTACAGAACTGAACAATATTCCAGTAGCATGGCTTTCCACATTTTTCAGAAGTCAAGACGTATCTTCCTCTAATCCTGATGGGTTAGCCTACCATTTATGGCCACCAGAATTGCTGTGTGTCCTTTCATTTCATGGTCTCTCATGGCCTCATGAATGTCACTGGAGATATGTAGACCATTCCGTCTCATCCATTCCCGATTCCCAATCAATACTGAATGAGAGATTGCAGCACCTGTCATATATAAAAATGCAGAACTGTGAGAATTAAGAAAAAGATTTTTATAAGCTACAGGGAATGCTTTCTTAATAACTTATATTCCAACCTGTTTACATAATAGGTATCAGTCTATATAACTGAAGTATGATAAAATATATCAATTTATGTCTTGGTAAGCCAATTCAAAATATTCTTCAAAACTTTCAACATGTTATGAGAAGTACAATGTTCTGGAACTAGATTTGTATAAGATCCCTTTACTGCTTGGTAATTATTAAAATTAGATAGGAAAGAGTATAGAAAGCAAATATTTTTTTCAAAAGGCACTATGAGCAACTAGGAACTAAGAAAAACTGAAATCCAGAGGGAAGAAAGGACTTTTGACTGCAAGTCAAAAGGGAACTGTGATACAGAATGGAGTGCTTATAATCAGACAATTCAGACCAGGCTAAGACAAACTTCTTTCACTTTGAACATTACAGATACACTGGTGTTAAGATAATCATTGTCCTGGGTGTCTACCTTGCCTAACAAACAATGGGTGACAGTGGAGTTTTGCTTTCTTCAAACTGGACAGTTTGATGTTTTTTCTGTACTGGGGCAAAAATGTGAAATTGCAACAACTCTTCAGACTTGGTTGTATTTGCCCAGGCTGCTCAGCATTTCAATTTGGAGAAGCTGGAGATATTTCATTTAGGAATATTCATCCATTTATTTTTCCCTCTGTCTTATTCGGTGTTCAAATTACTCCAATCTTTTTTGGGAAAAAACCTGTTTCCTATAGACTTTAGAAAGATTTAGGATGAATACAACTAACCCTAAGATTTTTACAACAACTTCTCTAAACACCATCTATTATCAATTAGGTGATTTACTAAATCTAAATCAGTGTTCCTTTTGGTCTTCTTTTCACCAGTGCCCTGTTGCTTGCTAAATTTGAAGCTCCTAAACTGATCAGAACACTCTATTTGCCAAGCTTTTAAAAAAATATCATTTGGAGGCTTTTATGAAGTCATCTTCATTTTAAAAAAACACACCCTAAGAAACAATATGTAATCTTGACCTGTTTTCCCACCACTTCCATATTTCTCCTTACCAGAAAATATGAAATCAGGAAGGAAAGATGGCACAGCTGTACAATACCCTTTGACTGGCAGAGCATTTGAAAATTGCTTTAATGTCTTCAACTAGGAACATAGCCAACGTGAGCTGTTTGGACATACTGTAACAGGTAATTCCTTAAGCAAACCTCCATTTATAAACAGCACCTTGCTTACCTCTTTCTTTGGGGAGTGGAATCTGATCTTTAACACCTTTATCAAAGTCATCAATATGAGGGCTGAGACTGGTCATATTCTGCTCAATCTCATCACCCAATAAGGTTTCAATGCTGCTAACGTTACAGCTTATTCCACATCCAGGAACTGTCTGAAAATCTTTACAGTATCCAAGGATCTCTCTGCCAAGTTCCTGCAAAAATATGTATTTTAAACATCAGTTTGAAGCAGCAAAATGCTTCATTGCCATTCATAAATAGAAACACTTAAAACCATAAGAAGTTTTCAAAAAGCTCTTTTGAAATGGTGAGGATGTGAATGTAAAAAGTGCCTGAAGTTAATATATGTATCTATTTTCTGGAATAATAGTTTCCCCAAATTTAAACTTGAAAAACATGTACAAAATTAAGTGTACTTTAAATTCAAATTATGTCTCTCACTATACTACCTCAATTTTAAGCCAAATCAGTACTAAAAACTGGCTTGAAGAATGTTTTACAATGAAAAATAAAAGAGTTTGTCACAGATATTCCGAACTTGGCTGAAATGTCATGAGTTCCCTCAAAACAAATTAGTCCTTTTCTTTTTTTTTAAAAAAAGTAGCTATAGTTTTGAGGGAAATTTACCTTGCTTAGGTCTGTTTGACAGTACTACGAAATTATGGCCCTTATGAGGTTATTGAAGTGCAACACTTGGTAACCCAGCCCGGATAGCCAATAGCAAGGGATACTGGGAACTCTGATTCTGTCTTTTTTAGAGAACTTTCATCACTCCATTTTAGATCAAGTTTGGCAGCTTTGTCCCTTCAAATACTGAAGTCCCTCTACTTTCAGGCTATTATCCTGAGCCAACCAAACAGGAATTGGGTGGGAGTTCATATCCAAGGGGTTCCCTGTGATGCACATGGTCCTAGCTCCACTCAGCTTAGGAGTGACAATGATCTGGCCCTAAGAAGGGAGATTCCTCAAGTAGTGGCATAAAGACGTATTTTTTTTTCTTATTATACCTACCAAATTATTGTAGGATAGATTTGAGATGATAATATGAACTGTCATAAAACAAATTAAGTAAAATATGGATTATTTCGTAAAACATGAATGAATAATAGTATAGTCCAATGATTGATTAACAATGATAATGTATTTAATATTTGATTGAAAATATGAGAATATATACAATGTAATTGTAACTGAAGACTACGAAATGGAAGCACAAAACAATTTGTAAACCAACCGACGCACTGTATGTATATATATATGGAAGATGGCTTGATGTTTTTAGGTTTTGTTTGTCTATGTTTGTCTTAAAAAAACAATAAAAAAAATTCCAAAAAAAAGCAGTGGTGCTGACTCTGAAGAAACCAATCCTAGGAAAAAGAACTGCCATTTTTCCCAAAAGAGTTAGGGATCTCACTTCCTAACTTTCCATCTCACTTCCTAACTTTCTGTTCTCTAAACTGTTCAATTTTCTGATATTTATTGTCACTATAAGACATCAGTGCAGTTTCTTCGGTCTCATTCAAGATATTTAAGGCGACTTGTGTTTTATATAAGATTTAACAATTGAACCATTTTAGAGCTTGTTAAATGCCAAGACAGAAATTCCTACCCAAAGCAGGGCTGAATGTCAGTGAAAAGAACGTACCTCTTTGCAATACCGAGTGACAGCCATTCCTAAAGGATGCTCACTGCTGGCTTCGGCAGTGCCAACAAGAACAAGGAACTTCTTCAGAGGCAGGGTAGCTTCTGTGTCTCCTAGCAACAGAACGCGCATGACTCTGGGAACACCGTAAGTCAGGGTTCCGGTTTTATCAAACATCACTGTCTTCACCTGGAAGAAATCACACTGACAAGTGATGGCTTTGCTAATTTGAAACATCCAAAGTATAGTTGCTTCGTAACAGAGAGGATAGGCTTGTTCCAGTGGTGGGTTTCAAACAGTTTTCCTATCGGTTCGGTGTGAGCAAGCGCACTTCGCGCACTCACCAAACACATACTTTGCGCATGCGCAGGTTTTGCAATTCATCTTCTGCTGCAAGCCCTGTGTGTAAAACAACTGACGCGTGGCAATCGGTTGTTCCGTGCAAAGCAGCTGAGGTTGAAAAGCAGGAAATAAAAGTCAGTAGAGAGACGGGGCCGGTGGGAGGGCCCAGCAGCTGATCATTGGAGCAAACCAATTCGCTCACAGATGATTATCAAAACTACCAGTTCGGCTGGTAGTTGAACCAGTAGAATACCACCACTGGCTTGCTCATAGGATAGGGCATATTGTAAGAAAAGTAGTCCGAGGCTTTGGCAGGATAGTACCTTCTTTCTTTCTTGGGAAAGGTGCTTCTTTGTGTGGAAAGGAAACTTCACCAGGACAGGGGTGACACCCAAGCAGGAAAAATGCGAGGGGAACATCAGGCTAGCCATAAAAGCAAACTTGCGTAGGAAAAGAGATTTGATAAAAGGTATTGAAAGAAGCCCCCTAGAAAAAAGCCAAGTAATTAAGAAAGCTAGGGAAACAAGAAAAAGAAATCCCTTACAAACAAAAGGTCATGCCAAATCAGCAAAACAAATAGACAAAAGACACATAGCAGACAGGAGATTGCCACCAAACAAATATAAGAAAACATTAGGATGAAACTGATAATCCAATCAAACCACCCCAGAGTTTACCCTCTGACGGAAATGAAGACAACCCCTGACAGGATTTAAAACATTAAGAAATACAAACACAAGCACTCACACACAAAAGGAGAAAAGGTATAAAAATCAGGAGTTTATTACACAAAGCTGGCTAGCCCCAGGAGCGCAGACTTCTTGCTATCTCTTGCCTTCCTGAAAATTAAAGGAACCTGCTTCCATGTAGTTGTCTCTGTCTGTGTCCTTATACTGGAGCACTCCCAGCAGGAAAACCGAACCCTTAGAAGAAAGGCATTTTCCAGCCTTTCAACAATTGGCGACCATGAAGGTTTTCCAGCCCACCCTGCCACCGGACCGGGCCCGCAGATCCAAACCCAGCCGGCATGGACCTTCTTTGTCCAGGGAAAACATCCACGGACCCAGCCCGGAAGGCATAAGGGTAGTAAAGGGAGTCCTTGGGCTTTTCTGCTCAACAGCTGCTTGAAAGCAGGTGAGTACCACTTCAAATTTATAATCTTACTAGGGAGGGGAGTGGAAGCGTGAGTGTACCAGGTGTGTGATTGTGGGTTTCTCTGCTGAAACAGTGGGACCTCACCTCCTCTGTGATTGCCAGCTGCACCCCAGCCAGCTGCTAGCTCCAACAAGCTGTGACCGGCTGGATTTGGGAACGCAAGGGGTAATCACAGAGTGTGAGTCCTTCTGAAGGACGTAAGAAAAACCGAGTGGGCTGAGAAAGGAACTGTTGTTGGGAAATAAATAGAAAGCAGAATAAATAGTCCCAGTGCATCCTGCAAGTAAAGCCCTGTGCATTTAGAAGGGGCCCATACCGGCTGCTGGCAAACAAAATTGGAAATAGTTTGCCTTACAAAGCAGAGCAGGTCCTTCCAGATCCCCACCTTTAAGGGAGATCTGAAAACTGACGGGAGTGTAGGAAGGGGCCCGTACCGTGCTGCTAGGGGGCAGACGGTCCTCCAAGATCCCGTTTTTAGGGGGTCTTAAAACTGACGGCGGAGTTTCCCTACGAGAGGGGCCCGTACTCCGTGTGTAGGGAAACCGGAGTCCTTTCCAGATCTTTTTTGTCTGAAAACTGACGGCGGGAGCCCGGCTAAACCAAAGTAATCCCCACATCAGGTAGGGAATATGGGAAGTTGTAGCTCGAGGGCAATGGAAGAGACCCCCTTGGATAAATTACTTGAGGCTTGGGACAAAAGGCAAGTGCCTGTCCTAAATGGAATGAATAGAAAGGAAGTGAAAAGAATTTGCAAAAAGTGGGCTAGCAAAAAGTGGGCTTTATTGCGAGATGACATGGGTAGACAAATTTGGCCTGATAGTGGTACTTTAGATTATAAAACCCTGAAAGCACTTAGAACATGCATTAAGACCAGCCAAATACCCTATTGGTACTGCTGGGCTGAAATTGTTAGGTCCAAAGACCTGACTGAGAAAAATAAAAAAAGAAAGAAAAGCCTGAAACCCATTTCAGGGAAGAGAATACTGAGGCACAGATTATGGCTCCCCCTTTAAGCAAGCCAGTGCCAGGCAGAAATAGGGGACAACTAGAATATGTTTTTACCCACACTCCCTTCTCTGCCTCTGACCTAGTCATCTGGAAAAAGGATACCCCAGCTTTCAGGGCTGATCCTCAAACAGTTATTAAAACCCTGAAATCTATCATAGACAGCTATAATCCATCCTGGGGTGACATGACTCTGCTGTTACAAGTCTTTCTAATGAAAGACGAACTATTAAAATTGTTTGGGAAAAAAAAAACAGACCAAATAGCCAAACCACCAACTATCCCTGATCAGGCAGCCCCAGCCCGCATTGCATGGCCAGTACATCGCCCTGACTGGGACTATAATGATACCAATCAATGGGACAAATACACTAGAGCAAAAGATAATTTACTAGAAGGTCTAGAGGAAATAAGAAAAAAAAACTTTTAAACTAGTCTGAATTTCAAAAGAAACAACACAAAGGGAAAAGGAAAACCCTGATGCCTTTTGGGTCCACTTGTCAGAAGCAGCTACTGCATATGCCCACCTAGACCTTAGCTGCCTGAAGGACCAAAGGATTTTAGCTTCAACCTTCGTGGATCAGTCCACCTTAGATATTAAAGAACATTTCCACCGCTTCATCTCTAACTGCCCAACCCCTTAGACATAGCAGAGTTGCGCAGGATTGCTAACTTTGTCTATGATCAAAGAGACAAGCTGAAAGAGGAAGAGAAAGATAGAAAGAGATGAGTAGAAAGACAGGAAGACTTTAAAATGTTTGCTGTAATGAAACATGATGCCAGACAAACGCCAGGTAAAACCCCCTATAATTCAAAGAAATGCTAGCATTGCGATAAAGCAGCATGGTCGCAAGGCAAATGTCAGCATTGTTATAGGTGCAGACAGGAAGGTCATTTCAGCAAGCAATGTAGGCAACACCCCCCTGCAACCGGTATCACCCACCACCTAGGAACATGAGGCCAGCCAATAATCCAGCCCATTACACTGAGCAACAAAGTTTCAGTCACCAGGCACCACCCAGTGCTCCCTTTCCTCCAAAAAATAATAACAATAGACATCAATGGGAGCAAAGGAGAGAACAAGATTTACCCCCTTCTTGACTAGAACATGACAATGAAAGCACTGAATTCATGGCTACCTTTAACAGGCTGGCTATCCCCCTAGAAAATGGCCCAGAAGGGGAACCCATCGTAACCATTCTTATAGGAGGAAAGAAATACAATTGCTTAGTTGACACTGGAGCCACCTCCTCATTACTGAACCACCATATAAAGCTTCAGTGGCTGAAGGGGCTCGGGATAACATAATGGGAGTGGGGGGGAAAATAATCCCTGTAGAATTTACCCACAACATACCAGTAGAATTAGGACCTTTCACAATAGACCATGCATTCACTATTTGCCCCCAGTCGCCACTATCCCTATTAGGAAGGGATCTCCTCTGTAAAATGGGAGCTACCATAACATGTGGCAAACAGGGGCTGCAATTAGAAATCCCAGGAAAACGCTCGCACAAAACAATCATGCTGATAACCAGCAACATGGAGCTTCATGAGGATTTAAAAAGCCTACCACCCTCCTTATGGGGCTGGGACACATCAGAAGTGGGACTACTTAAAGGAGACACACCTCTCCTGGCCACAAGTGCTCCCAATTGCCCTCTTTTATTTCAGAACCAGACCAAGACAAGATATAGGTATTTCCCCCCTCTTTGAGATCCTTTTTGGTCACCCCCACCCCCATGCCCTACTAGGATCCTCATTCTCAGCCTAGATCCTCATTCTCTTTGCTTAGATAGGGGGATAGGGTTCTCTTCTTATCTTACAGCCCTGCAAAAGAGACTACAGACCCTCTGGACCCAGAGTGCGCTGACACAGACCTTACCCCTGGAAGAAGCCCTGCATCCATATGAGCCAGGAGATTGGGTGATTGGATCAAGTTCTTCACCAGAACCTCCCCTCTACAACCCAGGTGGAAAGGACCCTACCAAGTTTTACTGACTACACACACCGCCATAAAGGTTTGCAGAATGAGACTTTTGGCTACATTGGACACATGCAAAGCCAGCAGTCATAGACCATAGCCAAACTCCACCACAATCAATCCCACCCATCAAACTCAAGAAAGATCGGGACACAGATCAATGGACGCTTGCAGCATTCTTCAACACTGTTGAACCACACCACTGTGAGGAACCAAGTGCAAAGGTTGCATTACACAAAACTGGACTCTCAGGTGCTGAGTTATAAACTATTTTTTTTTTAATTTTGTCTCACCTTCTCCATTTTTTCCTTTTTAAACCTTTTTCATCGTATTTTTTTTGTTAACAAAAGGACTTTAACCATACCTTACTCATAATTTTTTGATACTTGACCTTTTACATTTTTTTTACATTGCTATTAGAAAAAAAAAAAGAGGAGGGGGAGGAAGGAAGAAAAGGAATCAAGCAATGGGGAAAATGAAATGCAATATATTCTATGTATTATTATTATTATCTGTAATAATTGTAACATTTGTAACACAAGCAACTGCGTTCCTGGAACCAAAGCTTATCCCAGAGAAAGGAAAACATATGGGAATGTTTAGCAAGAGAACTTTTGCTTAGCAGGAGGGAAATCATAATGTTACTGGGTGCAGCACACCTAGGGTCACAGAATGCACCAGTCTTAGCAACACAGAATTAAAATGCAACTATACAGAGACCATATCGTTTTCATATAGTTACCTGAAGCTCCCACCAGGATGGTTTTTCCCTTTGTGGCTTAAAAGCCTTCTCATACCTTCCTGCAAATGCCACAAATGGCCCCTGCACCTTGGGAAGGTTAACCATGCTTATGCCATCCCTACAGAGACGACACAGGAGAGCCTTCCAAACCCTAGACTCAGACTGTGATTCCAAAGTCTCCCCTCCCACAAAAAACAGAATACATCTCATTGGCAATATCCTTGGTAGGGGTACCTGGATTGGCAGAGCGAAATTCTAAAAATTTGAATAGACTAGCATGTACCCTGGCAAAAAAGCTTGAATTTGACCTCCCATGCCCTGGATGCCCTTAACAGAGAACTGAGGGAGGTCAGAGAAGCCACCTTGGAGAATTGGGCAGCAATAGGCTTCCTTCTCTTGAAGCATAACTATGGCTGCGAAACATTCCAAGGGATGTGTTGCCTCAATCTGGACGAAACCTCAGAACTCGTAGGGAGGGACATCCACCACCTGAAAGAGCTATCTCAGAATGTTGGTCAGGAGCAATCATTCCTGGACTTTTCATGGCTCTTCTCATGGATGCCAGATTTCCATTGGCTCAAAATCCTTATAACAACCACAGTCACCATTTGTGTCTTTGGAGCCCTCATGTGTTGCCTCTGTCGATGCATACCACCCTGCCTTAGCTGCCTAAAGGCCTGTATTCCCTCTCAAAAGAGAAAATTAAAGGGGAGACAGGCAGCTATGATAATGATCCAGATTGATCACAAATAACAAGTATACCCAGACATTCAATCAGAGACCACCTTTAAAAAATAAAAATAAAAATGAAGGATTGTGGAAAGGGAACTTCACCAGGACAGGGGTGACACCCAAGCAGGAAAAATGCGAGGGGAACATCAGGCTAGCCATAAAAGCAAACTTGCATAGGAAAAGAGATTTGATAAAAGGTATTGAAAGAAGCCCCCTAGACAAAAGCCAAGTAATTAAGAAAGCTGGGGAAACAAGAAAAAGAAATCCCTTACAAACAAAAGGTCATGCCAAATCAGCAAAACAAATAGACAAAAGACACATAGCAGACAGGAGATTGCCACCAAACAAATATAAGAAAACATTAGGATGAAACTGATAATCCAATCAAACCACCCCGCAGAGTTTACCCTCTGACGGAAATGAAGACAACCCCCTGACAGGATTTAAAACATTAAGAAATACAAACACAAGCACTCACACACAAAAGGAGAAAAGGTATAAAAATCAGGAGTTTATTACACAAAGCTGGCTAGCCCCAGGAACGCAGACTTCTTGCTATCTCTTGCCTTCCTGAAAATTAAAGGAACCTGCTTCCAAGTAGTTGTCTCTGTCTGTGTCCTTATACTGGAGCACTCCCAGCAGGAAAACCGAACCCTTAGAAGAAAGGCATTTTCCAGCCTTTCAACATTTGTATGGATGGTAAATGTGCCATCTTAATTAGTAATTAATTAATTATAATTAATCTAATTTTTTGAAGCACACAAATTGACCTATTTTCAAAATGTTAAGTTACTGTTCCTCTTTCAATGTTGAGCAATTTATTTAGTAAATTCTCAGTTTTTCATGTTTTGTTAGGTAAAGTCTCTTTCAAGTCAAACTTGACTCATTGACATATCCATGGGGGTTTCTTGGCTACCTACAAAAACAGTTTGTCCCAACCTTCCTCGAAGAAGTATCCGACTTTGTTAGCGCCATTAGTAATATTATTTGACAGATCTGCTAATGTCATAAATGCAAATCAATCTTTAGTTCTGACAAAATTTCACATTTTGGTCCTTGAGTGCTAAACCAAAGGACGGGAGCAGAATAACTATTTCTCTCTCTGAAGACCAAAACCTGGAACTATTCCCTATGTAAAACTTTAATTCTGGACATGTCAATTAAGCTGGCCATTAAGACAGCAATTAATCACCTCAGAAAGCATTTTAGTGACTACTAATCAGTAGTATGCAAAGGAACACACAGGAAGCCTGCTTTCTGGTTTGTTTAAAAAGACAGTGGCAGAAGTCACAATAGATTGCTTCCAGTTTAGGACTAATAGTCATAAATTAATATTAACCTTGTGTGCCATTTCCAGGGGTTTCCCACCTTTGATTAGAATACCATTCTGAGCAGCAACTCCAGTGCCCACCATCACAGCAGTTGGAGTAGCCAGGCCCAAAGAACAAGGACATGCAATGCATAGCACTGTGATGGAAGTCTGGAAGGCAAACCGTAGGATAATTTCCGCTTTTGAGATGTTTTTGTTGTGATGCTAGAAAGAAAGCAAGAAATATTTATTTTCAAGAGATATCTAGTTATTGGCAATCTTTTATATTAACATCATTATGCACAAATATGCTCTCACATATCTTTGTGCTCTGTTTTTGAAGATAAATCATTATATGCAAAAATTTAGTCGCTCTACCAATTTAAGTTGAAGCTGCTTTCATAGTACTGTACTCCTCCATATAAAAATCATCTATCAATTGTATTTAATTGCCTGGTCAGTATACATTTTCTTCTCTAGTACTTAAATCTAATCATTTCCACTTTGTTCCAGTCTTTAATTATCCTGCTTATCAGTTGCTGTTTTTTAAAGCAGCAGTTGGGGTATTTGAAGATCACAAATTTAAAACCTAAAATATTGTAAGATGACAAATTTCGAAAGATCATCCTGTTTAATGTCATGACTTCTGTTCTCTCTGGCAACCCAAACTAAACAAGGCTCTGTAACTGTATAAAGTAACAGTAGAATAAAAACATCAGCTTTTGTCCAAATAATATTTGTCTATTGATCAGATTAATTCACATAGTAATATTTGTTCGCTATATTAATGTGAGAGAAAAAGAACAAATGCATGTCCTGACACTGAGATGCTACAACAAATGGGTAGAAGTAAAAAAATGTTCAAATGAATTGTTCTGCATTCCTTTCTCAAATGAGATAGCTAAGATCTCAAGAAACCCATTTGCCTTTCTCCTCTTTTTGATTCCTAGAGGAATAGTAGAATAGAATAGAATAGAATAGAATAATGGAGTTGGAAGGGACCTTGGAGGTCTTCTAGTCCAACCCCCTGCTTAAGCAGGAAACCCTATACCACTTCAGACAAATGGTTACCCACAGGTGTGGGATTCAATTTTTTTAACAAGCAGTTCTGTGGGTGTGGCTTAGTTGGTGGGCCTGGCTTGGTGGTAATGTGACTGGCTGGGCATGGCCAACTCAACATTACTCACATCGAGGCATGCATCTCCTCGCCTGGCCTCTCATGACTGGGGATGCTGCAACAGTCGTAAGTGTGAAAAGTAGTCATAAGTCACTTTTTTCAGTGCCATTGTAACTTTGAATGGTCACTCCACACAAGCAAAGTACCAGCAAAGGAGGGGAAAAAAACTCCAGAGACGTTCCTGAGACAGGAAGTCCAGTCTTGCCAAGAATGTAATAAGGGTTAATGGAGAGGCAGTTTCTGTAAGCAACCCCAGAATGTTGCCTTCCTTACAGGATTAGGCCAATAATTTCTTCTAACAACCGGTTCTCCAAACTGCTTAGAATGTTAGCAACCGGTTCTAAGCCAATAGGTGCCAACTGGTAGAAACCCACCCCTGGTTATCCAACATCTTTTTAAAAACTTCCAGTGTTGGAGCATTCACAACTTCTGGAGGTAAGTTGTTCCACTGATTAATTGTTCTGATTGTCAGGAAATTTATCCTTAGTTCTAAGGTTGCTTCTCTCCTTGATTAGTTTCCATCCATTGCTACTTGTCCTGCGCTCAGGTGCTTTGGAGAATAACTTGACTCTCTCTTTTTTGTGGCAGCCCCTGAGATATTGGAACATTGCTATCATGTCTCCCCTAATCCTTCTTTTCATTAAACTAGACATACCCAAAGAAACTGCATTGAAAATCAATATAAAAAAAAGAAAAACCATCTGAAAATGCCTTTTCAAATTTAATAGATAAATTTGACAATTGTCTGGGTCCTGGATTTCATACTGAATCTGGAATCACTGAATTGGGTTTCCTGGGATCTTAAAGGTATATGCCCAAGTGTGCAAAAATATTTTTGAATAATTGCAAAAGAAAGACAGAAGCATGTACACATATACAAACAGGTGTACAAACCTCTGAGTGGTTCTTTTCTACCTAATTCTTCTTGGCTATTCTCAACATATTTATATACCATATGAGGAGAATATAGGACACCCTATAGACTCCCGTAGGTAGTCTCCCTGAAAAGTTATCAGTTGCTATTGTTCACTTGTAATTCTTACTAATGCATGTTGAAGGCAGAGGTGGTATTCAGCAGGTTCTGACCAGTTCTGGAGAACCAGTAGTGGAAAATTTGAGTAGTTTGGAGAACCACCTCTGACTGGAGATTTTATAGTATTCTTCCCCTGCCATGCTCCCTCAAGCCATGCCCACAGAACTGGTAGTAAAAAATTTTGAATCCCACCATTGGTTGAGGCCACTTTAAAAATTATGTGGAATAGTATGATCTAAGTAATTACAATAATTAAATAAACAGTACTTACAGAAAAATATTTCAGTACAACATCAAACTCTATAAATCCAATTACAATCCATGCTACCAGGGTTGCTGTTGAAATTATTATGATAAATGGAACAAAATAACCACTAAATCTGTCAGCTAGTTGCTGGATGGGTGCCTGCCAATCAGAAAAAAATAGATCCTTATGAGTGCGCAATATTAAAAAAAATACATACACTTATCAAATTCAGTATTTTACAAATGCGTCTGGTTGAAAGAAATACAGATTTTACCCATATCTCTCACCTCTGATTAAAATGTCATTAGTGAATTAACTGAAATTTGTCTCTTGAAAGCACTGAAGAAATGCTTTTAGCTTGCTATTGAAACAAGAGGATTTATTTCTATCGAAGCATGTTCAGGACTCTAAGGACAAAAGCAATCTATAGAAGGTGTTTCAATCAATTGTTCTGTGATGACAAGGTCCCTGGCCCAGCAGCTGCAACTGCACATTATCTTTCTGCAGTAATAGCAATAAGCACTAGCGCTTAGATTTACATACTGTTTCACAGTGCTTTATAGCCCTCTCTAAGCGGCTTACAGAGTCAGCATATTGCCCCCAAAAATCTGGGTCCTCATTGTACCCACCTCGGAAGAATGAGTCATCCTTGAGCTGGTCAGGATTGAATTGCCAAACTGCTGGTGGCCAGAAATCAGCAGAAATAGCCTGCAATACTGCATTCTAACCACTGCACCACTACGGTTCATAATGGACTTCTGCGGTTTCCTACCGTGTTTCTCCAACAATACGCCCCCCCCAGTAGGAAGACCCAGCATGTTTTCTAGGCATAAAATGAAATTAAGCCCCTCCCCCCAAATTTAGGCCTAGTTTAAAACATGCGAAATTGGTGGGGGGAAGGCGGGGGGAACTTGCCATTAGGAGTGCCCGGCGGGCAGCTATGCCTCACCATCAGCCGCTCCTAACACTGTGGAGCACGGAGGGCTCCCTTACCCCTCCCTTACCTGGGTCAGCAGGCGGGCGGCATCGGCGTGGATGTCCGGCAGCGTTTCAGCTGCTTCTCAGGCCTCCGTAGCTTCCACGGTTCCCACCGGTGCTGGCACCTCTCTCACCAGTTCCGTCTGCAACAACAGCGTCTGAGTTGCTCCCACTTTTCCCCCTTCCCCGTAGCAACAGGGGAAAAAAAAGATTTTGAGGTAACTGGGAGCGCCTTGCGCT
The DNA here is from genome assembly GCF_049901715.1 of Pseudonaja textilis. NCBI lineage: Eukaryota > Metazoa > Chordata > Lepidosauria > Squamata > Elapidae > Pseudonaja > Pseudonaja textilis. The sequence goes on from NC_141990.1 coordinate 142,214,227, forward strand.
GTGTTTTGGTCTAATCCTGAGTGGCTGGGTGGGCGTGAGAAGAGCGTGAGAAGAATGGTGGAAGTGTTTCAGCTGCTTCTCGGGGGAGCCACCTCCGTAACTTCCCACGGTTCCCCCCGCTGCTGCTGCTGTTATTGGAGACGGTGCTGGCGAGAGAGGGACAGCTGCAGCCCGGCCTGGGCGCTTGGAATGCAGGAACGGTCTGTGCACTGGGACTTTTGCAAACTTGCAGAGCCCGAGGCTGGAGCACCAATGGTAACAGCAGCAGAGACGCTCGCTCGGCTCTTCTCACGCCCACCCAGCCGCTCGGGATTAAACCAAAACGCAGCACATGGCACTCCCAGGTACCTCAAAATGTTTTTTTTTTTTCCTGTTGTTACGGGGACGGGGGGAAAGCGGGAGCGACTCAGACGCTGTTGCTGGAGACGGTGCTGGGGCGGGGTGGGGGGGGAGAAATTAATTCACCCCCGAAAAGACGTCCTAGCCATTTTTGGGGGCTCAAAAAAAAAAATAAGGCCTGGCCTTATTTTGTGAGAAACACGGTATCTCTTGGCCCATTATAACAGATGCTTTCCTTACTGGTTCCCTGATCCAGCAGAACGACTAATCCATAGAATCAGGTTGGAGAAAACCATGTAAGCAGCCACCTGATCTAATCCAATTGAACAGGTTAAGGATTTTTGGGTGAAACTGAGCACAGGAAATAAACCAAGTGGGGCGATTCAGTGGATTGGATTTAGGACCGTCTTCCCGAATCAGGTGACCCCCAAAGGCTGGTAGAAGCTGGGATTCAGAAGATCTCAGATGGGGAAAGATAGGGAAAGAGAAATATTTTAGGAGAGTGGGTTTTAGTTTTATACATTAAGGTTCTGGAGTATTTCCAGTCACTTGGACACCAAGGTCAGCATATGAATTCAAATGTCCCCTGCCCCCCCAACACTGTTAGTTTTACCTTTGACATCTGAGCTTCCTCAACTAGTTTCACAATTTGTGCCAGGGTGGTATCAGAGCCAACATGGGTTGCCTTTATGAGCACGGAGCCATGTGCATTGAGAGAACCTGCAATAACCACGCTGCCAGGTTTTTTAGTGACTGGCATGGCTTCTCCTATAAATATAAGTTAATCCACCAATATGTTTTAATAGCATTTCATACACATTGCGGCAGTTACAAAAAAAATAAAACGGAGGTGCATTAAGATATACCCTCAATTTGGAAGAAAGCCACACCTCAGTGGAAAGTAATAAGATCAAGGAGCAGATGAACTGTGACTGTTCTTTGGTGAAACTGAATCCTAGCCAGCCAACAATAACGCTTTGTTCTCTTCCTGTGCTATTTTCTTCCCCATGGCAACCTTGCATGTCGTTCTCAAAAATTAAGCCACTCAAGCAGCAAAACCCTTTATTCAGAAACGGATGAGTCCTTGTTTTCTTTCCAAAATCATTTTATTAAATTGTTTCTGCCAACAGGAGAAAAAAATTGAATTCCAAAGAATGCCTTCACATATATCTTGTACATAGTGAAGATCACTGCACCAGAGGGTGTAGGTGTAGAGTAGCGGAGGGTAGAAAAACGTTTGCTAACGGAGATCATTTTGTGATTTCACCCAATTATTAATAAGATTCAAAAGTATCTATTGGGGTTAAAGGGATCCCCTTCCTAATTTTGGTTCTCTTCAGGCACCAAAACTACTGGGATTCTTTCCAAATAAGATTTGGGCCACCATATGTGGCTTGAGGCAACATAGATAGAAGTCCAACTTGAGGTTCAGAGGTAAAACTGCCTTCAAACTGTGCTAAGTCCTTTAGCACATCCATATAAGGTTTTCTTTTTTAATGTACTAGAACAGAAATGGTTCACCTTTCTGTCTTCTGAGATCTCTTTTTTATTTCCAACTCCATCTTAAACCCTTCGACTTCCACTATGGTTCCCCCATTCAAGTGCTAACTAAACTGGGCTTATCCAGTTTAGCCTTCTAATCAGTCAAGGTCAGCTAGATCATGTGTTACCTTTTTAGGTGCTACCTAGCCCTGATATATTTCATCTCTCCCGCCCACGCCCACTGATCTTCTTGCATAAATTAAATAAATAAATTGCGTAAATTATTTATTCTTTAAAAGTAAGGAATTACCTGTTATAAGAGACTCATCGGCCATAGAACTGCCTTCAATCACTTTTCCATCAACTGGAAATTTCCCACCAGGGACCACTTTTACAATATCTCCTCGCTGAACTAATTCTACAGGAATTTGCTCTTCTCTGTAAGATAAAGCTCACAGTTAAAATTCAATGCAACTTCCCCTCCCCACCAATCTTGCTTTTTTCAGGCAAAAATAAATAAATATCCCACTGACTTAATAAAGGTAAATATACAAAGATAAATACAAAAAAGCCACATATTATATGTCAGTTGTTTTAATATTCTAAAGCTATTTTATATATATGACTGCAAGATTATAGTATTGAAGTAAGGTCAGGGATATCAGCTTCATCTCTACTTTCAACTTCAGAAACTCACTGGGTGACTTTGAGCTAGTCACTCTTTCAGCCCAACCTATCTCACTGAGCTATTGAAGGGAAACCTAGAGAAGAAATTCTATATATTCACTTGAGCTCTTGGAGGGCAGTTAGCTAATCTAATAAATAAATAGATTTCAGTATTCTGGGAAATCTGAATTCTTTCTGACCATTACCACATTTATTGTCCCAAGACAATACATCTACATCTTACTCAAGTAATGTGTGGCATTGCAAAGCAGGTATTTACTCATCGCTGGTCAACTGACTTTTCAAGACAGAATAAAACTAAACACAATCATTTATTTAAATTTTATTTATAGTAATTACTATTACATTACATTTCCATCAAAAGTAACTCTCAGCAATGAGTTAGAACAAATATAAAACAAAAAAACAAGCATAACATTCCACATATACTTTTAAAAAAATTCAGCCATATATACATCTACTTCAAAAATGTAAGGGGAAATTATTAAAATTGAATTTAAATGTTTTCAGTCTGATATATACAATGCAGACATTGTTAAATCCTCTGAGTGCTAAGATTAACATATTTGTTATAATAAATATATTCCTTCTAATAACAGTTAAATAAAAAGCGAGATGGCCTTTTTGGAAAAAACAAAGAGTAAATAAAGAACGTACTTCACTTATTTTATAAGTCCAGCTCTACAAAGGCAGAGCTATTCAGATTTACATGGTAATGCTGAATGTTTGTAGGAATGACATTCAATATGACCAATGAGAAAATCCTTCTAAACATCTAAAATTTTCACATGTCACATTAGAAAATAAAAGGATTAATCTTTGGCCCATTAAATAAGAATTTTTACTCCAAGTCAGTTTTTGTTGCTTGTCAAAATCCAGTAATTGTTGTTTTCAGGTTGCAGTATTTTTCAAACTTGGCAGTTTTTAAGATGTGTAGACTTCAACTTCCAGCCAATATTCCCCGGTTCACTCATTTTAAAGATGCCGGGTTTGAAAAAGGCTGCTTTATTTACTATACAAGCAATTTTCGATTTATGACCATTTGATCAGTGACCATTCAAAAATACTATGGCGCTGGACAAAGGGACATATGATCCTCTCCCAAAGTTCCAACTTTGGGGGGGAGATCGAATTATTGCAATGCCCCCAGTACACAAAAAAGCCAGGCTCTTCACCGTGTGCCCGTTAGGCCAGGAAGCTAGCTAGGAACACTGGCATGTAGAAACCCTACTGTGAGCAAGAGGCCACTGCCAACTAGGCCCACTCTCTTAGAAGGCTCGGGCCTTCCAGAGGTGGTTATTCAGCAGGTTCTGACCAGTTCTGGAGAACCAGTAGCGGAAATTTTGAGTAGTTTGGAGAATCGGCAAACGCCACCTCTGACCGGAGATTTTACAGTATTCTTCCCCTGCCACGCTCACCAAGCCACACCCACAGAACCGGTAGTAAAAAAAATTGAATCGCACCACTGGGGCCTTCTCACTATTCAACTGCACAGCTCTGCTTACCTTCTCTTTCTATCTAACTGAATTCAGGGTACAGCTATTGTAGAAAGCTAGCTAATGTTTCCAAAGGGCCTCAGAGACATTGCAAAACCAGCCCTCAGCCGGATCAAGCCTTCTAGGAGTGGTGGGATGAATTGAAGGCCCACACACAAGTGGGTGCTTAACGACTGCAATAACTCACAATCCATATTGTGGGCTCAGTTGTGATAGTAAGTTGAGGACTACCTGTTTCCATACTAGTTGTAGTAGTTAGGGAGAGAATCCGAAAGGGGGAAAAAATTGCTTTAGACTTGTTCTTGTTATTGGATGGTGAAGGGATCATTAATTTCAAAGGAGAGTTTTTCGGCACCATTCCATTTAGCTATTTAATTTACATACAGCAGTTTCTAACAGATGAATCAGAACTACAGTATGTTTCAGTGTACCCTCAAAATCAGTTACATCCACTACAATGAATTTACAGCCATCACTTCCATATTACTTTTCAAAGTTATTAAAAGAAATGAAAACATTGCTGCATAAAAAAGCAAAACATCTGTACCGATGACGTACCTGATTATGCAACCGTCAGCTCCACGTGTCACTACAACAGCTTCTGTAGCTTGAAGAGAAATTAATTTAGCAAGTGCTTCAGATGTTTTACTCTGAAATAGAGACAGATGTATGTAGGTAGCCTTCACAATATACTTGCGCTGCTTCCAGTTTAATTTTACATGATGTATTCTAAATATTGGCATACACTCCACTGTTACTAATTGAAGAGCAGAATAATGATGTATTCTAAATATTGATATACACTCCATTGTTACTAATGTAAAAGCAGAGTGGAATGAAAGCTATTCTAAAAGGAGGGCCTAGATGCTAGAACTAAGAATTCCATTCCACTAGTTATGCACTATGCGGAAGCATTAATATTTTAGAGAATGCAAGCCAAAAGACCATCATTCTGAAATACACAATCAGCACCTCTGGGAAATGCCTTTTTCTGGCAAACCTTTCACTGCTATTTCTTGACTAGATGCCTATATTAGAACTTGATTTGTTTGCTCTTTTTCCCCCTTCTCTCATAGGGTAACTGCCCTTTATAACCACCGCTGCTTTTCTTCCATAATATAATGGAGCACATGAGACTTATTTCTATGCAGTCCCAAAGCACCTTAAATCACTTCACCAAGCTTGTACTTTTGTGTGCAATCAAAATATGCCTTGGGGAAAAAAATTAAGAAAAGAGAACAATTGAATCTTTTCACCACACTATGCTAATGCACTTGATAAATACACTGAAAAAACGATATTGTGTTTTTTTTCTCTACTATTATTCCAGAGACCTTCATGTGGAATTCACATATCATCACACCCTTGCATCTTGAGAGGTAGCTTGAACTAAAATGATCCAGCCAATCAAGATAATAAGTGAACTTCATGGTCAATGGAAAATTAAATCCAATTCAGTTGCTCAACATACAGAACCAGATCAATATTACTCAGAGTAACTGAAAGATTGGGCAAACAAAGTCTGATGCTATGAATGCCACTTTTTTTTCTTACCAAATTAAGATGCAGCAGGAGCAGTGGTGGGGTTCAAATTTTTTTTTTTTACTACTGGTTCTGTGGGTGTGGCTTGGTGGGCGTGGTAGGGAAAGGATAAATCTCCAGTCAGAGGTGGGATTTGCTGGTTCTCTGAACTACTCAAAATTTCCGCTACCGGTTCTCCAGAACTGGTCAGAACCTGCTGGATACTACCTCTGAGCAGGAGGTTACAAAGGCAAGGGACTTCTTCCTAGTGGAGGTTGCTGGTAGAAACTCACTTGTCCTAGAGAAACTCACTTGTCATTTATATTAAATGATATAATTTGAATAAACTGCAAACAGTCATCTATCTCAATGGTTCTCAGCCTGTGATCCGTGGACCACTGGGAGGCTGAGATATCATCACAGGGTGTCCTCAAAGGCTTGAAAAAATGTTATGATTTAAATCTTGAGTTAAGTCTTGGGGGCCTGTGGCCATGGTTCATGGCCACAAAAGGTATTTAAAGGGGGTCCGTGGTGAAGAAAAGGTAGACGACCATTGATCTATCTTGTTTATCTTTGTCAATTATACTGGCTTGCATATTTCCACCTCTGATTGCTTTTATGTAAGTCTTCTGACTATTTTTATTCTACTGTCATTTTAATAATTGTACGCTAAGCTGAACGTTTTAAAGACATGGTGCAAGTTTCTAAGAACCTGTATAAAGTGGTAGGCAGCCATGTTTGTTTGAGATTTTCAGGGGAAGTTGCAGGGGATATGCTGATAGCAGAAATGGATGGGGTCCAGTTTTATTCATTTATTTCATTTGTTGCAGTCAAAAGGCCAGCACTAAGAAGACAATTTATATCTAATCCTTAAAAAATAAAATGAAAAGTAGAAATTAAAAGAATTAAAGTTAAGGCATTAATAAGTGATTGCCCAGTCATACTCAACACTGAGCAGGCTTTCAGAAATGGAAATTGTGACACATTTGCAATCTTGTATGTATATGGTGTACAATACAATATCCACCAGCAAACATCTCATATCTAAAGATATATGAACATTGGCAATGAGGTCATTTAGCAAGTCATCACATGACCAGACCTGATTTTACCACCACTTTTACCAATGTTGTTAAACAGAACACTGCTGACATGAAGAAAATCATGTGGTTGCTAAGTAAATCTGGCCTTTAGCCTTCAAGAAATACTAACCTTTGCTATGTGTTCGAGCCATCTCCCAAGGGCTATGAATACAAACAGCATTGGCGGGGTATCAAAAAATGTGATGGGACTCTGTTCAGCCTTTTCAATAACTGCAACTATCAAAATGGTACATGAATAGACATAAGCAGTTGATGTAGCCATTACTATCAGGACATCCATATTGGCCATTTTATGCTTTAATGACTTGTAGGCTTGGACATAGAAGTACCATCCACCCAGGAACTGGAAGGAAGTGAGAGAAAGAGAGGAGCAATTAGATTTCCAACATGTCCTGTCTAGATGTCTCAATAGAACTTTTAAAAGATTTATAGGTAATTATATAATGGGAGATGTTAAAAACAGAGTATTTAAAGAATCTCCATACCTGAACCAAAGTACAAAGTACAAAGAAGAGAAGGTTTAGAATAGACAGTCCAGGAACCAGGTTTTGCTCCAACACCATTGATTCATGATGGTCACCAATTGGTAATAACATATACACCATTAAGACCATAACTGGAATACCAAATACCAAGCTACATAAGAATGATTTCTTCCATCTGCAATGGCAGAGAACCCACACTGTTAGAAGATAAAGCTTTCCTCACAACTTGATTGACAAAAGCAAATTATACCACTACTCCTAACTTGTCATCAGTTTTGATACAAATCAGCTCTGAACATGGATTGGCGTGCTTCTATATTTTTTTATATTACGGGACCTATGTGTGCAGAGCTACAATATTTGCCTTGCAGCAATCTGGATGACCATTAGCAAAAAGTCACCTGGAGTTTTTGCAATTCAGCTGTGATAGCCCATACATACAGAGAAGTGTGAAACAAAGGAATTGAAGACTATAGTAAAAGGCATAGTGTGCGGTTGGCCAATCAGATCAGAAACAATTCATTTAGAAGTTATTCATGAAAAATGAGAAATGTGCCCATTTCACCACTCCACCTGCAATTCCATCATAGAGTTGGCAACTAAGAATTCCTCAATCTGTAACATTTCAATGACTGCAGGGAGAAGAAAATATGTTTTTCAGTGGGTGGACATCTAATTGGAGAGGAATATCCTTGGAGTATTTATTTATAAAATATTCTTTGGTTGGCAGATATACTCACTGTTGGATTTCCTGTTTATGATCCAAGTTATGATCTTTTGGATCTCTTTTAGCCAAAGATGCTTGAAAACCAATTCCCTTTATAACAAAAAGCAAATAAATACCATTACAAAAACAAATGCAAACAATTATTAGATGATTATGTTACACTAATAAATGTTACTTTATTAATTACCAGAGCTGCATTTGTAATGAGAGGCTTAAAAAAAAGGGAAGCCTTAATTTTTACTCATGGTGAATACCATTCAATGTCCAAATACGGCAGGTTTTGCTGATTAGGAATGTGGAAACTGTAACCCGATAAGGTAGTCCTCAATTTATGACCACAACTGAGTCCTGAATTTAGGCTGTAAGTTAGTGAGATGCAAATATGACTGCCTTGCTCAATGACCACAATCTTGGCTCTCCCTGTTGCATCGTTAAACAACCATGAAGTTTGCTAAGCAGACAGAGTGAAAGAACTACCTGCTGAAGGAGGGCAGGCAGTTTCCCCAGCTCCATTTTATTTATTTATTTTATTTGTCAATTGCTTATGAGATAATAGGTATAAGTATAAGCATAGTTATGAATACATGAAATGGAAACATATAAGAAAAATAAAAGAAACAATAGGAGAGGGACGGTAGGCACATTGGTGCGCTTATGCATGCCCCCTACAGACCTCTTAGGAAAGGGGAGAGGTCAATAGTAGAAAGTCTAAGGTTAAAGTTTTCGGGGTTTGGGGATGAAACCACAGAGTCAGGCAGAGTATTCCAGACATTGACCACTCTGTTGCTGAAGTCGTATTTCCTGCAATCAAGTTTGGTGTCATTAACCTCGAGTTTGTATCTATTGTCTGCTCTTGTATTGTTATGGTTGAAGCTGAAATATTCATTGACAGGTAGGACATTGCAATGTATGATTTTATATACTACACTTAGATGGGACCGAAGGCGGCGTAGTTCTAGGTTTTCTAGGTCTAGAATTTCAAGTCTGGTGGCATAAGGTATTCTACAATGAGTAGAGGAGTGGAGAACTCTTCTTGTGCAGAAGGGAACTGCAGCACTGGGCTGGAGAAAAGAAGCCCAGATGACAAAGATCTGACCTTCCTTGCTCTACCAATGGACTTCTTCACCCGATCTCTTTGAGAGCAAAAGCGCTTCCTGGCGGATTAATTTCCCCCCCGCTGAAGGCGGAGTTTCTCCGCTAGGTAGGAGAGGAACTGCAGTACTGGACCGGAGAAAAGAAGCTCAGATCCCCAAGATTTGACCTTCTTTGCTCTAGCCCAGTACTGCAATTTGTGAGGCTGGGTAAAGAAGGAACTTTGTGAAGGAACTTTTTCAACCAGCCTCCCTGAGAGCAAAAATGCTGTTTGCCAAAGAAACTCCGCCCTCCTCAGATGAAATCAATCAATCAGATAGCAGGCTTTTGCTTTTGTTTTTTGCTCTCAAAGAGGCCAGTTGAAGAAGTCCTTCCAATGTTGACTATTTGGAAAAGCCAGCAGGGAAGATTCCACATGGTGTTCACATGATTTGGGGAGAGTCTGGCAACCTGCTATAAGTGCAAATGGCTGGCCAAGTGCCCAGATTGCAATCATGTGACGGGGGGGGGCTGCAACAGCTGTACATTTAGGCTGCAGGTTATAAGTCCTTCATTCAGTGCCATCATCACATTGAACAGTTGCTAATGAGTGGTTGTTAGGTCATGACTGTCTGTGTATCTGGTAGATGCCGGGTTAGGGAAGATTACCATATCGATTTGCAACTTTCTAAAAAAAATGCACAACAGCACAAAAGTTGCTAATAGTCTTCTGATATCAATCATTCATCTAGGCAAGCAGGTGGGGAACGATGGCCCTTTGATGACTTGTGGACTTCAACTCTCGGAATTCCTGAGCCAGCTGTGCTGAGTTGAAGTCCACAAGTCATCGAAGGGCCATCGTTCCTTACCCTTGATCTAGGCAATCCAGTTGAGAAGTTACTACCTTCCAAGGCCCCTGGAGACTAGTTGTTGCTCTTTAGGGGGATGAGTATCTGTACATCTTGGAGATGCTAGGTTAGAGAAGACTACCTTATTGATTTGCCACTTACTAAGAAGTGCAAAATAACACAAAAGTTGCCAGTGATCTTCTAATATCAATCATTCATCTAGGCAACCCAGTTGAGATTTATCAACTTTTCCAAGGCTTGGGAACTGCGTATCTATTGTAGCAGTCTCCCCTAAACATCCCAGAAGTGAATTCTCCCTGAATTTTCATTGGTATAGAAATGGTTAGTTTATATTATTATAGAAAAGTAAAACGTTGGATTTTGATGTTAATGCTTTATTCTACTGCAATGGAGGGAGTTGGAAATCAGCACTTTTTTTTTCTTTTCTCCCTCACTTTCCCCCCCTTCTCCTCCTCACTGTGTCCTCCTATTTGCTTTTGTATTTTTATATTTTATTCTATAATCTAATAAAAATGTTTAAAGACTGCAACTTCCAGAATTCTCAACACCAGCTACACTGGGTTGGGTACTCTGAGCACAAAAATTTGGAATGCGCCTGGATTGGGAAGATTAAATATAATGTCAATATTAATTAATATTAATCGATTACCATCTTGGCTCTTAGAAATGTTTGCTTTAATAGCTTACCTCAACAATTTTTATAATGTCTCGAGGACCAATTACTTCTGGATCATAACGAACACGGGCTTTTGAAGTGGCTAGGACTACAGATGCATGGAGAATGCCGGGGGTTTCGGTAAGCTTGGATTCAATGCTATGAACACATGAGCTACAAGTCATCCCTAGAATCTAAGCAAAAATTGAGTTAGTTGTCAGCACAAGAATCTGCTTTGGGCTGTCAGATTGACCATTGCTCCATTGTATCTATATCTCCCATATTAAACAAAAAGACAAAAAGTACTAAGTTTCATTAGTGTGATACTTTACACAACCTCCTGAAGTTCCAGCCCAAGAGGGCATCTATAGAGGACAGAAAATGAAAGGGAAATACAGCCAATGAGAATCCCAAGGGTGAACCTTAGCTTTCCCTAATTTAATGCTAAATTTCATCACATGCTAGCTGGGAGATGGGCTGGCAATATATTGGGGATTCTCAACTGTTACATTTGCCTTTCATAAAAAAATTTGTAACAATTCTAACATTGCAAAGTACGGTAAGTACATTCCCTTTGTCAATCTTTTTTCCTGGGAACATCTCAGATGCTCACATTTATCAAAAGTAGCTGGAATAAATGTAGAATTGTATGAATGTATGCAAATCTATCCAGTTGGTATAATGCTTTAAAACTTGACAATGAAACAAATTAAAAGTACAAACACAGATGTACAGAAAACTATGGGTGTATAAAAGTACGACTTTAATGGCAAAGCCAATTGTGTAACCTGCATTTAAAATGTGCTGCTGGGATCCAACATTCAATGTTTCAAAAGTCATATGCATGAACCTAAAAGAAAGTACATTTATTCCTTGTTGAATATTCATATTTGCATTTTTCTGTTTAGGATCAATACGAAGCTTCTAAGACTTAGTGTCATGATGCTCACCTTGACATCTATGTTTCCATTTGTGCCAGCATAATCTTGTAAGACTGAAGCTTCAAAACCCAATTCCTCAATCAACTGGATTATTTCAAGAGGTTGGATTTTATCTGGCTTATATATTACTTCCACTTTCCCTGCCATCAAGGCAACAAGCACAGAGACTATTCCTGTAAAAGCAAAGCTGCATCAAACAAATAAATTCTTTCCTGCGACATACCTAACAGTCTGAACACAATGGTAGTACTCAGTCCAGCCTTAAAGTGTAATATTTATTACTTAATCCAGTTACCATTTTAGGTAGCCTGATGTGAAAGTAGATCTTTCTCAAATCTATTGTCTTCCTTTCTAAGCAGATATGTTTACAAGGCATGTCTAACACCAAATCAAAGTTATATTCATGTCATTGTTAAGTACTTAACATCTGAGGCTAGGTTCATTCCAACAGAGTTATTCACATAACAGTAAGATGCTAAGATCGCGCCTATAGTTATTGAGCAAGCTAAATAAGGAGAACCCAAATAACATAATGAAAAAATGTGCCACGCTATGTTACCATCTTCTTTTTGTAAACTCTTCTCAATGCTTGAAACACACGATGCACAATTCATGCCTTTTACAAGCAGGAAACATTTTTCAGTGTCCCTTTTACTGGACAATTCTGGAAAGTTAGTGCACAACTTCTCTTTTGGCAAAAATACATCTTCAGATGACAGTTCTGGGACTTTGGTTTGGAAGGAAACAGAGGTCATCTCACTCGACTCTATACCTCCATCAGTCGGTTTTCCAATTACTGTATCTAAAATAAGATCAATATCGCATGAATATGTGGAGCAGAAGAAACATTAGTTAATCATTATCCCAAAGTATTTTAGGTTGCTTTTGGAAGCGTTGCCTTTCTTCCTAGCAGTACTATATTTCTGTAGTTAAATGAAGAATTTGAAACAAATATGTGTTGGAATGCCAATCCCAGATGGATTTTAATTTTCAAAAGATGAAAGATATGGAAACACTTCTGAGAGTTTTGAACTATTTAAAACATGGACAGGCATTTGTGTGTGTGTGTGTGAGTGTGTGTGTGTGTGTTGAAGTCCACAATCTATCAATGATAATTGATTGGGGGCTTTAGGATGGACAGAGCAAGCCAGCTGAGGAAAAGAACATCCATTGTCTCTGATTCCCTCCTTTTTCCTTTCCTTGAAAGCTTCTTCGTTCCTTTTCCAAAACATAAGATTCTTATGAGACATGTAATCTCTGGTACAACAAATTGTGAAATATTTATGCCAGTCAAGCCTACTTAGTATTTTGATGGAAGACTACCTGAGACTATTAAGATTGTAGGGCAAACTGGAAAATCGGTTCAACGGCAAACCCATGCTAGGGAAAAAGAAGACTCAGGGTTAGAGTTAGAGGCCAGGTAGTCACCAGGAGTAAATCTAAATATGTTTTTTTCAAACATTTTGCTATGTTAAAAGACAACAAGTTACAGTGATCTTAACCTGCACATGATGGATATTTCATCAGCAGCTCAGAATGTTATTATTCTGAAATAACTCTACTGAATTTATGGATATGGCAGGAGAAGTCTGTGCTGGACATAGTTTTTGGCTTTCTACACAGGATATAGTTTTCTACAAAGTCTGGTGGGCTTAAAAACAGTAACATAAAAAAATCAGTTTCTAGCTATTTCTGAAGGAACTGAAAATAAGTTTCTATTATCCAAGCATCCTTTTTGTCTTTCAAGGACAGATCTAACCCTGCAACTAAAAGAGAGGCATTATTTTCATGGATAGAACTCATGAGTTCCACATTAATTGAAAGCTATAGTCAGTTCCTAACCTGGAGCTCAGCAATAGCAATATTTTTCTTCATTAAGTATCTAATATTTAAATACCATGGCACATCTGGTATTTAAGTATCAAAGCTCTGTATTTTACCAGTATACAGAATCAGAGGTGGTATTCAGCAGGTTCCGATAAGTTCTGGAGAATCAGTAGCGGAAATTTTGAGTAGTTTGGAGAACCGGCAAATGCCACCCCTGACTGGACATTTTACAGTATCCTTTCCCTGCCACGCCCCTCCCAAGCCACACCCACAGAACCAGTAGTAAAAAAATTTGAATCCCACCACTGTACAGAATGTACCCAATTCAAAAAGCCATGTACACATTTAGGATCTAACAGCTGCAACCCTAGGCCAGGGCTTATAAATTTGTGTTCCAAATTTTAACCCAATCAGAAGCAGCTCAAAATGTTTAAGCATTTAAAATTCATCAGTTGACACTAGAGTTTTCATGCATCTTGATTCAACACCAGCAAAAGCTGTATCATACAATACCTGTTAGGACAAAAGCATCAAATCCCATGTCTTCTATAGCAGCTCGTATCTCTTCCGAGTTGGTCATAATGGAATTGTAAGACACAACTGCGGTACCTTCAGTTAAAGATACAGAGATGTGCATCACCCCTTTCTTTTGGGATATGGAGCCTTTAATAGAATTTACACAAGAATTGCAGGTCATTCCATCAATTCTGAGGAGAGCTGTACTGCATCCATTTTCCCCCTGTACTTGGGAAAGGTGACTGAAAGAAGGTATGGAAGAGGCAGCAGTTGAGATAATTTGTCCGTTTTGGCCTTCCACTCCACAAGAAAAAACTAGGTTAAAGTTACCAGAGGTAATGGCTTGGATGGCTTGCTGAAATGAAGCTGGAGTGATGAGCCTTTGGTCAAACCACACAGTAATCTTTTTTTCGTCCGGGGATACCCTGGTACCCTGTACTCCAGTCATCTCTGAAATTAAACCGTCCATATTGTTAACACATGATCGGTCATGCATTCCTTCGATTTCTAGTACTGCAACGCATATACTGGATCCAATGCTGTCCCCAGTATTTCTGTCACCATTTTGTTCACTGGACGTTTTTACATTTATCTGCTGTAAGCGTTCAACATCAATGAAACCTAGTTCCAAGGGGGCTTGCTTATCCTTTATGGTGCATTCATATCCCAGGCCGTCTATGCTATTCTTTAGTTCTTCGGGCTTAATAATAAGGGGATAGTAAACGACGATAGCTTCTTGGTTGTTGAGAGCCACTTTGATTTTCTTCACCCCGTGTAATTTCCCAATATTTTCTTCAATAGCATTGACACAAGACTGACAGGTCATGCCTTCTATTTTCACCTTAATAACAGCTTCACTGGACCATTGGCCTGAAGTCTGGGTTGCCTCCACAACATTGGTGTCAAATCCCAGTTTTTTAATTTCCTGGCAGATTTGCTGAGAGCTTATTTCCAGTCCCGAATATTTTTCAGTTATTTGGCTTTGTTCAAGAGATTCCTTGACATTCACAATTCCTGATAGCTTGGAAATGTTGTCCTCTATGGATTGGATGTATTCTTGGCAGTTGATACCCGAAAGATCAATGGTAGTTGTGTTTAATTGAGAATGAAGAGAAGGTGAATGACCTGAATCCCCCTCGAAGCTTAGGTTGGTAAAAGCAAGTTTCTGCTTCATTGCCAAGGCTGATATGTGGCTAGATGAAAGGTGCTGAGGCACAGCCTGAAATAAAAGAAAATTTAAACCAAACATTAATTCTGCTGTTTTAATATATGGGATGAGGTAATAATCCTTTTGTGTAAGCTTGCTACTTATTTGTTAGGAATACTATCTTTAGACATTTCTAAAGTGAACAGTTGTGAATATGCTATTTGTAGTCTTTAAAAACAATATTTTTCTGTGCTCACAAAGAATTGTTTAATTGAGAGATCACGTATTTTCTTCCAAAAGTCAAACAAGAGGAATGTCCCTTAGCAAGAGCAGAGGACACTGAGAACAAAATACTTTCTGATCCTTTTATTTACACATGTCCTAATAATACTTGGGAGTGTGGAGAAGGACTTTTGGAACTTGTACTTAGCAGGCAGTAATAAGACTCTTCAATTTGTATTTTGTAAATCTATATATATATATAATAAATATAGCTGTGCTTAAAATTCATATTTATATGTTAAGTGCATGTCTTTAGTGAAGCATTTCAGTGTTAAGGCTGCAATCCAAACATGGTACTGGGTTCATGTCTTGCACTGAGGTACAGTTTTGTTTCTTACCTAAACCTCAGTTGCCAGGTTTACAAATGGTGCTAAAGCATAAAGCATGATTAATAAAACATAAATTTATCAGACATACAAAAATATACTCAACCCTTCAATGACCAGGTTCTGACTGAACTCTTATAAAATCGGAGCGCCACATTAAATTAGACAGCCACCATTGTTCAAAGTATGTGCTATGCTTCTAATCTAAACACAGTACAAAATCCTGGGCTTCTATTGGCTGAAAAACTGGTATTCAAAATAGAGTCTTCAGCACAGTTTCATTTTGTTAGGCTTACCCATATTTTCCTGTTTAGAGAGCCAACAATTTAAGGAGAAAACCCGAACTTAAGAATTTTTTTTAAAAAAGCCACATTGACCCAGGATGCTGAGAAAAATGGGGTGAAGTGGGAAGATCCAATAAGTAGAGGTAGTCCTCGATTTACAGCAGTTCATTTAGCGGCTGTTTGAAGTTACAATGCCACTGAAAAAAGTGACTTATGAGCGTTTTTCACTCTTACAACCACTGCAGCATCTCCCTGATCACGTGAGCAAAATTCAGAAGCTTGGCAACTGACTCATATTTATGACAGTTGCATAATCCTGGGGTCATGTGATCATCTTTTGTGATCTTCTTACAGGCAAAGTCAATGGGAAAGCCATCTTTACTTAACAACCATATTACTAATTTAACCACTGCTGTTTCACTTAACAACTATGGCAAGAAAGGTCATAAAATGGGGCAAAACTCACTTAACAAATGCCTCACTTAACAATGGTCATAAGTGAAGGACTACATGTATTCTGCCCTAGACCTCTTGGAATCTGTCACAACAACAACAAAATTCTCCTGAAGACAGACTTACAAGACCGACAAGGAAAACACCAATTGATTTTGTCAATTGATTTTATTATCAGAATGTTTCAAATTAATTTCTTTAAAACAAGTGACAGGAAAGAATTAAAACTAAGTGTAAAGTGATAAAACTAGGTACAGTTGAGTATTAGGTATGATCCAAGGCTTTTAAGAAAACTCTAACTATGTATCTACAGCTGCTTACACTGCTGCAGTTTATTGAACTGAGAATTATTGCTAGTGTCAATTTCCAATAATGAGCTTATCTGCAATTACAATTTGTCACTCTTTCCAAGCAATTACTATTATGAAAACCTTACATGCAGCCTAAGATTTGATACCCTGTAATAACTAAACTACTGGCTGATGCAGCTGCGGAAATGTTTTCTCCACCAATAAAAAAAAGCAAACTTTATTTTTTTTATTCTGGAGAGAAAAAGAGATACTGCTGGCACATATTATATAACCATATTATACAACCATATATTATATAACCATAACATTACAGAAACTGCTAGTAAACTGATTGTTTCAAGAGAAGCCACTGCATTCTCTCTGTAGAAGCACAGCTTACATTCATACCACAACTCGTAACTCCACTGAGTTGCTCCATGAGGCACAGACATTGTACTTCAGCCTGAATTTCCCTTAAAAAAAAAAACCCACTCCAAACACACAGCTCAAACCACAGCATAGGTCCAGGTAGGTTAATCTGAATCCCTCCAGCCCCTGTACACTGACCTGTCTGTCACTGCTGTCCAGTGGTAAGTCCCTGAAGGAAGCGTCTTTCTCTTTTGGAAATGCATCCTTAGTTCTCACAATAGCTCCTTGCCTGCAACATTCATTCTCTTGCAATATACACATGTTTTTAGAAGGCTGCCTTTTACCAAAATTAACCAGATTAATGTTTTTATGGTTCAGAGTTGCAACTGAGGACTGGCTTGTTCTCAGAGACATTCTTCTGTTTTCCTTTGCTTTTCTACCTCCTCATGGTACTGACCACCAAATGAAAAAGCGTTGCTTGCTTCATTTAGTATTGCAAGAATTCCTCCTCCCCTGCCCTCTGTACTCTCTGGACAGTCAGATCGGTTAGATCACTGAGTGAACCTTTAGCCTTCTCCCATATCCGTAGATTATGTTTCCACTGCACATGGTTACAAATAGGGTTTAATTTTTTCCCACCCATTGTCTGCCTCATACTCATTGAAAAATGGCATTTAATACGATTAATCTTTGTACACAGCTCTCCAGTGTCCTCAGCCAAGGTTGCCTTTCACAAGCTTGTCAAATATGGCCCGGGTGAGGAAATCCCATGTATAATTAACTTTTCCAGCCAAACTTTTTTTCATCTTCAATCAAAAGCATGTTCAAAACACTGGGATCCCAGATTTAAAGAGATCCGTTTTTAAAACATGAAAAGGGTACAATACTTATTGAAGTTTTGTTGTGCGCCAGACAGAAAATGTGAGCTGTGTGATGAAAAATGATCAGTCCTACTAACATATGCAGAAGGAACGAAAATATCAAGCAAGGGTACTTTATGAATTATATTTACTTAATAAAAAGGATCTGAGTAAATGTTATCTAGCTTTTCTTTCTTGCTGCAAGTTACTCCTATTTCACTGACATGACTTCTGAAGTCTGTGAGTCTCAGATCATGAATCTGTGGCAGTTTATTCTCCATATAGAATTCCATTTCACATTGTGTTTACTAAATGAATCGAATCAAGCTTGCTATTATTTCAAAATTCAATTGATATTTGCTTTCAATATTTCAATATGCTAACTAAAACACTACTGTCAGGCATCAAGCTCCCAAAAATCTTACCAAAACAAGCTTCCTTTGTCCATGCCACAACTTCAGCAAGGTTTCATTATACTTTTTTAGGAGAGCCACAAGATAACCTTTCAGGAAATTCTTAACTATTTCCATTGCTAAAGTATTGGTCCCAATTCTCTAATCAGTAAGCAGCTTCCTGGAGCAGCTTTGATTTATTTATTTTTTTAAGTAAAACTATGGCAGGTTTATTGGCATGTTGCACTGTAATGTTTGCAGTTATTTGCATATTCATAAGGTAAATATCAATGCAGACACAAAAAATAGAAGTAGGGAACCTGTGGACCTGCTAGTATCACTGCACTACATTTCCCAGCATGCTTCATCATTTGCCACACTGGTTGGGGAAGCTGAGCTTGTACTTCATTAAACATCAACAAGGCTCACCTCAAATGCTACATAGCTTAATCCAAATTTGTTAAATACATTTCTATCCTCTCCCCCAGCATGCTTATCTAACAGTTTTGTTATAATATCCTTCCCTAGTCCCAATGGTACTTTTTCAAGAGGCAACTGGACTTTCTGGTTTTATTTTGAAGATGTTTCACTTCTCATCCAAGAAGCTTGTTCAGCTCATCCTTCCCTAGTGTTCTTAAATCTTAGTTTCTCCTCAGAAAAGGATGTGCATTAGAGCATCCTCAGGTCAAATGAAGAAAATCTTCCCCTGGTTTTGATGTCTCCCCTCTGATTCATATCTTAGTTTAAAGGAAGGGTTTTTCCACATAATCACAGAAAATGTCCTTGCAAACTGTAGCATGAAAACAGCTAGCCTGATCTTGGAAGGGCAAATACGCTCCCTTTTCATAATCTTTTGGATCCTCTCATAACAAAAGGCACTAAACAAAAGGAATGTAATTTGAACTTCAGACTCTAAAATAAAACTGAAGAAAGGGAAAAGATGTTTAATAAGAGAAAGTAATAGATCAGATGTGCTTACGCATTAAAAGCAGCTTATTCTCTAAAAACAGGATGCCTCTTCCCTATGAGTGAAATGGGTTGGGCTGAGAGAGTGTGATTGGCCCAAGTCAATCATGCCTAAGGTAGCAGTAGAACTCATGGTCTCTTGATTTCTGGCCTAGTGCCTTAGACCAAACTGGCTGCTAATCTTATTTCAATAGAAGAAGGAATCATTTTATTTTTGATTAAAGTATTATTTATTTGTTGGTTTAGAGAAATGACGGTTCCTATTGTCTAAGTGTTAAGAAAATAATTTCAACAGATGTATCCCTTGGAGTTGTCCATTCTTCTGGAAAAAAAGCCACAGTGCTTATTAGAACACAGTAACCTGTGTTCATACATTAAACTTCATACATTAATGCATAAATCGTGGATTTCACTATCATTTTCTCAGTTTTAAGAGAAGGTTGTGAAATGCACAACCCTCCATATTTTGTCTTGTACTCATAATTCCCAGTTGGTAAAAGCATTGAGAGTGAAGACTGTAATCCAAACCACTTAGAAGATCTGATTTTTTTACCACTGTAATTATTAATTACAAGTTGCAATTTGTTAAAAAAAAACATTATGTTTGATGAGGCTTTCTGGGATTTCCTCAAAATCTTTGATGTACAGGATTTCTCATCCAACAGTGCTGTTGAACTCCCACATTTCCAAAACATTGATCTTGAGGTCTGTTATGGGGTGATCACAGAAACACTCTGATGTTTCTTTGTCCTTGTTTTGTGTTTTGATGTGTCCATTAATTCTTTTGCACAAAGATTGACCCATTTGTCCTAAATAGAATCCAGAGGAACAATGCTGGCAGGTGATGGCGTATATCACCATAGAGAAAGGCGGCGAGGGGGGGGGGGGGAACCTCTTTGAACTTTTACACCTGTTTGTGCCAGCTTTTGTTTCATAAGTTGTCCTTTGTCTATGGCCCTTTCAGTTTTTTAAAATCTAAGGCTTTTTGTGCAGAGAGGCAGCCATACATTGTACAGTACATTTAAAGCAACAGCATTTCCCCAAATTTAAATATAAGATTATTTTCCTTGGGCCTACAATTCATTCATGGCAAAAATATAGTGAATTATGATTTATTGAATTCTGGAATAATTACTACTGCTACTAAGAGCTCTGTAAGTCGCCAAGAATCAGCATGAACACATATTGTATTCTAATAAATAAGGAGGATTTTCATTTTAAAGTCCTGTTTTTATGCCTTCAGATGGAAATCAAAGATGACTGAAACTGTAACAAATTATAATGAATTCACTTTATATAAACTCACAATTACAACTTTAAAAGCTTGTCTTTCAAGAAGAGAAAGAAGAGCTCTATAAATAAATGGAATTATAAACATGTTATAAAATGTTCTTTACTATGAACATCACGAGTCTATTCCCTAGTTGCTCAGTTGCCCCAATTACCAAAACTGCCTAACAAAGCAAAAAATATTTATTTAGTTAAGTCACTCAAATAAGAGGATGTTGACTTGTTCCTTCTCTTATCAGCAAAGTGATAAAACTAAAATTACGTCTTGGTTACAATAGTTAGCTTATAACAGAGGCAATAAATCAAAACTGCTTGTCCTTTAATGAGAGAAATTAATCTTGACATGAGAACTACTAAATAAAACCTCATTAAAATCGATCCTAGCTTAGGGTATATAAAACTGAAATTCCTCTGATGGATATATATGAAGGAAACTTTTAAGAAAGTGCACAAGGGACCTTCTCTTTGGCATGTCCTCTTTAGCAACTTTTTTTTCTCAATTATATGGCACCAACTGCTTTGTGAAGTCTGCTCCACTATAATGTCGCTAGCTGATGATTGGTTTGCCTGTAGCATTATAATTTATAACATGGTTTGTTCAGTTTTATCTGAGCATTCTGTGTAAATTCAACCATGGTTTATAAACCTCATCCATAGCTTAGTATCACTTACGAACCTAGCCACCGTGACCTTTTGAACACTATGAATAGAGCAAATCATGGAAGTGTGGCCATTTCATCTTTCTATGAAATGTCAGATGTCATTTCTCACAGCCCCTCAGAATTTTATATTTACCCTATAACTGTGAAGCTGAATATGGCAATTTGACTATTATCTGTTAATGTGTGTAAAATTTAGCAAGGCTGATAACATGTACAGTGAACATATGAGGCCTCAATGATCAATGACAGACTGCTTGCAAAAGTAAAGTGTTTAAGTGCATTAAAGTTAACTTAAGAGAGTGGAGAGAAGAAGCTGACATAGGAAAATATATACTAAAAAACACTGTTGACCTCTGTGAAAAATTAAACCAGTTATGTAAATAAGGATAGTTTTCTAGACCTCTGTATGGACACAATTTCTTCCCATATTATTTGTTCACACAGTGTGTGTTATAAGATCTAACTGTTTACAACAAACTAGTCCTTTGAGTAAATGAAATATATGTTTCTCCCTTCCTGGAGAAACACTAATAAGAGAAATAACCTTTAGTATAAGAACTCTGTCTTAATTATTTTGAAGTAGTGGCAACAACACTTCACCCTCCATTTATTTACCCTCCCCCAACAAAATTAGAAAAGAAATATGACACTTCTGACCAAATAAGCTCATTTTCACCATAGTCTGTACTGAAAAGTCTGCAGTAATAACTTATGCGGCCTGAATGAATTAGGGCCCTTTGATGGAAGGAACCGTCTCACCCTTTTATGAATTTAGATAACTGAAGCTAGATTTGCAGATAAAAATGTTGCTCTCATAAGCAAGCAAGGAAGGCCTTCTGCACCGCTCCCAAGCTATGGGGCACAATCTCTCAAATTCTGCATTTGTGGGATCTATGATTCTTTGTTCTTTGTGTACGCGCTAACACATCGGAGCCGGAGCAAGGAACAAGGACAAATTGTTGCCATTTCTTAACCAGAATTGTAGCAAACTTAAACTTTGCAGCCTTGTATGCTTTATGCAAATGATCAGTGCATGTTGTGTGATGTAATGCGTTTGTGATAGGACGTTAACAAAAATTGCTACGTTAACAAAGATTGCTTGTAATAAAAGAGGGTTTCGGAATTTGCTCTGGGCTCTCATCCCGGGACAACCTTGCGTTGTGTCTTTTTTCCATGAGAGACCACCACAAGTGGTGACCCCGACGTGATCTGCGCGAGCAGATACGGGTTCTGCTCTCCTGTACTTATCGCCTGGAAGAGGCAAAGGTGCGCACCATAATCGATAACTGTCGCAGGCGACGATTATCTTCGTAAGTATGGGAGGAAAACTGTCACAACATCAGGAGAAGCATATTACAGAGTTGTTGAAGTTAGTCAGAACCAATTTCTTTATCTTTAGTTCTTCTGGTAGGGAAAAAAACTGTTTGTCACGATCCAATGTTAAATTGTTAATGCATAGTGTATGGACGCAGTGTCCATGGTACCCTGAACGAGGTTCCTTAAAATTGGAAACGTGGAGACAGATTGGCAATGTTCTCCACGATGAGCCTCGGGCTGATTCAGAAGTTTTAACTTATTGGAAGATGGTTATTACTGCTTTAGAAGCCCAGCAACAGCCATTATTGAAACCATTATTGGATCCACCTCCGTATCAAAATAAGGTAGTCTTGTGTCCGCCTGTCTCGAGATTGGAAGATGTGGTATCTCCCCCGACAGCTCCTAAAAATCCATCAGGAGATGTCAAGGTGGGAACTCCTAAAATAAATACACCCCATGCTGGGAGAGTTCAAGTAGCTATGCAAGCGGCTTTTCAAGCAGGACAGCTGGAGGGGGAGGAGATTGACTCCATGCAATTGTTTCCCGTTCAGAGGCAAGTTGATAATGCAGGAAATTTACAGGCTGTCTGGAATCCACTGCCTTTATCTCTTTTACGGGAAGTAAAGAAATCTGTGAAGGAGTTTGGCATACAAAATCCATATGTTCAGGGTTTGCTTCACAGTTTGGGGCAAGCTCAAAAGATGATTCCGCAAGATTGGAAAGACTTAATGAGAATGATTCTGAACGGGACACAATACGTGGTATTTGATGCAGAATATCAAAGAGAAGCAATTAACAGAGGAAATAATTCAGGGGGTTTGTATATACCTGATCAAATCTATGGGGCTGGGCAATTTGCAACCGTGGAGCAACAGGCAACAAATCTGCCGGATCATTGCTTCCCCGTTGTTATGGTCGCTGTTATGGGAGCGCTAAGGCGAGTGGAGGAGGCAGGAGTGCCTACTAAATCCTTTTCACAAATCAAACAAGCAGCTACAGAGCCATACGCAGATTTCCTTGAGAAGCTCCAAAATGCCATTCAGCGACAAATTTCTAATCCGGAAGGTGCAAAGGAACTTTTGATGAAATTGGCAGTGGAAAATGCAAATACAGATTGTAAGCGGGTTTTGCAGCCTTTGGTCGCGTGGGGGGAGGCAACCTTGGCAGATTTGATTAAAGCTTGTGCAGTAGTAGGTTCGCAATCTTATAACATGGAGACCTTGGCTGTAGCTTTGCAAAAGGGTCTTAAACCTACTGGGAATTGTTTCAACTGTGGGAAGCCTGGGCATTTCAAAGCCCAATGCCGGGCCCCAGGGGGAGGAGCTGCTCTTTTTCGGAAGAAACTTCCACAGCAGAACTCAAATCCTGGGGCAAGTCCAAAAACAGTATGTCCCAAGTGTAAAAAGGGTTTCCACTGGGCGAATCAGTGCCGCTCTCAGGCTGTGCCTTCAGGAAACCGATAAGGGGGTACGCAGCTAACCCTGCTCCAAAGGTTGCACCTGTGCTCAACGCATCACCAGCAACTACAGGAAGTGCTGGTCTGGACTTACGAATGTTAAAAGATATCATTATAACTTTTCCAAATCAAGTTTATATTGAGGACACCCATTTAAAGGGCCCCCTTCCTCCGCAAACGGTAGGATTGGTCTTGCCTCGTTCCTCAGCTTCTAAGAAAGGGTTTTTTGTGATTCCAGGGGTTATTGATCAGGATTATACAGATATTATAAAAATTCAATTTTATTCAGATGTACCTGCTAATCTTGCAGCTGGAGACTCCATTGCACAATTGATAGTGTTACCCTATACTCCAATTAATCCGTTGATAGGGAAGCCTTGGATAGGGGGTTTTGGCTCTACAGAATGTTGTTCAGAGCTATTGGCCTTAGTGAAAAACATTAAGCCATCTCAGCCCAAGTTGAATTTTCTTATAGAAGGGAAATTGTTTTCCGGTGTTGTAGATTCCAGAGCAGATGTTTCAGTAATTCGGCAAGAAGAATGGCCCAAAGAGTGGCCTACGGAAGATTCTCCGGCTGTAAGGGGGGTAGGAGGTATGCAATTTGCTAAAAGTAGTGTTAAATGGCTTGTGGTTACCCATGAATACAGGAGGCCAGGGGCAATTCAGGCTGTAATTCAGACACTGGTAATGCCTTTGCATGTCAATTTATGGGGGCGTGATTTGCTTTCTCAATTTGGAGCTACCATAACTTTGCAGGATTGAGATGCTAAAATTAACTTTATTGTCCGAGGTTCCTGTGTGGGTGGACCAATGGCCTTTAACCACTGAGAAATTGTTTGCTTTGCATGAATTAGTACAGGAGCAGCTGGGTCTGGGTCATATCGAGCCTACCACTAGCCCGTACAACACTCCTGTTTTTGTGATAAAAAAGAAAAGCGGAAAATGACGTTTTTTGCACGATTTGCGCACCGTCAATGCCATCATTCAACCTATGGGCTCTCTTCAATGTGGCCTACCTAATCCAAATTTAATCCAAGACATTGGGATCTCATTGTTATTGATTTAAAGGATTGTTTCTTTTCCATCCCTTTGGATCCACAGGACAAAAAATTACAGCCCAACCATAATCTAATGCAATTACGGTGTATGCTGATGGTGGGAAGCATTATGGAGCCTGTGTTTGGCAGCAGGATGGTAAATGGGTCACAAAAATTACACCCCTTCAAACCTCTCCGCAGTGTGCTGAATTGGCTGCGGCTATCTTGGCATTGCAGCACTTTTCTTCACAAAAATTTAATCTTATAGTTGACAGCTTGTATGTTTACCAAACTTTAATTAACATAGAGTTTGCCTATCTCTCTCCTTCTACTGACAACAACCTGCTTAGCTTATTCCTTACTTTGCAGCAGCTTATGCAACGACGTGTGTATCCTCCTTTTGTGCTCATATTTGAAGTCATCAGCCTTTTCCAGGTATTATCCAAGAGGGAAATAATGCAGCTGATGCCGCTGCAACATCGCAAAATTCCTGCTTAACCATGGCAACCTTAACCCCATGGGATAGTCATAGTTACTTTCATCAAACAGTTTCGTCTTCCTGCGGAGGAGGCTGCAGCTATTATACAACAATGTCCCACGTGCAGCTTACAAGCAGCTGCTCTTCCTCAGGGTGTCAACCCTAGAGGGACGCAATGCTGCCAGTTGTGGCAAATGGATGTCACCCAGTATCCTGGGTTTTCCCCCTGGAAATATTTACATGTCTCAATTGACACTTACTCAGGTTTCATAATGGCTACCCCTCAAAGGGGCGAAGCCACAAAGCATGTTATTAATCATTGTTTGCGTACCTTTACTATTTTGGGCTCCCCTCAGGAACTGAAGACTGATAATGGGTCTGTATACACTAGTTTGGCTTTTGCCACCTTTTGTTCCACCTGGAACATAGTGCATAAATTTGGCATTCCTTACAATTCCACAGGTCAAGCTATTGTGGAGCGCGCTAATCAGACTCTCAAGCGCGCATTGGACAATCAAAAAACAAAAATAGGGGACATGGGGCACGGATTGCCAGGGTTACAAAATACCTTAAATATTGCATTATATACTTTAAATTTTCTCAACTTGACTGGTACACCAGCCACTACGGCGGCCAGCAGGCATTTTTCTTCTTTCCCTTCTGCAGGAGGCGCAAGGCCGCTGGTGTTATACAGAAAACTACCTGACCCCACTTGGAGGGGGCCAGCTTCCTTGATAACGTGGGGTCGTGGCTATGCAGCAGTTGAAGACAAGAATGAAGTCGTTTGGGTTCCTGGTCGTCATGTCCGCCCTTATCACAAGCCAGAGGTGTAAAGGGAAGAACCATGGGATGTGGGAAAAAAAACTCTTATATTAAGGATGTGTCTCGAATTGCTCAATTGGAGAACAAAACTGATTGCTGGGTATGTATGCATATGCCTACACATAAAACCGCAGGATTGCCATTGGTAGCTGTTCCTTTGAACGAATCGCAATGGAAGAACATTGATTTTTCTAGTTATCAAGTGTTACAAGCTGCGGATGAGAACATGACCATGATTCCATTGGGCAGCCGTATACAAGAAACTGCTGGGGTATGTTGGACTCATAACATCAGCCATGGAAATTTAACAGATCTTGGTCGTTATCCCCATTGTAATTACACATTGACAATACAGAATACAACGCGCAATAACACATTTTTAAATATCACTCTTAATGTATTTGCGCACAACTTTACTGGACATGACTGTGCTGCGCTAGTCACTGGGAATTGCCCTCGGATACAGAATGACTGTCCGACAAGTGTAACCACGGGAGGCAAACCGTTTCTTTGCGACATGATTTCGGGACTTGCTAAGCTTATTTTCTCCCAGGACAACAAGACTGTAAATATCATCGGTCAGGATTTGTGGCTGTTATGAGGGAGGAGGGCATATAATAGGCTTCCACCACGATGGAAGGGGGTATGTACATTTGGATATGTAATTCCTTCTCACATCACCACGACATCTCTCAGAAAAGCTCGCATACGGAATGCTAGAGCTGCCAACCCAGTAATTTCACCATTAAATCATAACTATTGGACTATGATTTCTCGGGGAATAATTCCTCCCTTGGGAGTTATGATGAACTATAGAGATCTGCATAACCTAAATAATTGGACAATTTCAATGTTTAATAATACAATAGAAGCCTTGAAACTTTTGGAAGCTGAACAGGCCAATATCAGGGAATTTGTGTTACAAACCCGGTATGCGGTGGATGTGGTTCTGGCCGCGCAAGGAGGGGTTTGTGCTGTGATACATGCGCACTACTGCATGTATATTACTGATTCATCCCCTAACATCACGGCCACTGTACAACACATGGAGGAATCCATTAGAGAGAATCCTTTGCTGAATTATGGGGTCCCTTCTGATTTTTGGTCATTCTTTTGGTCCTGGCTTCCTAACTCTGCTTGGTTTCGATCTATGATTATAGGCATTATAATTGTTGCTGTATGTTTCATTTTCCTTTGTTGCTGTATTCAGTGTCTCCCTGGACTGCTAACGACATGTAGAGATGTGACAAAGCCTTCAAGGGATCAGTTTCTATTGTCTGCAAAAACCTACCGAGGACTACGTCGGTATGAAAAAACAAAAACAGGGGAGATGTGGGATCTATGATTCTTTGTTCTTTGTGTACGTGCTAACACATCGGAGCCGGAGCAAGGAACAAGGACAAATTGTTGCCATTTCTTAACCAGAACTGTAGCAAACTTAAACTCTGCAGCCTTGTATGCTTTATGCGAATGATCAGTGCATGTTGTGTGATGTAATGCGTTTGTGATAGGACGTTAACAAAAATTGCTACGTTAACAAAGATTGCTTCTAATAAAAGAGGGTTTCGGAGTTTGCTCTGGGCTCTCATCCTGGGACAACCTTGCGTTGTGTCTTTTTTCCATGAGAGACCACCACATGAATTATTACTTTTTTGTTCAGCATCCCAAAAACTATAAAAGTGGGTTTCTTTTTCTAGGCTTTTAATTGTTAACTAATACTATAGGAAGTTGTGAAAGCTACTGGTCAAGCACCTCTGGTGACCTCACTGATTCTATCTAGGACTATTCTTTGATCTCTCCCCATTTTTCCTGGGTCGATAAGTTACTTCTCTTTTGGACAATTTGTTCTGCTGAACAGCAGAAATCAGATTGGTTCCTTCCTTGGATTCAGGTACACATATTGCAACCTGCAATTCAAAAAGTAGGTACTTTTCAAAGGATCAGAAGCTAGAAAGAATCTATATAAACATGTCCTTCAAAACTTTGCATAACCTTGCCATTTATCGTTCACAATAAATCCCCTTCCAGTAACCTTTGTTCAACCACTTTCACTACCTTCAGTGTTTCTGAAAGTCTCCTACTATCTTTTCTCTCATGATATTCCTTTTTCCTGACTCAGTCCTGCAAAATATAATACAGCCATATTCCTTATTTCCCTAGCCTCTTCCCCAAATGCTGGGAAGTCCTTAGAAATTGTATATAAGCTAAAATACATGCAATAAAAATAGTTACAAATTCTTCTTTTGCTGTTTGTCTCTTCTTCCATTCCCAGAGAGTCTTTGTGTTTGTTAAATCTTGCTGTCCACTTTGAGATTTCAAAGTGCTTGAAGGAGGTGTATATGGAGATTCTCAGTAATCCAAGTCATGGTTGTCTCAAAGGTGGGGTTGTTGTTTTTTTCCAAAAGGCAACTGGACTACTTTTTTTTCCTTTGAGGAAGACATATTTTTTCCTTGAAGAAGACAACATTTTGCTTTCCATCGAATAAATGTTGCATGAAATATCCAGGTCCAGTTCCAAGCCGGGAGAAAGGCACTGGAAACAAAATGGAGGCTGGAGGCTGATTGGAAAGAAAAGTTATCTTTATTGATGAAGCAGAACCAACCACATGTGATGTGATTCTTGGCAGCTGACAAAATGGAGTTTAGTGGGTGGGTTTTTACACCTTCTGGATTCCTATGTGGGTCATGTAGGGGTCATAGCTGGCTCTATAGTCAAAAGAGGAAATGCAAATCCTAGGTGTTTGAGCTAATTTTGTCATCCTTTTGTTTGTTGCTTATCTGAGTTTCTGTCTTGATCCTTTCCAAAATCTGCATTTATAAAAGCTGGCCTCCTCAGTTTCTGCTTGGGACAGGGAAACTGGGGCTTGTTTCTGCCTCCCTTAAAAAAAATCATTTCTCCTTTAGGGGAAATACAATAATCTGCCTTTAAAAAAATATTTCCCAAAATATTTCATTCTTCTAAGGGGATGGGGCTTCCCACAGAAGCTTCATCAATACTGCATGAGAAGTGAAACATCTTAGAAGAAAAAAAAATTATTCCTCAAGAAAAAAAACATAGTCATTCCCTTTGGAAAAAGGCACTTTTGAAAAAGATGCTTGAAGGAGGCATTTCTCAAACCTGTTGAAAAAGCTGTACATTGGACAATCCTATAAATGAATATTTTGGAGTCTATTTTTAATTTGTGTATTATTCCATAGGTAAACAAAATGGTGGAAGAAAGAAAATTCCTCTATTGGTAATGCTATGACTAAAAATGTAAATTGGATAGGTATAACCATATTCCAAAATTACCGAGTAGTTTATACTTTTTTTTCAGTCTAAGATTACATATTAAATCAGCAAACAGCATTTTTGAATACTATGTTTCTTTCACCTGTGATTTTAAAAAACATTTTACCTTGACTTTCCCTTTTAACAGTAAAACTTAGTGTATTCCATGAGCTGTGAATGCTTTTTTCCCCTCTTTGTCTCTTCTAGTCACCCAATTATCTATCCAGCAAGTAGATTTTAATGCTTACTAATTTTCATAATCATTGGCAAACCTGAAGAAATGCTTTTATAATAACCAAAGCACAAATTACAAACACATTTTAAATTTTAAAAATCAAAATTACACATGGCGGAAATAATCATATTGAGAATTATGAAATGCTTCTCATATCAATATTTCCATACTCTGCCTGGATTTTGAAGAGAGAATAAAATTTCCTTTAAACAATATTTTAAAATATAATTATTTCAAAATCAGCCTGCAGAGACTTTAGACAAAATTACTGAGATTCTTCTCTGTAATAATGAAATATTCTTTAGCAATGTTAATAGTGCTACAAATTATACTGTATTTTCACCATAGTCTCATTTTAAGGGCACATGTCAAGTTCCATAGTATGTAAAAAAACAAAAATAAACTGAAATAATTACTAACTATATCATAAGCACACTAATTAAAATGATGAAATAATTAAAAACAACATTACAGAAAACTTACCAATGCAGGTTTTAAGTTGTAAGCCTTAAGAGAGCTTCAGAAAAGTATCAAAGAGCAACACCTTGTGGACTTCAATAGATGTGAATTCGTTGTGCAGCTCCAATTTATAAAACCAATGGGTTGTTTATAAAACAATACTCCAGTTTTAACTCTATTTAGCTATATAATCATAGTCGATCAATAAAACTACATCTGCTAATGACATTTTAAGAAAACTATCTGCAAATAGAAATTTGAATTCATTAAACAGATTTCATTTTAAATTGTTAGGGTTCCCCCCCCCCCGCCCCGCCCCCAAGTGGCTGTAAGAAACTTAAAATTGTTTTACAGATCAGTATGTGCATTTTATTTACCCAGCCAATTGTTGCTCTTTTTCATGCAGGTTTCTTCATGAGCCGCTTTCCACCTTCAAGCAACGCAAGGAAAGCACTCCCAAATTTTAGCGCGGTTTATCTTATTGGCTGCTTTGGGGGGTTCCCATAACAGGGTATTTTGCAGGAGGAAAGAGACGGGGCAATTTACGACAGTCAAAATTCAGGGATCTGGTAGCAGCTGTCCCGACCAACACGTTTTGTTAAAAGACATAAGCTTCGCGCGCTGCACTTCACTTTATCAGCTGCACTAAAGTGGGTATTTTAGCAACCGATGGCACCCTTTACCGACTGCAATCTTCCTTGTCATAGAAACGGCAAGAGTCTTTTGGTTATTGGGAAAGGATCGCAGGTCTTTGAACAAGGAAGAGGCAGACATTGTAAATCTGGAGTCGTTATGGGAAACAGGTACGTCTACATGTTTTCGTCCTTCTGCATGAAACGCTGTCAACGATCAGAGGCATTCGTTGACAGTCCAGACGTGGGGAACTATGGCTCTTTTATGACTCGTGAACTTCAACCATCTGGCTCAGGAATTCTGGGAGTTGAAGTCCACGAGTCATAAAAGAGCCATAGTTCTCCCGCCTCTGATTTACACCCACGCCTACATCCATAATCCGTATGGGAAGGGAATAGTTGTTTCAGGGCTAGAGCGTCCGAGCGGACTTCCGGGCCAGGAAGGGCACCCTCCTTCCCAAAATGGCGCCGTTCAAAGAGCTTTTCAGGTGAGAGTAGACGTTTGTGATATTTTTCAAAGAGGCATCACGGTATAAAATTACTTAGATTCTTTTCCGATCATCAGATGCAAGGATCATCAGCCTGAAGCGGAATAGGTACGCCTTCTTCATCGTAAAGCGGAAACTACAGGAAAATCTCTCGTGGTCTACTTATTCTCTCAGCCGTGAATGTCTGTGACTAATAAGTGTTGTAGTTCGTTTTTAGTTTTTCTTCTAAAAGCTGAAAATTAGAGCGAAAGTGACCTAAGCCTTCTGCTCAAAAAAGAGGGACAAAATGGTATGCCAGCACAGTCCTCAACTTACTACCACAATTGATTCCAAATTTTTTTGTTAACAGGCATTTGTTAAGTGAGTTTTGTCCCATTTTACGACCTTTCTTGCCTCTTTTATTAAGTGAATCACTGCAATTGATAACTTAGTAATCTTAAGTGAATCTGGCTTCCCCATTGATTTTGCTTGTCAGAAGGTTGCAAAACCTTCTGACACGACCCCACACAACCCCAGGATGCTGCAATTGTCACAAGTATGAACCATTTGCCAAACATCTAAATTTTGATCACATGATCATGGGGATGCTGCAAAGGTAGTAAGTGTGAAAAACGGTCATAAGTCACTTTTTTCAGTGCTGTTGTAACTTTGAACAGTCACTAAATGAACTGTTAAGTTGAGGACTACCTGTAGGCTCTGTCCTCCTTTTTTTTATTCTTCAACTGTATGAACTTGTCAGATCAGCCTTCTTGCCCCTTTTTCATTGAAATGCCTAGGATTTTACCGGGATGCTCCCACCACTGAGAACAAAATATTTTTATTCAAGAATCAGTAGCAGTCACAGTGATAGATCTGCATTGTCAGTCTATCTGTCTTGTACAGATCACTTGTGATTGGAAGGGTTGCTGCAGCTCAGATACCCTGCGTGGAGAATGCCTTGAAATTGAATCCTTTCCTATTGTTAATCCAAACAAGCAAATTTATTTTGGTGTTGTGGTGAAGGTGTTGGGCCAGAAAACTAAGAGGTTGGGAGTTCTAGGCCTCCATTAGGATGAAGGCCAGCAGGGTGACCCTGGGCCAATAACTGTCTGGAAGCCCAGCCCACTTCACAAAATATTGTGGAGAAAATAGGAACTGGGAGTATTAGATATGTTCATTGCCTTGAGATAATCCATCTGCGTTGATGCTATTTACATATATACACACATGCAAAGCTCCTTCTCTGTCACAGAGCTATATTTCTGAGTACATATAAAAGCTGTAGATCAACCCTACAGGGAAGCCTTTACATAGGAAGTACAGTAAATGGTTTCTTGATAAAAATATATTATGCAGTATGGCTGAACCTACAAGATCTGTGGCTTTATTGGTTTTGAAAGCTGGCTAAAGTAGACTTGCCACTGATTTTACCTAGCCACTGATCTTATTCCCCCATCTGTGCAAGAGAACACCCCTTTATGATGACTGGCGAGATAACAAACACATTGATTAATAGGGGGTCAAATAAATTGATTTTCTGTTTCTAGCTTTTCTGTAAAATTTTAGGTTCTGCTCTGCGGATGGTGATCTTGCACTTTGGCCCTCATAGCTGATTTACTTAAAATACATGAAACCATTAATGTATGTTATTATTAAGAACACAAACATTTTAAGCATTGCTTATCTTTTCTAAGTTTCTGAGTAGTTTTAAGAGTTCAGTATGGTGAATTAAGGCTATATTTCAACTTTCCATCCTCTTTTTTTTCCAGGTTGCTCTATTCATTGATTATACCTGCCTTGATATTAAGTGGAGGTTTATTTCTCTGTCTGTTGCTTCTACTCTGTGGTTTACGATTCTGGCTTCAACAGCGGAGAAATCTGCTAATTCCTCCAGGGAATGATGGGAAAAGGCCACTTGTAGTTGCATTTTTCCATCCATATTGTAATGCTGGTGGTGGTGGAGAGAGAGTGCTATGGTGTGCTTTAAGAGCTTTACAGAAAAAGTAAGTAAACACATTTTCATGCTTAAATATATGTATTACTGTATCTTCTGTATCTTGGAGCCTATCTTCTGGAGTATTGGCTATTCCTGCCAGCTTGGTGCAATCTGCAAATTTGATGAGTTCCCCTTCTAGCCCCTCATCTACTCAGATAACAGTGAATACATTTAAGGAAAAACCCACAGTAGACCATGCTTAGGTTTACATTGTCACAAACCTATTTAGAATTTATTTAAACATATATGATTAGAATATAATTTAAAACATGCACACATGCACATACATGTGTATCTACCTACTTATCTACTTTTCTGAGGTGGGCCTTGTAAAAACTTGTGTGATGCCCTAAATGGATATAGCATATAATTTCTTAAGAAACCAACTGTAGAACTCTGCTATGGGCATAGTGTGACAGAATAATTAATCATCTTTCCTCATTTAAAAGATTTGTAAACAAAAAAGAATAGCAATCTGTGAGGAATTCTTGCAGTTGGGAACTACTTAAATTAACTACTCATAAGTTCATTCATGCAGTCCCTTCGTTTGTTATTTTTGGGGGGACGGGGAAGTTTCTGCAAAGCCTTATAGCAAAAGCTTTGGGAGTAATTTTTAAATATCCAGATATTATATAGCATTAAGCCATGGATTTAAAACTGGCTGAAAAGAGAACAAAATGCTGTCTACATATCTGAAATATTTTAATAGGAAAACATTTTATTTCCAGGTACAAGGATGCCTTCTACATTGTCTACACAGGCGATACGGATGCTGAAGCGGCCCCTTCTACTATTCTAGAAGGGGCATACAGGCGATTCAAAATCAAACTGGAACAGCCTGTGACCTTTGTGTTCTTGAAGAAGCGCTATTTAGTAGAAGCTTCCCGTTATCGATATTTCACTCTGTTAGGTCAGAGCTTAGGATCTGTGTTTCTTGGCTTGGAAGCTCTTATACAGTGTATCCCTGATATTTACATTGACTCCATGGGTTATGCATTCACACTTCCTCTCTTTAAATATCTTGGGTGTTGCCGAATAGGATGCTATGTTCACTATCCTACAATCAGTACTGATATGCTTTCTGTGGTCAGGAATCAGCATGCACGATTTAATAATGCAGCAATGATCACAAAAAATCCCCTCTTAAGTAAAATTAAACTTGTATATTATTACTTTTTTGCTTCCATATATGGGTTAGTTGGTTCTTGCAGTGACACTGTCATGGTTAATTCTACATGGACTCTCAATCACATCCTTTCCCTCTGGAGGTGTAGCGACCGCACAAGCATTGTGTATCCACCTTGCGATGTGCAAACTTTCCTGGATATTCCACTACAGGAAGAAAACAGGATTATAAAACCAACAGTTGTTTCTATAAGCCAGTTCAGGCCAGAGAAGGACCACACCCTGCAGATTAGAGCCTTTGCCAAATTGCTGGCAAAAATGGAAGGACAGCCACTATTGCCAAAGCTTGTTTTGATTGGGGGCTGCCGTAACCTAGAAGATGAACAGCGTGTAAGTGAACTTAAGAAGCTTTGTGAAGAGCTAGACATTGAAGGAAAGGTGGAATTCAAAGTTAATATTCCATTTGAAGAACTAAAGAGGCACCTGGCTGATGCAACTATTGGTCTTCACACCATGTGGAATGAGCATTTTGGAATTGGTAGGTATTTTTGTGTATGTTCTACCGTATAAACTGCTTCTTAGAAAATTTGGGTACGTAAAATAGACTGTATAACTAAGATTTCATTTGCATTTTCAGATCAAAAAGTGACATATTGTCCTCCGTATTACATCAAATTGGCATGGTGATTTACTATATTGGCCTGAACTAAAATAATATATAAATTATGGTACCATGAATATTTGCTATTAATAACCAGATACTGTACTTTCATCAAGATTTTACATGATTGTACCAGGTTTTCTCTGTTCACTCAAAGTCCTAAAAAGTAGCAAATGCTACTTGTTATGATTCGCATGTCATAAACATATATGACTAACTTTAATTTGTTTAATATTTTTGACATTCATGAACAAATTGTCAGCTCTGTTAAATATTGAAACCGAATACTTAGGAATTTTAAATAAATTCATAAAGATCAACAAGTAAAAGGTACAGAAACCCATAACAGTGAAATGTTTGATAGGAGAGATACACTAGTATGCTGCAACATACTGAATATTTCTCTGAAATTTATTTCATTGTTATCTATAGCCAGCCCCAATTATGCAGACTGAGCAGTTACCAACATTAAATCAATCCAATATGAACACAATATTCATATAAGGGTACATTCAGTACATCTGAATTGAATTCAGAAGTTTAGTAGCAACCAACGATATGACCTTAAAATCAGTGTTACTCTCTCTAATCAAGTTCAACTCACTGTAGACATTACAGTCTGAATCTCCTGTTCCTTCTTTGTTGTCTTCAAAGGTAGTCTGGTATAGAGTGCAGGAGTTACTGTTGCTAAGGTATTGTTCTTCAGATAGGGATGAAAATGTTGCCTCAGCTAAAGCTGGTTTAAAGCCTCTTTTGCCCATTGTCTCTCCTTATTGTTGGAAACGAGAGCTGACAGTCAAGGAGACCATGTCTTTAAATTTCCTCCTGAGTAATTTTCTTGGATTTTGTGACTGCAGGATCAGGACTTGAATTTTAGGATGAACACAGAAATATATCCTGATTACTATTTCTTGGAGAGCATTCTTTACCTGGTTGTTTCAAATTTTCATTGATGCAAGAAGTGTGCTACTTTAAAATCAGAAAAGATAAGAGTCTAAATTGTGCCTTTTGTATTGCAAAGTTGCAATAGAGAATGGCATTCCTGGTTGAGAAAGAATGAAAGAACCATAGCATTAATAGCAATCTGTTCTATATGTCTTTTTTAGGAATTGTTGAATGCATGGCAGCTGGCACAATTATTCTTGCTCACAATTCTGGAGGCCCAAAATTAGATATTGTGGTACCCTATGAAGGAAATATTACTGGATTTCTAGCAGAAGATGAAGATGGCTATGCAGACTCTATGGCTCATATCTTTTCATTATCTCCTGCAAAAAAGCTACACATCAGACAAAGTGCTCGTGAATCTGTGAAGAGGTTTTCTGATCAAGAATTTGATGAAACATTCCTATTATCTGTAGAGCAGCTATTTAAATAAAATATTTTGCTTATAAATATGTGAGATACTTGAGTTATTATGGCACTACAAATTGTACACCTTCTACATTTCTATTTATAGTGCAATAAAGATTTTACTCTTTAAATACTAAAGATACCCTGATAAAGCACATCTAACAAATTTTTATTTTATAATGACAGGTAGTATTTAAGGACCCACTTCCAAAAATTATCGCAAAATATACACCATTTAATAGTGATTATCTAATTCTTGTCATATATTTGAGCATATATTTGAGCATATATTTCATATATTTGAGCATATATTTTAATGATTTAAATGTATTAGGACTTAAATCTATTTCAACATTTTAATTTTTCCCATAATCTATTCTTTAGTTAACTAAAATCTATATAATTCATCCAAGATTGAACTTTTCACTACATTTATATACCAGTATATATATTTATTTTCTTTGAAAGGATTGCAGAGGCATATAGAACTGAATTCCCCACTCATAAAATTAGTATGTTCAACAAAGTTAGGGTAAAATAATCTCAACTTCTGTTGTCATACTGAGATTTTTTTCCCCATTGGAGAATTTAAATACTTAAGCTCTCTCGCCAACAATAGAATTAGTCCAGTCCAGATCCAGGTTTACTGTTTCATTGATTAGATCTAGATGAAGTAAGAGCTATTTTAATCCCAAAAAATGAAACATGGTGATGAGTAGTGAAGCTCTATATTGGTATTATAAATTTGATTATTGAGGTGCATCCTTGAAAAAAATTCTAGATTGACTGTTTATTGGCAAAGAGATATATGCAACCCAAGCCAGAAAAGAATTCCAGCTCTATAGAGATTTTTACTTTGGTATACTAGGTAACTGTGTAAAATTTACATGAAAAAATTACCCACTTTCTAAAGTCAGGTCTTAACACGCATACAATTGGTTATTATTAATTCTTAAGTATTTATTATCCAAGAATGTGTTAACTGATTGCACTTTGTTTTTCTCCTGTCAAATAATTATTATCTTCCAAGCTGTCATTAGATTTGGTACGTTTGCTATTGGCTGTAGATTGTTGTTCTGTGTTTGCTGATTCAATTGGACTTTTTGAAATCTCCTCCTCTAGAGATGTTACCACATTTTCCAAAGATTCCACTAGCTCATCTCTCAGTTCATCTTCAGATTCTTCAAAGTTTCTGTGCAAGAACAAAAAATGGTGTTATGTTTTCACTAAATTACCAAAATGCTATGCTTACAAATAGGGTAATACTTCTGAGCACTAGATGGTAGCTGTGATGATATCTATGTAACATCTATATAACAGGCTTGGTTGAATGCAGATCAGGATTATGATTTGGGCAGAATTGTCAAAATGATGTTTATAGAAAGACATCCATTAAACAATATCACATCTCTATAGCAATCTCCACACGATTGGTGTAGTATATTTTTGAATCCATTGTAAACAGAAAACTAGAGTGATAACAGTGTCCCTGTGAGGGCCTTTGGTTACACAAATTCACAGCTCCTCGCAATTCCAGCCAGCTAATAAACTCAACAAAGGACATACAAGTTCCTTGGTATCTCGGTGGGATTTATTATATAGATGAATTATCTATGTGCAGTTTAATGTCTTATAAGCCCATTCATACAATTAACTTTGAATGCTGCAATTGGAAATCGATAGATTAACTCATCACAACAATTCTGCTCAGCTTACTAATCACTCATTGATTCAATCAATTTATTCATCATCAGTTAAACTTATGTTAAAACATGAGTTCAGCTGTGTGAGGGGTGATGGACCTTTCCATTACTTTGTAGACATGTAGAGCAAACTTGTTTCTGATTGGCAGTGTTTTAATTTATTGTTTTGTTTCAATGCATGTATTTGATGTGGTTGTAATTCTCAGCTTTGCATACTTGTACATATATTAAAGTAGACTTATTAATTTAAAATGTGTGCTGAAGAAAAGATTGTATGAAGCAGCTTCTCAAAAGGCCAAGTTACACATTCAGCAGTTGTAATGACTTACGTATCATCATCATCAGATCTTGGATCAACTTTAATTTCATCTGGGTAGGCAGGCAAATTAATTTCTGGAGCATCTTTAATAGATTCTGGAATCTGGTGATTTATTGTTTCTTCTGAAAGAATAGTATTTACATTTCATAGTGATTTCATGTACCAAGTTTCATATACCATTTCATGAAATGTACCAAGACAGTTTGAACTAATAACCAAAAATATATTGTATTAAAAATAATACTTCTATAGAGTAGTATGGAGGACTACTTTCATATTCACAACAGATCTATACTAATTTTACATAAATGCACTGCTTATTTGATCTGATTCTTGCATTGCATTAAAGTATTATGTGCTTAAATCTGATTTGTTGAATATCCCACAACTGACTAAATAAATGATGGCTTATAAGTTACAGTGGCAGGGCTCACACAATAGACTTAAGTCAAAGCCAAACATTATGGCTTAAATTGTCAAATGAATCTAATTTATCTGTAAGTTGGCAGTTTTATATTTAATGTTGAATAATATTTCCATTGCTGACCTGTCAGTACTGACTCTGCTTAATTAAAACTTGTTATTAAGCAAAAGGTCTTAGCTTTTAACTCTTGGGAAATATTTAATATATGGACTCAAAATATTCATATTTAATTTGTCAACATCTCCAAGCTGTAAGTAAGCTATTAGTATTGTTTGTCAACATAGTATACACATTA
Source organism: Pseudonaja textilis (assembly GCF_049901715.1). Lineage (NCBI taxonomy): Eukaryota > Metazoa > Chordata > Lepidosauria > Squamata > Elapidae > Pseudonaja > Pseudonaja textilis. The sequence continues at coordinate 142,253,317 of NC_141990.1, forward strand.
CTTCTGTTTTCTGTCACTTGCTATTCCCAAAAAATTGTATAAATGACTTTGTGTTGCTCATTGGTTACATAAGAGTCTGAAATTCCTAACCAGTTTTAATGATTCATCCATTTATTCCTAGTAGGACTATCTAGTTACTTAGAAACAAATATCAATAGCTTCCATGGAACTTAACACCCAGGAAAAGTGAGATGAAAAATTAAAAGGATGTTATCAATAAAATATCTTTTTTCTAAAAAGTGAAAGCTTTTAAGTAAATAAATTATATGGCCTAATGATTGTGATTCATTCCCTCTTTATAATTAATATGGTATAATTGTGTGTACATATATATATATATATATATGAAGTATGTGTGTAGGTATGTTATTGTAAACCTTTGCAATATTTATTTATTTATTTATTTATTTGATTTGTCGATTGCTTACAAGATTATAAGTATAAGGATAAACAGTTATGAATATATGAAATGAATAAATATAAGAAAAATAAAAGAAACAATAGGACAGGGACGGTAGGCACGTTGGTGCGCTTATGCGTGCCCCCTACAGACCTCTTAGGAAAGCGGTGAGGTCAATAAAAAGTCTAAGGTTAAAGTTAAATATCATTTTCCTAATTGTTTCCAAGAAGGCAAATGATTTTGATTTCATTTTTATTAAGGTGACTTTTATATTCTTTGTACGTACATGACATTTAGAAATTACTTTTACAGTATTTAGAGACATTCCTATTTTTAATTAATTCTTTACATTTATTCTTATTCTCGTAGAATTACCTCTCTTAGCATGAAGGTTATGCACGCTTACTTCTCTGTGCACAACCCTCTCTTCCTTCTTGGAATATTGCAAATATATTAGACACAATCCCCTAGCCTAGGACACCGGAGCAGAAATTGGAGTGAGGAAATGATGGGAAAACTATCTATTCCGCCTGTACATGGACACCAGTGGATACAAATCTTAGATACTATTCTAGTTTTAATCTAGTTCAACCTGTTATGCAGAGATCACTGATGGCCCTCATTATGAAATAAAAAATTCAACATTAACTTCAAATAATAAAAATGCAAAAAAAAACCCAACCCAACTTACTACGTTCTTCAGTTTGGCACAAGGTGTCACTGGGACATTCTGCTTCTGCTAACATATTCAGTAGAGTACTTGGTAATTTGGGGCTCCATTTTTTCCTGGTTTCAGGGAACTCAGAATGTTTTTCATTTACCTGGCCAGCTGGGAGGGAAAATGTTACTTTCCTTATGCAGGCAATACTTGATAGGTAAACTACTTGTTTAGTGACCTTTCAAAATTACGACACTGAAAAAAGTTACTTATGACCGTTTCCACACAATCATTATGGGATCCCTGTGGTCATGTGATAAAAATTTGGACGCTTAGCAACTGGCATATATTTATGATAGTTGCAGTGATCACAAGCAAAGTCAATGGGGTAGCTAGATTCACTTTACAACTATGTTATTAACTTAACGACTGCAATGATTTACTTAGTTGTGAGAAGTAGGATCATAAAATGGGGTAGAATTCATTGAACAACTGTTTTGTTTAGCAATGGAAATTTTGGGCTCAGCTGTGGTCATAAGTCAAGGACTACTTGTATTTTGAGAAAACAAATAATATAGATTTGATCCTCTTTGTGATACATTTCCATTTTTCTTCATCCCTCCTTTTTTCACTCCTGGAAATTACTGAATTATCCTCCAACCAAATTATATGGCCTAACTTAATGATTGATCATTTAGTTATGTTATGACAGATTCAAAATTACTTATGATCCATCCTTGAAGTTATAATTATCGCAACCCCCCTTATGGTCATATGATCACATTCCTGATGCTTGGCAACCAGCCTGTATTTATGACTAGTTTTAGTGTCCCACAGTCACCTGCAATATTTTGCTGGATTTGCTTAATGTTCAAGTGGTTCCCTTCACCATTTGACTCATTTAAAGGCCACAGTGATTTGCTTTATGACCATTGTAAAAATAGGCATAAAACTGAGTCCGGTGACATGATGACCTACTTAATTACTGCAACGACATACAGTCAAAATTTTGGGCTCAATTGTGGTCATTAAGTGGTAATTACTCATAGTGAACATTAACTTGTTGATTAGACCAAACCAATTATCTAGGCTGCATAGGATCACATTGATAGTTCATGAGATACCTCAAGAAGCCATGTGTAGAATAATGTACAATAACACTGGAGAAAGAAGTACTACTGAAGTCCATTATTTCATGTTATGCAGAATTGTTGAGCCCAGTACCGGATTCAGTGTCTCCTTGCACCAGAAGGAGGACTCTCAATCATAGAAATGTTCTGCCTGGTAGAACAATTTGTAATAATTTGCTTTCTCATTGGAGTTCCTAGTCATCCTTTCCATATTGTTCTACACAATTCCACAAATCTTTGCAACAGGTTTTGGGAAGAACAAAGGTGCCCATGGGAAAGCAGTGAGAAAAGGATACTTTTATCATTAAGTGACAAATTTCATACTTTTACTCTTGTTCTCCTGGATACTCTATCACAAACGTTATCAAACTATTTCTGCTAAATTAGTTTGTATCATTATTATATTGTATTAACTGGCTTTGTGCTTTAGTTTGATGTAAAGTGAATGCAATATGATGTAATAAATTATTGTTTTATACTTCTTTGGATAGTATTTTTGAAGCAATAGAATTGAAAAATTAAACATATTGAGTCAGGAATAATCAGGAAAACAATGAACATGTTAAAGTTGCCAATATCTTTTTAAAAAGGTGGCTACTTTGTAGCAAAAGCACTTAGGCTTCACAGTGCTTTACTCTCTGAGTAGTTTACAGAGTCAGCCTATTGCCCACCAAAATCTGGGTCCTCATTTTACCAACCTCGGAAGGATGGAAGGCCAAGTCAACCTTGAGCCGGTGAGACTCGAATTGCTGGCAGTCAACAGAATTAGCCTGCAATGCTGCCTTCTAACCACTATGCCGCCACAGCTCTGATATCTTGAAAACTACTGAAATAATAGTTCAGATCAGAACTGAAACCTAAGGTCTATTGCACTGCATTTCTTAAGATATAATGAACACATTTTATTTAAAACAAAGCAAAATGTTTCAGAAAGGTCACCTTCATCCATAGTATTCCATACAGATGCGATATCTGCATTTTCTAAGAGATTCAGTAGTGTCTGCGGAGTTGAGATTTGCCATTGTTTTCTGTCGTTTATCACATCTTCATTTTCAACTTCTAAGGAGAAAAATATTTTTTCTGAAAGGATACAATATGGATGCTAACTATAGCTTATATTTATGCCATTATCTACTGTTTAGGCAATTCTTGACTTATAACAGATAATCGTATAGTGACCATTCAAAGTTAAAATGGCACTAAAAGTGACTTTTGACCATTTTTCACGTTTATGACCAGCATCCCTATGGTCATATGATCGAAGTTCAGATAGTTAGCAACTGACTCATATTTTATAATGGTTGCAGTGTCCTGGGGTCATGTGATCATCGTTTGCAACCTTCTGACAAGCAAAGTCCATGGTGAAGTCAGATTCATTTAACTGTATTACTAACTTAACAACTGCAGTGATTCATAATAACTGTGGTAAGGTCATAAAATGAAGCAAAACTCACTTAACAAATGTCCCACTTAGCAACATAAATTTTGCACTCAGTTATGGTCATAAGTCGAGGACTACCTGTATTTCATCTAGGAGGTAATTTTTTTTTTTTGAAGAAGTCTTACGATAAAATTTTGTTTTAAAGCCATTGTTGTTAGAGACTAAATAATCAGTATTAAATTGCCCTGGGACTAGCACACACTTTTCTCAAAATATTATCAAGATGATCAAAGGCAGATTGCAGTTCCTGTGTATGACCAACATAGATGTGGACATGCTACAATAGGAAAGCGAGTCAGTTTTCAAAAATATATCTTTATTAAGAAACAGAAAATTGTTATGGAGAAAAACAGCTATTTAATAATAAAGAACGTGATTATTGATTGATAGGTTAATCAACTTTCTACGTCTGTCCATCTGTCCCAAAAGACTGGCTAGCAAGTCTAACAGAAATCACTATTAAAAACACAAACAAAACCCTAAGTTGCAGCCCCTGAAAAAATAACGGTTCCCCCTGTAGCCTACATACACCAAAGCTTCCAACAAATGATCACCTGAGCCCTAGTGCCTGAGGAAAGAGCCAGGTCTTCATAGCCTTCCAAAAGCCAAGTAAGGTTAGGGGTTGTCCATAGCTCTAGTGGGGGAAGCTGTTCCAAAGGACAGGCATCATGGCAGACAAAGTTTATTTCCTAAGAACTGTTAGGTGACTTTTTTCCCCCACTGTGGAAACCCAGAACATGAGAATGGAGGCAGAAACCATCAGGTACTGGCAGTCCCACAAGTAACCTGGTCCCATGGCATGCAGGGCTTTTGAGGTCACCACCAGCCCAATCACGTTCCGAGCAACCTTCCCCGCAAAAACTGTTCAATACAGCTGGGTCCAGCAATGGCTTCTTAAGGAACAGATAGACCACAGCCTCCGTTAAGGCCAGAGGAATCACCCGCTCCTGCAAAGAGGTATGTGCCACTGCTCGAAACCAGCTACATATAACTTCCTGGGTTGCTAGGACCTACTAGGAGGGACACGGATCTAACATACAGATGGAAAGATGCAATACCACAAGGATCCTGTCCTCTTCCTCAGGAAATGGTGTGTGTGTGTGTGTGTTATTATTTTTGATCATTTTTATTTTTATTCTATTCTGTATTTTCTACTCTTTGTAAGCCTCCTAGAGAACGAGTAGGCAGCTACATAAATGTTAATGATTTCAAGAAACATACCTATCTTCCAATGCCATAATTCCTCCTCCAGTTTTTTCTTAAGGTTTTCTCCATGTTCAAAAGTCAGTGTTTCATTAAGTTTATCTTGCTGCTGAAATCAAACACACACAAAAAGTCTGTTTTGAAAAAATTAACTTACATTCTTGTTTGTTTTGAAACAAAAGCACTGAACATCAGAACCAAACAAATCGAATTATCAAATATCATCGATATTTGATGCTTTTCAGTGAAACAGTCACTTAAATAGCACATAATCTCTCTTCAGATTTTTATCAGAAGAAACAAATTTCATATAGGGAATGCCATATTTTCTGTCTATCATTTTGAAAATCTTTTAGGTAGAAATCATAACCTGACTCAAAAGTTTATATGTGCCAATCTGCACATTTTCTCTGTGACGGATGCTGGATTTATCCTAACTCATGGAAAAATATGGCGTAACTAAAAAAAGTCTATGTAGTAATACTTTATTTAATTGTATGTTTCTGGAGGGTTTTTTTTTGAGATTCTGTGAGTGTCCTCCAGAGGGTTATAAATTAACTAATAGGGCTGTGCATCAATCTAGACTCCAAAAGGAAAAGGTGGTTCATACTGAAAGATGACTAGATGGATATAGGATGGACCAATAGATACCATGTCACAACCTGTGCATCTTGCTTCCTTCCTATCCCATCTTTTAATCATGATTTTGTATATTTTTAATTATAATGTTGTATTCTTATTGTTATGGTTTTATTGCTTTTAATGTTGTAAGCTGCCCAGGGTTGCCTTGTGGTGAGATAGGCAGAGAAAGGAAGGAAGGAAGGAAGGAAGGAGGGAGGGAGGGAGGGAAGGAAGAAAATTTTCTTCCTTAAGTCACACAGAATGTTTCCTCTAGTCAGGGCAGAGCCCTAATAATTACATAGTTATTTTTAACATTTTGTATTGAAACATAAATCCATTGTGCTTGCTTTGCCTAAAATTGCTATGGCAGAGATGTTTCAAATGAAAATTAAATACCAGGAGTTCAGCTGGTTACAAAAAATCAGTGAAATAAATCTGAGGAAAGAACAAGACTTTTAGTTAGAAAATCTTGCTAAGAAGATCTAAAGACAGGTATTAGTGGCAGATAATAAACCATGTTGAAAGGTTATACAAAGCTATACATAAAGAGCAGAACCAGGAGTCAAGCAAAAGTCTGGCCAGAGGAAAATTTCAATAACTAGCCCTTGAAACATGACTTTTCTTAACAGTCAGATGCAGCAATAAGAGACTGTGACAGAGGAATATTGATGGCAATATCTTTTCCTATTGGAATATAAAAATTGGTAGGAAGATTGGAAAATCTGGACCGAGAGGGAAACAAATACTGACAGCTGATATAGCTGTGGAAGATGTCATTAAATATAAGACAAATGAATTCAAGCAATCCCATCTTTCAAGTTACACCCCCCAGTATTTGTTTAAATAAATTCACTCAATAAACAAAAGGTGGCAAAGTGCATCAGATTCAGAGGCAAAATGGTACTTCAGAAGGTGCCAACACTTAATGTAACATGGCTGTAGCTGCGAAAATTAAACATGTCTTTTCCTGGGATTGCATAGCTGTGTTAAAAGACAAAGTCACTGACAAATATTAAATGTGTATAGAAAATGTTTTATGAGTTGAGTTATGAGACTCATGATTTAATTGGGGTAACTGCCAGAATCCTAATAATCACTTTAAGAAATTGCAATACTATTTTTGCACCCTGAAGCACTTTCAAATATGAAGTGCTGTATAACTCCAATTATCTTTATGTGTTTAATGTGTCAGCTTGTCTGTAGAAATGGTATCAATTTCACACCTATACACAAGAACGAAGCAATTCAGCATAAAGATACTGGGAGCCTAGTTTGATGGCAGCGCTTTTATTATTGTATTATTTTCCAGCTCAGGACACATTCCATAGCTGTGATATCTAAAGACTTTTGCAAACAATGAGGTAGGAAGTTCCATACTGTACAACCTCAATTTTTTGTTAAAAAAAGAGAATACTGTGGAACACTCACCTTGTTTTAACACATAGTCTTTACATAGGCAGGGAATCTCCATGCACAGATTGATGGTCATTAACAATCTTATCATTCATTGCAAATACAGGTAGGCTTTGACTTACAAGTTACAACAGTTGTTTAGTAACCGTTCAAAGTTACAAAAGCACTGAAAAATGGAAGTTATGACCTTTTTACACAGTTACAACCTTTGCAGCATCCCTATGATCATATGATCAAAATTCAGAGGCTTGGCATATTTATGACCGTTGCTGTATCCCAAGGTCATGTGATCACCTTTTGTGACCTTCTGATAAAGTCAATGGGAAATCCAGATTAACTTAACAATGCCGTTACAAACTTATCAACTACACTGATTCACTTAACAACTGTGGTAAGAAAGGCAAAAGGCAAAACTCACTTAAATGTCTCATTTAACAATAGAAATTTTGGACTCAATTGTGGTCGTAAATCAAGGACTACCAGTACCTGTACAACTATGGTCCAAAATTATACCTCATTTTCTTCCTGGATGTTTTTCTCATCTGCTGCATCATCTGTTAGAGCAACCTGAAACTTTATACCTCCCTGAAAAAATAAAATGCAAAAATATATAAACGCTGCCATAGAAAATTCATAGCTAAAATATGTTAGTGCAGAGAGAGAGACAAATGATCATTCCTCTTGTGCTATTAAAGATAGCAACATTTTAAAAATGCTCCATTGTTTTTCTCCCTCTAGGAAGAGGGAAGAAGAAAATTAAGTAGAAAGGACAACGAACAAGCGATTTCTCTCCTTTGCTTTGCTGAGATGTCCATTATAGCAAAATGAAAGAAAAACTCCCCTTATTCTTCATTCTTTTAACTCTAGAGATACCGATACTAATATTCCAATTGAAATGATATAATACAAAGGTGGCATTATTATGATATATAGATAAGAGATATATAAATTGAACCTTTGCTTTCTGTTGTATTTCTGGGTTGTTCTTCTCCTGCCATATCGGCAGTCCAATTTGTTTCAAGATTTGTTCCATGTCCTGGGGAGAGGAGAAAAAAAGCGAATTGTTATTATATTGTTATTATTTGCACTAAAAAGATATAGCATGCAAGTATTAATAGGCAACTGAAAACAACAACAAGACTCATGGTTGGGCAAAATGGATCTTTTATGAATGCTAAACTGTTCTACAGAATCATTTAAAAATAATTTAGTACATGGTGACAGAGCATAAATCGGGATTTACTACTACGAGAATGGGCAGTGTGATAGATGTGATGACCTAATGTTACATGTACGACACCAGAAGCCTCCAACATTCAAGGGTCAATATTTTTGAAAATTATTTCACGTGATCATCAGCTGTTTAAGGGAAAATATGTGTCTTCAGCTTTGAATAAACCCACAGCAACCCTAAAAACCTGAACTCTTCCCCACAATATTTTGAAAGGTTTAAACAAGCAGCATGGATCTTACATTTCTACAAGGAGTATGAGATTAATTTTATTCTTTAACCTCCAAACCCAAAAGTAGGAAAAAAAAGAACCCAAGATTTTTAGCCTGCCCAGTCTTCTGGCATCAGGTCATCTGGCCATGTGCCCAAAGCCCTAAACAGGATCCAAGGTTACCCCTCCCTCAGAAAGACACCAACACTATCCTAGTTGACTTCTGATTATTTGCTGTAGATGGAAGGGGTTTGTTTTCAACCACCAGTTTTTTTAGCAATTATTTCTGAGTCTGTTAGAATTCTTAACCTGTGTTAATTTTGAGGTGGATTTGTATATTCAAGTTATCCCAGTAAATGCCACATGCAATATTTTTATAATAGCTTGGATGGATGGATGGATGGATGGATGGATGGATGGATGGATGGATGGACAGATAGACAGAAAAAGCTGCTATCTCAAAAATTAAATTTGCACTCTTCTATTTTTTTAAAAAATAAACAAGTATATATCTGGTGGAAATTATAATAAGATCACTTGTACTTTTATTTTAGTTAAAACAAAAATAGAGTTCATCCCGTTAATGAAGACACTACAACGAACCAAAAAAAAAAGGTTGTACCAAAACCAAAAGTGTTGATACCTGGCCTGGTTCATTTCTTTCTTCATAGTTAGTATCAGGAGCAGACTGGTCCTCACTCTTTCCCTGCTTCACAATGTAGGTTTTTTCTCTTAGGTTTTTATTTTCCTTTAAGAGAACAGAAATAAATGTAACATGTTTTAGGTTCAGCAGATGGATGTTAAGTATAATCATTAAAACTTTCTTCTACATGAAAGAAATTCTACAGTGTCATAACAAAAGAAATAAATGATTGCAGAAAACAGCATTAGAATATGCATTTCCATTCAGATAACATCTAAATATTATTTCTAAACTTGTGGAGTATTCACATTAAAGCAATCTACATTTAGGACTATGCAAAGTAACTTTGATTCTGGAACTTCCAAGGAAGAAATGGCGAGCAGAAGATGGTTCTGCTGAGGGTGGAGAGGACAACCACAGTGGATGAAGAACCAAGTCAATGGATTGACTCTTCACAATTTCTCTCTGAAGAAGGAGTGGACTTGGATCACCCATAAGTGCTCCAGGCACTTGCTCCTCATGAGGAGACCATAGAACAATGGTGGGTTTAAAGCTCTGGGAGATGAGGTAATACCATCTAACTCAAGCTGTGGTTTGGCACCTAGAAAGGGACACAGTATTTGCACATTTCCTTTCTTAATCACTTTTGGAAATTGCTTGTTTAACTGCTTTTATGGTATTAGGAACCTTTATAATGACACATTTTACTATACCAGGCGAGTGTCCTAAAATCCTTTGAGAAATAACTTTTTAAAAAGGTTTTGTGTGGGGAAGATTATGAAAAAGAGAGTCCTTACAGGCTGGATAAGTTTACCACACAACTCAGAGACAAAGCTTCCATAAATATAATGATACTGTAAAAAAGTTGAGATCCCTCTCTCCATATGAATGTAAGATGAAAAATTATTTTGTGTTTCTTTCCAGAATCTCTGTCTTTTTCAATTTAAGAAGACAAGTTTTTAATTTATCATGTTAAAGACTCTTGTGATCACAGAAAAAGAACAGTATACCAGTAGCACCTGTTATTAACCATGACACTCTAATCACATAAACATAATAAATCATATAAGTGCCATAATATCCAAATATCCTGGCATGAGTAATTAAGTTACAGCATTTATATAAATGATATCATATACATATTTTGTCATCTGATACCCTTGACCCTTCCCCAGCCACCCATGTTGTACACATTAGCCGTGCATTTGAAAGAGCTATTACGCATTACATGTTAGTCTGAATAAATCTTCTTTGGAGCTTTGAAACAGCCACATCTTTTGCAAGGTTCAAACAGTTGCTCCCAGAGCTGTTCCTGGCTGTCTCAACATGGGTGTGCATGTACTGCTACTTTTGCTTTGTGCAATCTCACCAGCGGTGTGCTGTTGTCTATGCGTGCACATGCATATTCAAAACAGCAAGAACAGCTTTTGAAGTATTTATGCTAGTCTTGCAACTTTTTTTTAATGCTTTGAAGAAAGAGCTGCTGTTTGGGCTAATACGCTTTGCAAATCATCTGATTCCAATGCTTTCCACAGCCCATCAAGTAACCATTTGGTGCAAAGACATTTACCTTAAGCGCTTTAACACGGATTTCATTTACTTCACTGTGGTACTGTTGGCGAATTTCATGCAGCTGTTTCAGGTACTCCTGCATAAAGTTATTGGATTTGAACAAAATGTATCTTTAAAAACAATTCTTAATATGAAAGAAAATATGCATTAAAAACACAATCTTATAGAAGTTACTTCAAACCTAAGTCCTACAAAGAATTAACTTCCCAGAAGTGTAAGAATTGGACTACAACTGTATAGAGACATGTAAGGAAATGAATATCAATATTATGGAGGTATACTTGCTTTTAAAATTTTCTACTTTGAACACACTGGCTTGTTCTGACATTTTTAGAATCCCTGTAACATTTCAAATGATAAATAACTGTATAGTTTCTCACTTAACAATGGAACTGTATTGTGTTATGGATTAAGATAAGTTGAATATAAATTGTATTTAATGTTTTAAAAATGAGGGAACCATTTTTAATTTGATTACAGGAGTTATACAGCTGCCCATCTAATAAAATATTAGGTGGCTCACAACAATCCATATAAACAAAGTTTAAAATAATGTTACCCTCCTCCCCCAAGAACCAAATCAAACAGGTTGTTTCCCGACAATCCTTGTAAAGAGAATTTTGGATTTAATGCAAGATGTACCTTTGTAATGCATGTTTAGTCTAATTCAACCTTCCATCTAAGACTAAAAAATACAGACACGACATGGGTATCAAACAGTCCTCTTTCCTGTTGACTAGATCTTGAGAATTTAAAAGCTTATATGCTATTATGTTGCCTAACAAATATTTTGCTTTCCTATGGATTTTATCATTTTTCTTATGGTGAATGTAACTGTACATTAAAATGTAAACAGTTATCCTGATCTTCTGTTGTGGCTTCCCCAAGTCACTGTACATAGTGCGCTCTTGAAGACAGCAAAAATTCTTACGTTATTGTGGAATCGCTCCAAATAAGTGCTAAAAGCCAGTTTGAAGAGAACTCACTTTATTAAGGGTAAATGTAAAAATCTTATAAGGGAAAACATGCAATACTCTCTGGAACAGACATCAGGTATACCCACAATGTTTTGCCATGGCATGTCTATGAATGTGGGGAGGTTTGCAAAGGTTTCTATAATTAGCTCATTAATCACAGGTACAAAACAAGATGTCAATTAGAAACATGAGAAACTTATCAGCCCTGTAAATTCCTCATCATCTCTGCATCTGGGCATTTCCCCCACATATATTCCAAGGCCATGCTATGCATATACCATTTTTGTATTAAAACCCCATGCATTAGTTAAACACAGCATTAGCTTGATACATACTGCTTCTCCCTGAGTTCTAAGGCTGTGGCATGCTACTTAGACCAAGAAGGGATTTTCAAAAGCTTCTCATATTGAAAAATCACAAACAGTCAAAATAATTTGTCCTGGGCATTGTCAAATTGAAAAGTAGAGAAATAAGGGTATTATAAACCCATTGAAGGAGCTGTTTAAACCATACAGTTGGTTAAAACTAAATAATATATTAATAATTTTGAATACTCAGTCCTTAAACAGACACATTGAAAAAAAATAGGAATAGATAGTAGAATCATAGAATTAAAATTACCTCATAGGTAATTTAGTCTATTCTCTAGCTTATGCAGTATTCACTATAGCATCTGTGATAGATGACCACCTAGCTTCTATTTTCCTTCATAAAATATAGTCCTCAACTTATGAGTTACACAGCATTGAAAAAAATGAGTTATGACCATTTTTCACACATCTGTTATAGCATCACCCCCATGGTCATGAGATCAAAATTCAGATGCTCTCAAAAGTCCGAGTTCTGGACCTAAACCATAATCAGGAAACCACTCGCTTTGGGTTCCAAATGGTTTAATAAGCCGGATGCTTGGCACACAGTGAGTTAGTCAACAAAAAAAGTAAGGAATAAAGGCTGGAGACAAGCCTATGAAGACTGGAGCTACGCCCTTCCACCACCAGAGCAGCCAACCATCCAGCAGGCTCAATTACCTGATTGTCGGGCCGCCAGCAGATTCAACCAGCTGCTCGTCAGCCAGCTTGAAGGGAACTACGATCAGCTGATTGTTGGCCAGCATGTATGCAGTTGGGATCAGCTGTTCGTCAGCTCCACATTTCTCACTGCTTGCAGGCTTCCCACCACCCACCTCCTGTGCATACTTCCTCGGGTATGGCAAACCCCGGTACAGGGTTTGACAGACACTTGGCAATTGACTCATATTTATGACAGCTGCAGAGTCTGGGAATCATGTGATCCCCTCTTGCAACCTTCTGACAAACAAAGTCAATAAGGATGCCAGATTCACGTAACAACTGTGTCACTAACTTAACAACTGCAGCAATTCACTTAACAACTGTGGCAACAAAAGTTGTAAAATAGGGCCAATTTCACTTCACAAATGTGTCGCCTAACAAAAGTTTTGGGCTCAGTTGTGGTCATAAGTCAAGGACTACTTGTAAAGACAACCTGTATATTTTTTATGACAAAATAATAAGTAGGTAGAGATGTCTATTATTCCAATCAGAGATTCTTCAGTCCATATCCAAATGCTCTAGCCAGACTCTCTTACCTGTTCTTTCATTTCATTTTTTTGAGGAAGAGCATTATTACAGAGTTTGAGCTGTTCTTCCTTCATTTCTTGATTCTGCAGCTGACAAAACTCTGCAGAAGATGGCCGTAGCCCCTATTGAAGTTCAAAATAATTAGCTATTGTTAAGAGCAGTGTCTAGAAAAAGCGCTTTCATTTTTATGTTCACTACACTGAACAGAAAAATCAAAATGAAAATAGTATTACAGTTAATGTAGTAATAATGCATTTCATGTTAACACCAATAAATAAGAATAGGACTTCCAAAGTTTATTTGCTCCAATCTGTTTTTTAAAACGTATTATTATAGAAATTGCTCACCAGTTGCTTCTCTACTTTTAACTTGTTTTGCTGAGCGTTAAATCGTCTCTGAAGATACTCGGAAGGCCTGAAAAACATAAAAGTCATGGAAAACTCTAAACAGAAAATAAATGGGGCATCATGTCAAAAACCAATAGATGTTTCTATATTCAAGAGAAAAAAAATACAACCCATGAGGTGGAGGTGGAGGTGGTTCTTGTCCTCTCTGCTTATAATATTCTTCCATTCTCTGACCAATACAGGGATCATCATCTTGGACCAAAGCTCTCTTCTGTAAGTTTGCCAGCTTTACGTAATAATGGTCATAATGTCCACACATTCTAATGACCTCTGGCTTCCCACATATTTTAAACGCAGGACCCAAGGGCTGAAAATATTAAATTTATAAAGACAACAAATCCAAAATATTGAATATTGATTAAATCTGAACTGTTACCTCTTGCGACATTCATTTTATGAAAACAGGCTCATTCTGAGCCCAGTGAATGGAAATCAATTTTACATAAAATAGTGTGACCTGATTATTGTCCTGATAGAAAGAAACTGAGCTCTTCAATAAAAATGTTGTTTCCTCTTCAGCAAAAGCAGAATATAACAACAAAACAAGCAAATTGCCTTTCTTTGCTAAGCTTTAAGCATAAATCCTTCGGCTAAATATCTGAGCGCTGATCTTTATAACAATGATTGCAATCATTTGGCCAGGACCATACCGTCCTTAGATTAGGACCTCACACTTCTCCTATTTTGCTGCATTCATTTCCACTTCAATCTCCCCTCCCCCATCTCTGTCATTTTGGCTACTCTGCACCCCCTCACCCCTGTTGTCCACTGCTGCCCCAGATGATTTGCCATCTTCTTCCTCCTGCTGCTTAATGAGGTATGCCAAGCCTCTCCCTTCGTTGGGCACCGTTGGCCTTACAAGGCCTTCCCAAGCAGTGGAGAAAAAAATACAGTGAAAGTCACTTTGGTGCAGCTGGTAGCACTTGGGGTCAGCAAAGCAGGGTTGGGAAGCAGAGAAGTAGGGCACAGAGGCCAAAAGGAAAGAGATGGTGGGGAGAAAGAAAGATGGAAGGAGCTGAAGCACACCCTGCGGTCATAAGTGTGGTCAGACTGCCAAGCATCTAAATTGTGAATGTGTGACCACGGGGGCATAGCAGTGGTTGTAATTTTGAGGACCAGTCAAATACTATTCGTTCAGTACGGTTGTAATTTTAAACCATCACTGGCTGAATATAGTAGAACTTGAATAGAATACTTTATTGGATAAATGTGATCAGACACATAAGGAATTTGTCTCCGCTGCCTAAGCTCTTACTCAGTGTACATGCAAAACAACAAAGTAATAATCATCATAATAATACCAATAAGAGAAGGTAGTGGAACAAATGAGAAGGATAAAAGTAATGCAACCCTACTATATGAGTAAATATACTTAGACATAAGACAGTATTGTGGGAATTAGGTATTCAGCAGTGATAGAATGAGGAAAACCACTGTCTTTGTGTCTAGTTGTTTTCGCATGCAATGTCCTGAGGGAAAGAGTTGAAACAGTTTATGTCCAGGATTTTCAGAATGGTCATTAAGAGATGACTATCGGTAAAAGGTTAGCAATATATAACTCTTACCTTATCAAAAGGTAACTTTTACCTTAATAATTGGATCCTGAATCCTTGAAGGAGAATAGCATTCATTCTTATACAATAATTTTCTAGGAAGCATTCCCATCTTGATTTTTGGAGAACGATAATCATGGAGTCTTCTTTTCTGACCTTTAGGAATTTATGTAACAATAAGCTAAATAATGTTTGGTTAATTACTTCTACATTTAATAAATATTAAGAAAGAGACTGACATGTGTAGGTTATCTCTACGCTTTGCAAGTGAAAAAGAGCATCATTTCCTTGAAAATCAGCAGCATATGAAGAGTTGGGAATCACTTGGTTACCACAAAATGAACAAGTCTCTTCTAAATAAATGTTTTTCCTTAAGATATGAAGTAAGAAAGTTAATCCTGAAATATATAGCATTTCTATTCACCAATTTATCAAATTCCAGTGATGTTAAAGGCTCAGTTTGAAGTACTAAGGAAGTCTTTAGTTATGTGTCAGCACAATATTTATCTGATCCAAATTAATCCTCAGGCCAGCCTTCTACAATAACCAGGGATTTGACCATATACAAGATGGAAATTTCCAGGCTGCCAATACCCAACATAAAAGATGACTCGACTGGTTTTCTCTCTGCCACTCTATTGTCATCAACTGCTCTCTGGGAAGAATCCCTGAACAGAAACAGAAGGGATAAAATTCCACCACAACAGATACTGAATTATTTTGCCACCACCCTAACATTATAATCAACTTTTCTTGTGGAATGAAAAGAGACAAAACTGTTCAGTAGGATTTTTTCCTTCTATCTCTCCAGCCTCACTATTATTACCAACTTCTTGCAGGAACAACTGTGGATGAATGCTTGCTTGTTTTGTTTTTTTAATAATATTTATTTACCAGGAACAGGTCTGGATTTATTTTAGTACAATCCAATTTGAATTTTCTTGAAGGAAGAGTCATCCCTGACTAAAGCAATCCCAAGATACTTCAGTGTCCCTCATCACTCCTATAAATCAGAAGAACCTATTAATTTTACCTTGTACAATGGAACATATCTTGAAAATACAGCATTCAAGTTATAATCCATATTTGCTCAGTTTCTGCTGCCACATTTTCCTCAGTGAAAAAATGCATACCATGGTGGTGCAGTATTAGAATGCAGCATTGCAGAGTAACTCTGCCCACTGCCAGGAGTTTGATCCTGACTGGCTCAAAGTTGACTTAGCCTTCCATCCTTCTGAGGTCAGTAAAATGAGGAGCCAGACTGTTGGGGGCAATAGGCTGACATTTGTAAACCACTCAGAGACTGCTGTAAAACACTATGGAGTGATATATAAGTCTAAGCGTTAGTGCTATTTTACAACTTCTTCATTTCTTCAAAGTGGCCATCTCAGAATCAATCTCTGTAAAACAAATTTCACACATATGGTCATGTGTAATGTTCTTATTTTTAATATAACCAATCACTTGCCTGATGATGAAGCTGATGATTTTTTCCTGTGAAGAACAGTATGACTGAATTCTGCTTCAATGATCTACAAAGGAATGCAACAGAGTGCAATTATTTATTTCTTTGCTACATCAAAGTGTTTCAAGTAAATGTACCAAATGTTAATTTATTCTAATTCAATGCCGGAAGAAACAATCATATCCCCTTGCCATTTTTGTCCTGGTGAAAGCTGGCAATACCAACAATTTTTGTTTGCAACTGAATATAAGTGGAATTTATCTATGTATTTGGGGAAATTATAATGCCACCCATCTCACTCATAACCCTGGTCAGCTGGCAATCAACAAAAATAGTTATATAGAAAATAAACCTATAATGGTAAAATCTAAAATGAAATTAAAATAGTTAAAATAAATCAATAGCCAAGGGCCCATAACAGACTCACAACACAATTACATCTATTTTGGTCTCAACTAACATCTTGGACCAGTGCTTGGAGCAAGGATTACTCTTCACAGTCTTTTAGAAAGTCAGGATGCTTGCAGCCCTCCGAAAATCAGGAGGAAGCCTGTTTTATAATGAAAAGAGCCACAAAAAAGAACAACCACCCTTCTTTCACAGAAGACTAGGTAAAGAAGAACACTAACCAACAAATAAAGGGGTTTTGAGTGGACCAAGCAATTTTGTTTTTCTAAGCCTCAAGAGATACTCACCTCAGGTGGCAAATAATTCTTTATCTGCTTCTCCAAAAAGGCTTTTTTTAAAATAGAGTTAATGGAAGGGCGATCTCTTGGAGATGTTCTAAACAACTGGGATATTAACAATCTCAGATCGGAAGAATACTTCACAGACACAGGAATGAAATGGCCTCTGCAGATCTTCATTATAAGTTGGGGCAAATTGTTGCCTTCAAACTATCACATGAAAATAAAGTCTATATGTTAAATTGAAACGGATTTAAACAGAAATACACAAAAGTACTTACATAAAATAAAGGACAAAGGAAGGCAGAATAGTCTTCGTCTTTTTTTAATAGCGCTGTCCAATTTATTGGGTCATTTCAGATCTACTATACCTCACATACCTTCTATTTCACTTATTTATGAACTACAAACCTGCTTATCAAAAAAACCTATTGTAACAGCAGTCAAAGTATGTTCTACTCTATACCCCAAAAGTCCACTATTAAAATATATCTAAAATGTTGAGCCCATGTCATTATTTCACAAATGGTTGTCATTGGAAAAGATTTACCCATTCCTATTTATTTATTTGTTTAGCGTATGGTATATCATATATGGACTAGCAGCAATACATATTAACATTTCACTTGGATTAGTAAAATATAAATGTTAAAAAGATCTATGTTCAAATATCAATGTCCAGGCCATCTACCACTGAAGCGCAGCATCAATTAGATATATAAAAAATCAGATACTGGACCAGTATATGCCCTCAGCTTACAGTCAGTCACAATGTGATCATAGTCACACTAAGTGGGGGAAGATATTATGCCCCATTTATACAGTCCCAACAATTGCCATGTGAAGTGTGAATCCTATTCAGGATTATCCATTGCAGCTATGATAGTTCAAAACATGGCACCTTTTTTGTGGGGTAATTTATACGTCTACCTATGTCTGGGCGCTCAGTGACCTATTTGGCTTTTCACAGGGAATCAATGTGACAGTTGTTGTTGGGCAAATGTTGTGCAAGTGCCAGTAGGGGTTTCCTGGATTTGAGTCTTCTAGCTGACAAATGAGAAAGGCTGGAATGCAGTAAGTAGCTACTAGGAGACTACTCCTTGGTAACGGTAATAAAACAGTAATTTATCCAAAGGCAATACAATAAGAATCTTCAATGCTATCCCTTTTAACTTTCCAAGATGTTCCCCATTATCTCCAATTTATCTTTCCCTGTCAAAACCTTTCTAATTTTTTTTCCAATGATGAGATGATATTTTCATCCTGCCTTTTTTATATATATCAGGTCAGCTTTCCAATTAATTATAGTTTCTTTTAATTGAAAAAGTTAAGGGGTAGGTGTTTGGCTAACATACAAACTGTGCCCAGAGTTTCTTTCTCTCATTTTTTATGGTGCTCATATGGCAGCCTTTGTTTATGGTTTCAATTGCCTCCCTAGGTTCATGCTGAACACTGGTAGTATATCATTACCTTGTTAGTCTAAATAGTCAGGATTTCATTTGTGCCATCAAAACAAAATTTCAATAACATCTGAATTTTCAAAACCTCTTAATTTCCTGATTTTACTGGAAATTAAGGGCAGAATCATTTATATGACTTCACAGAGAATCACGTAAATTCATTTTTGCTCTACAGGTGAACTGTAAGAAAACATCAATCCCAGCAAGAAAATCTGACCAGATAACTATGTGTTGCTTCCCTCTCCATCATAATTCTTAAAATTTTCTTAATTAATTCTCTATCCTTAACTCAGAAGAATTTGCCTATACTGAAAGACAAGACTAGCACTTCCCAAATCAATCAATCAAAAATAAAAAAATAAGAATATGTCCAGCTTTTTAAACAATGTTTCAGAGTACCAGGGTAAAATGACAGCTAACATTAAAATAGTCAGAACTAGAAACATGGAACAGAATATGCACGGAATAAACCAGTTGGAATAATTTTTTTAAAGTCATGAATACTCAAATTTATGTTGTACTTTTCATTTTACCAATGGAAATCATAAGACTATTCAAGCCATTTTTGTTCAGCCCAAAGCCCATCTAAGTCCACTATTTTATTCTCACAGTAGCCAACAAAGTGCTAAAAGAAATGCAGAGCAAGATCAAAATACCACGTTCCTAACATTTTATGTCAAGATGCATATTCTTTCAATAAAATGTTAGGAATGTAAGTCACCTAACAGTTATTTGGGTTGGAAATATATAAACTAGGTTAGACATTTTAATACTGTATGTTTAAGAGAATGCTAAAACTGTAATTGGGTGTGGTTCCGCAAATGGCCATAAGATGGAGCCAGAAACCTGGGCTGTTTAGATGTGTGAGTCTCTCTGTTCCTTCTGTTGGAGAGTGTTGCCGTTCTTCATAATGACTGTTACTGATCGTTGATGTAAGTCTGTTACTGAACTGTTTTTTGATACTGGACTTTGATATTTGGATTATCCCTGAACTGAAAACTGACTGCTTTACCCGTGAATGACTTGGACTGCTTATCTTGGACTTTGCTTAAACGTTTATGGGAAGTAAAAACCTACATTTACTGTACAGTGTATCTGTGTGCTGTGTGTGCGTTATTCTTCACTACTCTCACTACGTCTCCCTGTATGTGCTCAGTCTCCTAACAGGGAATTACCTCAATACAACATATGTAGTCAGTGTATCTAATAGAAATTGTTGGCCTTATCAGTTGTGAATTTTTCTATTTTCTTCTGAAATCCTGGTAGTTTAAATATTTAAAGAAATTTTTTGGATGCAATATTTCTTCTCATCTGAAAAGGAAAATTCAAGATGATCTTAGTATATAAAACTGATATCTTTCTACACTGTTCAAATATTGAACGCTGTATTTAAGTTATTATTCTAATAGCTGTCACTAAATGATCTTGACAAATATTTGGTTATGACTGTATAAACATTTACTTACAGGATGCTTTAAAGTACACAACTCATATAACACACAGCCAAGAGACCATATATCTCTATAAAGTAAAGTAAGAAATTAGAGAAATGGAAACAATATTTAGTAATCCAGCAAAAAACATCTTTCCCAATTTTATGATTATGCAAAAAGTTAATTCTAAGTATTCCATTTAGTATTTAGAATATACTATTAAATTATTTTTAACACATTGTTATAGATCATCCTTGCTTAGCAAACAGTTGCTTTGATTTTGAAGTTCTGACAATTGCATCCCATGATCATGTGATTATATTTTGGGTGCTTGTCAACTGGTTCACATTTATGGCTTTTTGCAGCGTGCTACAGTCATGTGATCACAACTTTTGGCAGTTTTTGCCAGTATCCAGTATTTACTTCCAATTTCTGGCCCACTGGGTATAATGGATTCATTTAATAACTGCCACAGAAAAGGTACTGAAATCAGGTGCAGACAGATGAGGACCTGCCTAATGACCACCATGACTTACAACCAAAATTTTGGGCTCAATAATGGACATAAGTCAAAGACTACCTGTTTTTGGTTATGAAAAAATGGTCACTTCTTCAAAGGTTATAATTAACCCAATTATGGCTGCAAACACAATATTATTAAAGTAGCTATTAAGGTCAAATAGGGCATTTTAGAACTGCACATAATTAATGTGTGCTTCACAAGAAAGCGGACCCTTTAAGAGTAGGTTCTATAGAAAACTGTTCAAAACTCTGAAGGCAAAGACAGCTTGCAATACTATTGCTTATATTTATTGCTATTTTTCATTTCAAGAAGACCTTCAAGAACTGCAGGTCAATTGCCACTAGGAAAGCAGTATAATTATCTATCAAAAAAGATTCTTGGTTTGTGAGGAGTTATACAATGAACTGCATGCTTCAAATTAAGGCTTATTAAAATAAAGTTTGAAGAAACAAATATTTACATAAAAACAGGTTTGTTTTTTAAATATAGAAGATTTTTTAACAATTTCTGAAAGGAATAAGAGTCTCTATCAAATTTGCACATTTTTAAAAAAACTTATTTTTTCCAATTTCATCATCCCTCTCTGTCTCTCTCCACAAAAATAGAGGTATATTCTGAAACTTACGTTTTATTATTGTATGGTTTATTTTCACAGATTTCAGGTGATAGGTAATATGGTGTTCCTACACAGGTACTAGCAAAGTCCATCGTGCTAAAGAAAATAGCAAACAAAAAGTATTTTTTTTTCTTTGAAAACAATATGTTTACTGAAGCTATCTAGAGAAATTACAAATGCCCTATACAATATGTGAGTCCATTCAAAGCTTGATTGAGATAGCAAGGCCTAAATAATTTAGAAGTATTTTTAAAAAATCAGATTCAAAACATGGTTTCAATTTCTGGTTTAGAACATTTTAAAGAGTTTCTCAATTTCAAATATACAGTAATGGGAAACCACTGTTTGAAAATGCATTGTTTCTACTTTTTTTCTCATACACAAAGGGAGCAGAAGAAACTCACAGACGAAATCCAAATTTTTCTGCACTTCTTTTCAATAAGGCTAAGACATTTTGCAAAGTTAAACCAATTTTATGCCTTGTTCACTGGAATTTTAAAGCATCTGTGGAATAAACTCATCCATTTTTTACCTAATATCGAAAGGAATAACATTGTCCATAAAAATATGCTTACTTGTTCAACATCCTTGCAATCCCAAAATCTCCCAGTTTTGCTGTTATTCCATTACTGCTAAGGAAAATGTTCTGTAAACAAAATACACCATAATTAAAAGTGCATGCATGTTTTATGTCATGGTGATGAGGCAAAAATTCTCCCAAAATTACCTGTGTTTTTATGTCTCTGTGCAGAATCTTCCTGTCATGTATATGCTTCAGGCCTAAGGCAATTTGCACGAACCAACCCAAGATCTAAATATAAAGATAAAATATCAATATTTCATACAACACAATTATTAAAATTTCTTCAAGAATACAGTCTTGGGGAGGCAAAAACGGTTCATTATTTTAAATATATACATACAGAAGTATGACAAAATAAGTCACAGAGTTGTTCAGTTCTTAAAATTAGAACATATTCTGTATGAGTATGCGTATGTAGAGAGAGTTTTTATCGTTGAGAGCTTTTGAGATTGCTAAATTTGCATACATCAAAATATTTTAAGCAACCTGTCGCTCAGTGGTACTGTTTTGTTTTTCCAAGCTGGCCATTTTGAAGTTTGTTTCTAGAGACTAAAAATTGGTATATTAGTTTGCCTTAAATTTATTAATTCTTTTGTACAAAGTATGATATTATTATAAATCACATTAGAGGAAACACATGTGAAGACACTTCTAATCTTGACACCTTCACATGCTCTTCCTGTAATGTGATCCAGCTGCATACCTGTGGGTTGGGAAGTGGCCATTATTGTTCCCTTACATAAAAAAGGAGATAGAGGCAATCCAAATAATTACAGACCAATAAGCCTAATTGGAATTGTTGCTAAAATGTATGCAAAGCATTTGTTGAGCAAAATTGAAATCTGGGTTATGGAGAATAATCCTTTGGCGGAGGAACAAGCAGGCTTTAGACCAGAGCGATCTACCATAGATAATTGTTTCACATTAGATCATTTGGTAACAGGGTATTTAAAAATGGGTAAGAAATTATTCACTGCATTTATTGATCTAAGTGCAGCTTTTGATTCGCTAAGCAGAAATATCTTGTGGAGGAAACTGGTGGACCTGAACATGGAGCCCAGACTCCTTTTTCTGGTTAGGGCCCTTTACTCAAACACCCATGTGAAAATCCGTACTGGCGTAAATGGAGCCCTGTCTAAGAGCATACCTGCCAATATTGGCGTAAGACAGGGCTGCATTTTAGCCCCAATGCTTTTCAATCTCTATGTCAATGATTTACCAGGATTTCTGCATGCAGTAGATTTGCATATGCCAAAGATTCTTGATAAATTTATGAATACCCTTTTATATGCCGATGACATGGTATTAATGGCTCATTCACAAATAGGCCTGAGGAGACTGTTGCATAAGCTGAATACCTATTGTACTTTGAATTTCTTAAATATTAATAAAAGCAAATCCAAAGTGTTGGTTTTCAGCACAAAAAATAGGAAACATAATTGGCAGATTAATGGGGAGTCAATCGAACAAGTAAATTCTTACACCTACTTAGGAGTGGTCTTTACTAATACAGGATCTTGGTTTAATCACTTTAAAAGTAGTGCATTAAGAGCTAAGAACCAAAAGATTATATAAATTATTTAACCATAATTACCCAGGCACTTTGACCCCCATGTTGAAAGTATTTAGGGCAAAAATAGTTCCAATGCTGACATATGGTGCAGAACTGTGGGGTTTAAATAAAGCCTCCCCACTTGAACAAACACAGACCTGCTTTTTAAGACACTTATTGGGGACTGATAAGAACACTTCTGCTTTCCGCAGTCAGAGCGGACTTGGGTATCCACTCCTTATATAGCCACTTAATAATTAAAACATTTACATACTGGCTAAAGATACAGTCAATGGATTCGGATAGACTTCCCAAACTATGTCTAACTGAACAGTTAAATAAGTTCCAATTTAACTCCTGGGCCAGTCAACTCCACAGAGCCATCTTAAGACATGGGTTTTCTACCCAATATTTATTGACAAGGGTTTCCCAGGCAAGGGAAATTTTTAAACAGAGAGTCTTGGATATTAGTGCCCAGACTGACATGGAATTATTAGCAAAAAACAGATCTATAAGATGGTTGGCTAAGAATAAAAAACATCTTCCAACCTGAAAAATACCTTTCAATGGGTATGCCACAATTACAGAGAAGAGCCTATACCAGAGCCAGATTTGAGTTACTGGATTCCATGTCCAGACATGGGCGCTTCCACTAGGCACCATATACGAGAGAACCTGCTTTTGTGGTTCATCTGCCACTGAAGATATTTCCCACATCTTGTTCAACTGCCAAATATATGCCCCCATTAGGCTTAAATATTTATCATTTCTACTGGAAAGAAAAGCCCATTGGGAATCAAACCACAGATAGTTATATTTCCTCCGGGCCTCTAATGTACACATCGTCCATAGGACTGCTAAGTTTATAATCAAGGCAGTGGTCCTAAGAACCCAATATATTGAACAAATTGGTGTATCCTGCAAGGGTGATCTATTATCCGATTTTTGACTCCCTGGTTTTCTACATATGTTTTTATTACTGTATTTTTATATATCTAACTTATCTGTATTTTGTCTTGTTATATATTTACGTTATGTTACTGATAAGGTCTTGTGACTATTCAATAAACCTCTTACCACTGAAATGTGATCCTGACTAATCAGAATTGGCTTCAGATGGAGCTGGTAATCCTACTGAAGAGCACCTGGTTGGGCAAGGCTGCCTTATCCTTTAATCAGCATTATTTTACGGTATTACAAATGAAACACATTTGAAGTATGCATCTTGGAGCTGACAAAGTTAGAAATACCCAGCAGTGCCCAAGGTTTTTATCTATTGTATTTGCATCATCTTCTATTCATTGTAGAATCTGTCCTAAATTTTGGCTTATCTTCCTTTCACGTAAATACATTATGTGGAATTCTATCTTATTAAAGCATAATTACATGATAACATAAAAAATAAATAAAACACAATGTAAGGCAGAGTCTCCACTTTGAATGCTTTGCTGTGATGAACAATGAAGAGAATATAAATAAAGTGAAAATATTCCTCAAATTACAAACTTACCTTATCCTCATCAAACAGCACTCCATGTTGCATATTTATTCTCTTCATTAGGTCACCTCCATCGCAATATTCCATCATAATATACAAGTTATTTTTCTCTAAAAACATAATAACTTAGGTCTTGAGTCACTTAAAGAATACAATATAAAACAAAGGGAGAATCCTGCTAGATTTGATCAAAAGTCCACCTTGTCTAGTATTTTATTTCCTACCCTGGCTGATGATGCAACTGAAAAGCTCACATGGAGGATATGAAGACAAAGCCTGCTGCTAATATTAACAGCGTATTTTGCATTTGAGGCATGCAACTTTGATTCTGCAACATACATACTCGCACACATACATTTTCAGAGCCGTACCTGTTTAGTATTTTCTTAAGGTGTAAAAATATTGATCTAAAAGAAACCCAGGTCCTTAAGTCTCATCAAGAGAGAGATCCAGAGAGGAGTGTGGACTGTTACTTAGTCAATGGGACTGCCCTGTAATCTCTAAAGTTATCTGCTTCTTGACCTCAGGCTAAAATGGCTAAATGCTCTACCCCAAAGTTATAAGTGACATCTGCTAATATTCTGTATTTAATGTAATAAGGGGCTCTTTATTGTTTCCTTTTGCAGGTAGATACCATACTCATCTCCTCAACACTCTTCATGTAAACATACATGGCGTTAGGTAACTAGAAGCAAAATAAGGTATTATTACTCTACCCCACTGAACTCATATCACTCTTTATTGGCTTATAGGTTATAAAAATAATAGTTAAAAACTTCCAAAGTGAAGTGAAAGCCAACCAAGCAATCTTAACAATGATCATGAATATCACATTAGTCCCCACAGGAAAATAAAAGGAAATACATACATATATACATATATAAACTCAAAGAAACAATCTCCAAAACCTGGTTTTTAAAGTTTTGGGCAGAAAGTACTTGCGTGCCTTTCAAAAGACAAAATTTTAGAAACAGCTATTTATTGTTGCTCTATTCTAAGAGTTAGCCAAAATACAGGTCCTCGACTTATGACAACTGAGCCAAAAAATTATGTTGCTAAGAGAGATATTTGTTGTGAATTTTACAACCTTTCTTGCCACATTTGTTAAGAGAATCATGGCAGTTGTTAAGTTAGGAACATGGTTGCTAAATAAATGTGGCTTCCCCATTGACTTTGCTTGTCGGAAGGTCACAAAAGGTGACCCATCATAAATTGCAACTGTCATAAATATGACAGTTGCTAAGAGTTTGAATTTTGATCACATGATCATGGGAAAAACGGTCATGAGACATTTTTAGTGCCCTTGTAACTTAGAATGGTTACTAAATGAACTGTTGTAAGTCGAGGACTACCTGTAGCTATAGATCAGAATGATACCTTGAAGGGAAGTGTAGAAAGCTACAATATTAGGATGCTTCATCTTGGCTAGAAGAGTTGCTTCTTTTTGAGATGATTCTTTTTCCTTCCCTGGCATCTTTATTTATTTAAAAAGAGTGCAACACAAGTTGTTATTGTTTATGTGACTTTATAGGAATACCACAAAAATATTTAAAGAATTCTGAATGCAGCTTAGTGTAATTTTCCTTAAATTGAGGACCTCTGAACAAACATTTCCAATAAAAGTTCTTGTTTTAATGTGAACTTGGGAATTAATGTGAAGCAATATTTTTGTTATATTAACATCATTTCACAATTAAAAGTTACTTAAAAGTTACTATAACACATTTCATCACTTTCTTTCAACATCCTTTAAGAAACGGACTACTTCCTTAAAGGGCTACACATAATATTTTTAGAACTTTAAATTGTCATGGAACCTCAGAAACAGCAATAGCATTTGGACTAAATAACACATTGAATTTATTATCAGTAGCACTCACAAATAAGACAAACTTACTTTCATTCCTGCAAAGATATTAAAAATGCTTCTTCAGAACTTAACCTTAATCCTATGTCAAATATTCAAACAAATTCTAAGCTGTCTAAAATATTGCTAATGGTACTATTGCTGCCATTAGGCAGATCTTTCTATCTAATTGCCATCTTCACCTTGGACCAAACATTAACTTGCTACATAAAACTATTATAAAAGATATTACCTTAGTTAAATTGATCTCCTTGATAACACATTGTTGATTATCCTCTTTTTTTCTGGCTAAGAATATTTTGCCAAATGCTCCTTCTCCAATCATTTTAATTATTACATAATTATCCATAATCCTGAGTTTTGGAGAAACATCAAAAACAAAAAGAATGTAGTACTTAGTATTTAAATATGAAACTTTACTTCAAAGTGTAACCTTTAATTTTCCATTGTATATTTCTTTTCCTTTTAAAAAATTTAATATCTATTTTTCTTGGTCAGATACTCACAACTGAAAGAGCAGTATCCCTATCCTTTTAAATGAAGCAGTCACAAAACAGGAAATTATAATCATTTCAGATGAATTATTGTGAAATGTCCATGCATGAAATAACAGAATTTTTGAACTTAGAGGATGAAAGTGTGTTATATGTGAAAATCAATCACCCTGTTTGTAGCCTATGGCTGCAGCCTTTCCCAATCTTGTATCCTAGAGATGTTCTTCTATCATCTTCTCTTCTTTAACCTGGAAATAAGGAGAAACTTTCTTATGGGAGCGCCATCACTTGAGACTTTCAAGAAGAGATTGGACTGCCATCTGTCAGAAATGGTGTAAGGTCTCCTGCTGGGCAGGGGGTTGGACTAGATGACTTACAAGGTCCCTTCCAACTCTGACTGTTATCTGTTAGCTTCTGGGGAAATGGAAGCTACATTCTAACTCATCTGATGGCACCAGGTTGGAAAAGGCAGCTGTCTGGCCTATTTAAGAGATCCTTGGTTTGTGGCTGGATCCAGATGGAAGACAGCTTAGGATATGCATGCAAGTTCCATGGCAGAAGAAAAACTACATGCAAATATACTGTATATAACCTTTGACTGGTTATTTAAATTGTTCCTAATTCCTTTCCAAGCGGACTCAGAGTTATCTCTAGAAAGTGGATCCCTTGCTCTCTTTTCCCTAGAAGTGAGGATCCTACGCAATCCGCCCGTTCATGTAGAGGTGAATTCGAGGCGAGTGGCTGTTCGGCAATAGACTGATAAATACTAAGCAATTTGCTTATTCTGAAGCGCCTTAAAAGGGATGCAGGCTACACAACTTTCCACACGCTTTACTCAGGAGTAAGTCCCAGTTATCTACTGAGGTTTACTTCTGAGCAAACCTATGTCAGTTTTGAGCTGACAACCTCATTAAGAGTGAAGCTTACAGGATCCCTTTCCCTCTGCAAGGAGGCGGGGAACTTCCGCTTCTCCGTTGCCAAGGAAACAGAACCGACGCGCGGGCGGAGATTCCCTTGCCTGCCCGAGCTCCGCAGCTCTATTTTCTCCGCCATTCACCCGCCGGCGGGACACTTTTGCTGCGCCCTTGAAAAGGGGGGGCGGGAAAGGAATAGTCCTCCAGAACCGAAAATATCAACTTATTATACCGCCTAAATTACCTTAAGTTCCACAGACGGTGGAAGCAGCAGCTTCTTCAGCGCCCGCGGAGGCGTGTTTTCTTTACACCCCGCCCTATCGCCCGGGTTACGGATCGGTTTGTGCAGGCTCCCGCAATCTGACGCCTTTCAGGGTGTTAAAACTACAGCTCCCATCATCCCTCTTCTATTATGTACAGTAGTCGAAAATAGGTGTCAGGCAGAAGAACAGCTTTGTAGTTTGCACATCATCTCCTCGCGTTGACCCCCACCCACCCCAACTTTCCAATTCCTTCATACTTTCGTAATAACCACACAGAACAAGAATCCTAAAACACACAGGGCAAAATGTGGCTTTAGCCAAGCTACACAGTGAATGTCTACTAAAAGTTTGACTTGGTTTAATATGGATTTATTCCCAGATAATTGAAAGTCTTATTTCAGCTGGAAGAATTCTAGACAATGCTCTGCTTGCCAAGCACCTTCACATCTGGGAGACACTTAAAAAATTTCATCAGAATATATTTCTTTTTCTCAATAGGTATCTTGGGGGGGGGGGGAGCCTCTTGCAGAAAAACATTTTTCAAAAGCTGTAACATTTATTGGGATTTTTTACTAGTGTCGCATTTTCAATTAATATAAAATGAATATAATCCCTAAAGTATAACATTCTGTATGAAAAATTATGTATTTTTTTTGTTAAACATATACTTTGGTACTTTAAAGTATCCCCCCCAAAAGAAATTTTTAGCTTTGTGTCCTTTTCACTGACATCTTTTTAGCAACCAGTACACTTCAGTAAAAAAAAACCTCAATAAACATGAACTTTCATATGCAAGATAACAGAGGTTTAGGTTTTGGGGTCACCATAAAATCATTTATATTGAATCTTTTATGTGTTGCATGCTTGAGCCTCACTGAGATTTTTTTCTATTAGGTAGTATCTTAACAAAAACAATCCGTCTCCACAACCATCACTAAAATATATTAAAACACATATAGCAGTTTACCAATTGTGTAAAGTAATGATTTGAAAGTATTGTTATAACATTTTCAGACTTACTCCACAAGTTTTTATATCAAGGGGCAATGTCTAAGCATGATCATCTATGGGAAGGGACAAATGATAACATATGTACAATTACATGATGAATTTTTTATGTACATTAAACAAATTTAGTCACTTTCTATTGCCTAACAGTAGGAATATGTAATTTTGACATGGCTTATATAGATTGTTTCTAAAGTCAATATATCTATTCCAATTCTCTTCCATAATTCATACCCAGAATGATCAACTAGGCTGCCTAAGATGGAAAGAAATTTAACACATCTACTAAGATCCTGTTTAAGGAAAATACATTAAGAGTCTGAAAGTGTGGTTTTTACTAGATTCAATTTAACATATAAATTTGGTGATCAGCACTAATTGTGGATATTTTAAGATAACTATAGTAAATTCAATAATGTATTATTAAATATATAAGTAAAACTACATGCTCATTATAAATAAAATTACATACTAATTGTATTTATTTAATAATACTTTATTTCTTTGTTTATTTATTAACTGTAAGCTGTCCAGAATTTAACATAAGATGAGAAGCTATATAAATGTTTGAAATAAACAAATAGGCAGACTGTGGAGAGATAACTAGATTCCTTTGCAAAAATCCTGATAGGACACCACTGTAATGGCAGGGTGATTATGCTGCCACCATCTATCCTGTTGAGAACCAACTGTTTAAGTCCTTCTTAGGCTTCCTGTCTGGGACTGGGATAAATAGGGCTCTCCAAGCACCAGCTCCCTAACTGCATTCAATGAATATGAATTATATAACTGAAGCACAAGAAGCAGAAATAGATGAAAGTCACAGCTCCTGAAATCACACTGAGGAAAGACATATCATTTTGGAAATTAGGAAGATTTGAAATGAGCAAGTTTATTAACAATTGCAAAACACATAAATAAAGAGATATAATTAATGCTAATTTTAATCTAGATTTTGCCATATTATGAAGTCCAGTCTCAATCTTCCCTCCGATACTCCCAAAGGCCCAGGAATATGAAAAGACAGAGAGGAACAACATCAGAGGTGGTATTCAGCAGGTTCTGACCAGTTCTGGAGAACCAGTAATGGAAATTTTGATTAGTTTGGAGAACTGGCAAATACTATCTCTGACTGGAGATTTTACAGTATCCTTCCCCTGCCACGCCCATCAAGCCATGCCCACAGAACCGTGGGCATGTCTTGGGAATTTTTGAATCACACCACTGAACAACATGAAAGTCATATCTTGCTCTCTATATCTCAGACTGTGCTAATCCTAGTTGGTCCTCTAATACAGTGTACTTCTGATTTTGACAGAATATTTCTATATGGAATAAAAAATTCTGGGTAAAAATGCTTATTTTAGTATCTTTAAGAAGAATTTAATTGTTATACCTATAAGCATCAAAAAATATCCCAAATTAAATTTTCTTCCTCAAAGAAATATGTGTGAAATCATTATGTATCAAATTAGCTTGTTGCTGCTAGTTTCTGAAATGGTTCAGCAATATTTTTGCACTGATACTGGATTATGTATTGGTAGTTCTTTCTTCAGTTCCATCTTTTGCAATTCAGAAATCCAGTCTGGATCATCTTCTGCTTCAAAATCCCTATGAAAAATATAAAGAACAATTAAGAGGAGAAAAGGGGGATTATCATTTAAAGAAATCCGTAACTACTGAATACGTATATTTTCTGATGAGAAACCCTCAGGACTCCCAGGGGGTATTTTTACCATTAAAATTATTCTATAAATTCTATAATTCTTCTGTACAATCTGTTCTGTTGTCCATTACAGTCAAAATGCATATATAATATGTGCTTGTAAAATAAAGGTTCTTTTCTCTGGGAAAAGTTTTGAATGTCTGAAAGAAATGTTTATGTTCTGTGTTTAATTCTGCCCATCTGCTTATTTGAGAACTTATTTCAGAATCTGTTCCACGTTATAGTATACTTGCTCCTAAACTGAATTAGGAATGTCACATGGAGGGACAAGACTTCTGCTGACTGAAGCAGAATTGGAGGGCAAGGGGGAGACAGATAGAGTTGGGGGAATCTGATCAAAAAATAGATAAATACAGCCGACAATTGAAAAATGGCATGAAGCCACAATTGGACTTTTTATGAGACATGTTTAAAAAAATAGAAAAGAATTCAAATGATTAGTTTTTCACACTGTATTTCAACATACGTGTCCTCTTCATCTGATCTAGGTTCAAGTCTCTCTGCATCCTCCATAAAAGTTTCACCATCTGGTTCATCAGATGCACTGTTCTCTCCTGTGAGTGGTCCTCTCAGTAGGTCATCTGAAACTTTAATATTTAAAAATCAGTGCAAATATTCTATTCAGATATTTTAAAAAATCAGTAAGGAAGTCAATAAAACTATGTCTTGCTCCTTATTTTTTTCACATAGCCCTTAAGTACAACCTGCCCATTCCAACTATCTCCTCATCCACCACCAGTTTGATTCTCTATTTTCATCAGGAGAAATCAATGAGCACATGAAAAGAAACAACCAAACAAGCACTTTATAGGTAAGGTAAAACCCTCCCATCACCTGCTCTTTACATCTCCTATCCAGAGCATTTATAATCCCCATTGCCTGCAAATCTACTAAAACCACCAGCTAACTCTAGTTCACACTGAGACTTAGCACCAAACTTATCCTAGAAACCTCAGAAGGTAGTGACAAGCAAGTAGGCCAGTTCATTCTGGAACAGCAGGAACTGAAGGTGCCATCCAGAGAATTCAAAGCCAGAATCCACAGCAGCTATGCTGATTCACTGAAACTTTTAAAAACTTTAATTTCATTTTTGTAAGACCTTCCCAATCTCCAAACCATGAACATCACATGCTAAAAGCACATATCCATGATCACATTCTAAGAACAGTGAAGTGAACCTCTCGCTATGATGGGGGAAAAAGATTCACCTGCTTTGTGGATTGTGTATGTCTTAAAAGCTAAGCTAACATCAGCATTGTCAAGAATATTCATCAAAGTCTGTGAAGGTTCCTTATTCCACTGTTTACGTTTGACATTTTCATCATATTTTCTCACACAGCCACCTAATTCAAAGAAGAGAAATATAGTATTACTGGAGCAATTATCCTTTTTCCTATCTCAAAGTACAGAACTTAAAATAAACACCTTAAACTATTGCCAGAAACCTTCCAAAAAGAATGTTATAACACTACATACCATAAATAAACTTAAGACTACAAAAAATGAAACTCTTTTTTTTAAACCAGTAATTCTCATTTTGGTGGTGGGCAAGCAAAACTACATTCAATTTATTTAGCTACTGTATGTTTAATGAACCCATGCCAAGGTATATCTTTGTAGCATTTTTATCTTTTGAAAGAAAGCACACTTTACACAATATTAAGAAAACTAAGATCATGGCATCCAGCCCTCTCAATTCCTGGCAAATAGATGGGGAAGAAATGGAGATAGTGACAGATTTTATTTTCTTGGGCTCCAAGATCACTGCAGATAGGGACTACAGCCAAGAAATTAAAAGACACTTGCTCCTGGGGAGGAAGCTATGGCAAATCTAGACAGCATACTAAAAAACAGAGACATCACTCTGCCAACAAAAGAGCGTATAGTCAAGGCTATGCTTTTCCCAATTGCAATATATGAGTGTGAAAGTTGGACTATAAGGAAGACTTATAGAATTGAGGCCTTTGAACTATGGTGCTGGAGAAGACTCCTGCGAGTCTCACAGAAAGGTTTTCGAGCACAGAAAATCTGAGGATTGCATAGAAAAACAAAAAGTGACCAAAAAACCCCAAAATGAAATAAATCAACATATGATGCAGCTCTATGGCACAGATCTTGAAACTGCAATTATAAATGTACAACTACTATATGCAACTATATTTTCTTACTATTTGTTTCAATCACAAATGTTTGAAAAGCTCTAAACTGGCTCTTGGATAATGTACAGTATTCAAACAGACTCACCTTTTAATGGTTAGTGCTGAACCTCCAAGAGACTATTTATGGCCTGTGGTGAGATAGTCAATCTAAATAATCATTAAGGTCTTGTTTGTAACACATCACTCAGTGAAACCCAGTTCAAGATTTTTACATACAGAAAATGACCTGTGTCTGCCCTGTCTACTGTCCACAGTATATATCATCAAAAAGGGATAACAACCACCAATCTCAGTTTAGAATGAATCCAATCTTTCTGAATTCTTTGAGAATTAGCATCTTCTAATCTTGGTTTCTGTCCTCCCAAAAAGGTACCAAAAGTAGCAGAGAAGTTGGGAACAAACTACACTAAAGCAAGCAAATCACAGAGCCACCTAGATTTGGGAAGACAGCATCAATATAAAACTGACATGGTTTTCTGGAATCAGTTTCTAATACCATTCCCACCATTCTGATGTCTGGCATCATTCTCTCAGATCAGGGCAAAAACTGTTTCCAGATAAATTAGTAAAACATTCTGGACAACCTAAATGCAGAATTATCTAATTAATCAAACATAAAACTCTTTTTCTCTCTGGTTTCCCCTCACACCTTTCAAATTATATCCTTTTGTCCCAGCTTTTTAAATATTTTGTAGATTTAGGATTCTTCACCCACAGTTTGTGGAACCTATTTCTCTTTCCATATGTTCCACACTGACATAAAAAATATACAAGTCAAAAATATACAAGCCCCAAAATTCCAGTAGAGTTTGGCTGAAGATGTCTCCTATGGGGCAAACCTACCCATTATTTCACCTATATTCTCTCTCTGTGCTAAGAATATAGCCCTGACAGTTTCTCATTCAACATCCAACTCGTTCTTCTCATTCATCGTCTCTTACACAAATTGAGATTATTGGGGCAGGCGTGGGGGAAGAGTACCATCTTTAAAAATGTCTCTAATGGCAAATACTATAAAATATGCAAATAAACATGCATATTATCTTACCCGTGTCCTCCTTGGATGCAATACTGGAAGAAAGTAAAGGAGCATTTTCTAAAATTTTGATCACTGTACTGCATCTTCCTTTTTCCCATTTTTGTCTCTGAGGTTCTGGAAAAAAAATACAGTATTTGGGAAAACCTTTTAAAGAAATGTTTTAGGAAAAATTGGTAGAATCCTCAAATATGCATTGACTCCAACAATCGGTATAGTATTTTGTATGGCTGAAATATGAAGCCCTTGAAAAAGAATGGTTTTGCAGAAAGATCAGTGATTTTTTTTTTCATAATAGCCCTTATTTCCTACCAACCTGCTTCTAAGGTAGAGGTAGCTCCAGTATCCTATTTGTGGACTCCCAGGATCTAGTATCTTGCCATTGACTGGAAACAAAATGGCCAAATTTTGTGGTCTAATTTTAGGCATGATAACGATAGCACTGTCTCCCTCTCCAATTCCCGCCTTTGAAATCTAAAGCACAAAAAGGAGCCAAAAATATCAGCCTGACAATTTGTGATGGTATCCAGGACATTCCTAACCCAACCCTAAGATCATAGATGGCAACTCTAAAAGACCAGAGAAATGCCTGACAATAGAAGTTGTTCTTATCTGTAATATTTCAGACTTTCAAGAATGTATTGGAAAAGCACAGATATCTTCAGGAAGCAGAGAAGAAATTCCTGCTGAATAATCTTTGGCTCACACAATTCAGATTTCATCTTCTATAACCCTGCCCCCATAATAAAAATAAAGTTTCAAACATGAAAATCTAAGAAAGTAAAAGACTATTGCAGGATCCAATCTGGGTCTGTCACTGGGAACAACGTTTTAGTCTTCCGAGCTTTTGGACTCGTGTTGGAGCCCATCCTCAGGGAACTTCTCCCTAGCAGAAGTTGGAGAATCTGGGTCTGGTCCCAATGACCGCCTCAAACTGGATCCTGCAGTATCATCCTGTGACAGGTATATCCGCCTTTATTCGTAAGTAAAGACTATATTTAAAACCTTAAGGTAAAGGTGTTGAAAAAAATCTCCACTATGGTATACACACTGATCTTCTTTATTGTTCGAAAGTGCAATCCTACTCAGTAGCAAGTCTCACTGAATTCTGATAAACGTTCCTAGGACTGCATCGTCAGAAAAGCTTTAATTACACCGGTGGTGTAAGCCACACAACCTTATGAAAACTAATCTCAGACCATGGTCTCCAAACAGATCATTTCTAAATTCAACGTGTACCTTTTTCATCCACACTTGTTTTCTTCAATTCCATTTCACTGAAGTTCTTGGATATGACTTCTGGCTTTGAATTCTTGCTTCCTGCATACGTGCCATCCTCCTTCTTAAGATTAAGATATCAATATTAACTGAACAACCTAGCTAGTTGGGAATCATACTATACTCAATATTATATGAGTAAGCATCCATTTACATAACAGGACTTTCCTGTGCTCTTATGTTCACTCCACATATGTTCACTATATTTGCCTCAGGATGATCCTTAAAACTCTCGAGCAGATGTAAAAGCTGCATATGAATAAGACAAAGGGGGGAAAATCTATACTCTCAGGAAAATCAGGAAAGAAAAATATGTTCTGTTGGAAAAAGTCATTTAAATACATCCCTTTTTTAGCAGGGTGGGGGGATTAAAAACATTTATGAGTACCAACTCTTTAGTAATTAAACTGTATGCTGTCAAACACACAAAAAAGAGTCTTGATCTCAAATGCCAAGTGACATTTCACTGTAAAAAAGAATGATTTGGTTTAAGGAAATAAAGTGCTGGAATAGATTCCTGAAGTACTGTTGGAGAAAGACAAGGTCTGATTGAACATAAAAGTCCATACTCAGGATTATGCTGTGGTGATTAGAATGGTGAATAATTAACCACCAGCACAGTTTAAGATACTGTGATCTTGCTGGGGAGGGATGGGTTATAGAAATAACAGCAGGGACACTGTGAAGAATGCTCTAATTATCAGGTAGGCTCAGAGTTGAATTCTGAATGGGCTAGTCCATCTGAAGTGCCTCTTGTGAAATTATCTAGGATAAAACAGTGTGTGACTCTGATGTCACACATTATTTGACATCAAATAGTGATGTCACAGCATCCTCTAAACCAGGGGTCTCCAACCTTGGCCACTTTAAGCCTGGCGGACTTTTAACTCCCAGAATTCCCCAGCCAGTAAAGCTTCTGGGAGTTAAAAGTCTGCCAGGCTTAAAGTGGCCAAGGTTGGAGACTCATGCTCCAAACAACGAGGACCATTACCTGCTTGATAGACCTAGGCCCCTCCTGGGCTGCTAAGACTATTTGGGAGGTACCCGGTTGCCCAAGTGCACACAGTTGTATAAGCTTCTTTCAGAGAAAAGTGGGTGTTTTTTTTCAATTTTGTAAAAGCTAGTAGTGTACTCCCTCCTCAAAAAGCCATCTTTAGCCTTGGTGATTTGGGATAATTATCAATCCTTTTAAGGACATTTGTTGACCAGTGGTTAGAAGGGAGCCAATTATCTGGGTCTATTTCAGCCAAGTTTTAGGGTGGATTCAGTATGGAGATGGCATTAGTCACATTGCTGATGGCATCTAATGACCCCGGAATGGTGGTATGTCCATCCTTGTGACTTCTCAGTGGCTTTCAATATCCTCAATCACAGTATCCTTCTGCATCAGCTGCATGGTTTCGGAATTATGGGTAGCACATTATAATGAGTTTTCTTTCTTGGTGGTCAATTCCAGTCAGTGTAAGCAAGGGGGAGAAGTCGCATAATGAGCACTCATCTGTGGGATGCCTCAAAGCTTGATGCACTCTCGCCTCCTATTAACTTCTACCAGAAAACCCTGGGGGACGTCATCAGTTAGTTTGGGGACTGCTATCATCAATATGTGGATGACACAAATTGTTCGCCTTGATCTTGAGCAGGCCAAGTGCTGCCGTCAATGACCTATACCTGAAATTTGTAAGGGTCTGGATGTGGAGACACAGATATGCTCAATCTTGCGAAAACGAAATGACTGTGGATTTTTGCTCCACCCCCCCACCCCACCCCCCAAATCTGGAGACTTTTCATTTTTAGATTTGGGTTGAGTTGCACTTTCCCATTTAAGAGTGCTCCTCAATCTGGAGTTATCTCATAGTTCCTGCTCAAAAATCAGGTGGTAGTTGTGGCCAACGGGGCCTCAGCCCAACTACTACCAGTGCATCAGATATCCTTCTTTCGAGATTGGGAGGCTCTTCAAACAGTAACCCATACCGCTAGTCATCTCACAGTTAGACTAATGTAATGCTCTCCATGTGGGACTGTCCTTGGAGACTTCATGGAAACTACAGCTGGTCCAGTATGCAGTGGGATGGGTAATTTGGGCATGCCTTGATATGTCCATGTGATACCTTTGGAGAAGAAACTTGGAGAAAGAAAGTCATACAAAGACAGTGCTTCCTTAACTCACATTTATGGGAATGACTGTAGCCACAGTATCTGCCACGGAAAAGCTGTAGCTTTCTAAAAAGCTGTCACTAGGTACAGCAAGTGAGCCCACGAGACACGAAACACTGTTCCTACTTCTGACCCAAATGCAATATTCATTTATATGCTATTACCTCTGGTAGTGAAGACTGTCCAATATATTTTGCCAGACATTTTCTTGCAAGAATTGTACTAGCTGATGGACGGTATTTGGGATTCATCTTGAACATCTGCTTTATTAAATAGTGAAGTTCATAGCTATAGTGTGATGGAAGTGGATTGTAGTATCCTTTACATGTCTTAAGTATAAGATGTTTCCAACTCTTAGCCTGAAACTAAATTTAACAAATACGGGAAAAACATACAGCTTAATAAGTACTAACACTTTTAATTTATTAAAAAAACTCCACAAAAATTAATTCATATCATCTTTGCACAATTCATGTGAATGATCTAAGAGTGCATGATACATTAGAAGCAAGAATTCTATGGTCGGGAATAAATGCAGTGCAACAGGAACCAGTGATTCCTAAGCTTGGGTAAACCATTTTTATCAACATCACCCAGAAGCCTTTCATAATCTTGAGTATGAGGAAAAAGCCAAGAACTCTTAATTTTTAGATGAAATTAAAATTTAGTTTAATGAGACTCTTAATTTTTGGAGCAGACCTATGCAGCACATGGGCTTTAAAAGCTGTTCCTGCAATTGGCACATATTTTCTGTTATTTGATTTCATTTTTCTCGAAACTAAAAAATAATCTAGGTATTTCAGATCAATGAGATTTCTGCCCAGAAACATACTAAATGTGGGATTTAGTCTCTGGGAAGTTGAGATTTGTTTTCATCTCTGATATGAAACCTGTCACTTATATTGTATTTTTTTGATTTTCAATCTCAGTTATGTTTACTATGTGGCCTACAGGGCTAATTATTAGTGTCATTAGATCTAGCTACATTATGTTGTTCTATAACACATTCTAGTATGTATTTGTTACAAAATTAAGCATATTTTTCTGGAAATAAAACATAAAAAAGAATACTCACTGGATGTTTTAAGGTGCACAGCTCATATAAAACACAGCCCAGAGACCAAATATCACTAAAAAAGCAAGATTAAATGTTAGCTTGAGAGTATAATTAGCATGACATTTGCTAAAAATAAGTTAGGAGGGTTTTTTTTCCCTTTTTTGTTGCTAAAGTGCTATGTGAGGAATTAAAAATAGCTATGTCAGATAGAATGTCAGGTACTACATAAACATGTACTGTAGTGTTGAGGCAGTTCTACCTAATTGTTGTATCACAACAAGAGTTTAACATAACAAAATAAAGAATTGTAGGAAGCAGGGGTTGCTGAACTAAAATCTAAGGAGAACAAACTGGGAGAGTGAAGCAGAAAACAGAAGGACATGTTAAATAGGCTCTTGAATCCTACCAAAATGTTACGTCTGTTTTTCTCCAATAGCAAATCAACTTGTTATATGTTGAAATTAAAATGCAACTAGACACGATGACAAGTGAGCTCAGTCCTGATCCGAACAGAACAAGACTGAGCTGTTCAAAGGACAGCAGGGGGAAGGTGAAGAGAAAATCTTATCATGCTTAGTTTCTTACGAGGACGTAAGTTAATTAATGCCACTATTTTCAATATCAGAATTCTTCCTGAGTGAGACTTGAGTTTATTTTTTTCAGAAGCAGCACCATTCCTACTAAGTTTATTTGGGGGGGCGGGATGTAAATATAATTTTAGTATCTTGCTGCCAACATTCCAGATAGTAACGTTTGAGTGTTGTACTGTATTATAGTTTTCTCCTGTGCTACTGATTCTTTTATTGGCAGCCTAGTCTCTTAAATGTAGGAAAGGAAGGTTGCTATTAATTAATCCATTCTTTTATTTAGAGGATCACTTGATTATTATCATTTGCTGGAATCAAATCAAACCTGTTGTTATGATCACCAATTAAAAGATTGATCAATAACATAACAAAAGTTAATAGATGGAGAGAAAAACTCAAAATACTAACTTGCTAAATGGTTTCTCCAAAGAGGAGTTCCTATTTATGGGCTGTAAACATGCACTTAGTCATTTAAACAACAGGATCTGTCTGCTCCACCCAAGAATGTTTTCTTGAGCAGTCAGATTCCACTTCACACGAGCAAGATACATATATAACCGTTTCTAAATTTCAGGGGGCACTAACTCTAACATGTTTAAGGATCTCCCCAGATTTGAGATTATTAAAAACTGCCTTAAGAAGTTACCTTTTGCATGGAATACACTCCTCTTACTTACATTATTTTAAAAATATTTTTAAAGAATTGCATAAAATATTTAGTTTTGAATCATGTTTGTAAATTGAGTAACGTTCGCAAGTTGTGAGCACTGTATACAATTTTTCCATTAGTTCTCCAATATTACAGAGTTTTAAAATCAAGGTTCTTATACGTTTCGATTAATTCTTACCTTTTATTGTTGTATGGCATATTCTCCCAAATTTCTGGAGGCACATAGTAAGGGGTTCCTACATATGAACAAACATATGCCATGGGGCTAGTCCAAAAACAAATACGTTAGTGATGAACAGATAAATAATCCAACAGCAACCAGCCATTAGGGTTTTTTTTTTAATTTCAGAATAGATTTCTAGACACAATTTGACATATACTTGCCTTTTAAGAAGAACTGCAGATCCAAAGTCTCCCAGTTTTATTTTTCCATTTTGTGTAAGAAATACATTCTATATTATGAAAGAGAAATTAGACAGATTTCACTCCCTGTATTTCCATCTGTATTTATAGCATCAGCCCTATTTGATGGCCCTATTATTATTATACACTATGTTTAATTCCATGTTCTAGATGATTAGGGATCATTAATAAATATAATAAGTATGAGTCATCACACAGAATGAATCAATCAGATGTTTACCCTGCCTCTGACATTTTTATCCAACCACTGAGTCCCTTTCAAGGCCCTTGGATAGGCAGTGAATGTTGTTTGATGGTGTTAAAGATATTGTTTGCAGAATATAAGCTGTTCCTAGGAAAGCTGCCTTTTGCAATTGACTGATTCATTTTGTCAATGCCAATGGCTCTGGATGTTTTGGGATTGAACCCAAGATGCCCTTGCTTTCTTCTTCCTCTTACTACTATTATATCCAAATATTAATCACAATGTCCCATCTCAGCCTACATGGAAATCTCCCTTAGTAAATCACATTAAAAGAATTGAGTTATTTCAGATGATGAGTCTGACACAAATGGACTCCAAATAATCTCTATACTTATCTCACTGGATAAAGCACATACCTCCATTTGACTGTGAGCTTGGGCACAAACAAGAGACACAGACCATTCTGGAAGCTGGGGCCATGGAATTTTGGAATTTTGAGACCATGTTCAGGGAGCATGCTCAATGAATGTTTGCCTATTTAGAATATCTGCCAGAGTGGATATTACCAGTAATAACACACTCATTTATAGAAGGCAATCAGCTCTCTGCACTATTATACAGTTGGAATTTTATGGCATGGATCACCCTGATATTAAAGGCTTGCACCTTGGTACGCAACATGAAGACTACTGATTTATTTCAATTAACATAATATTTTAAATAAGTCAAGTCAATAAGGGAGTCCAGTGAGCACGAACAAAGTTACCTGGGAACATACTGGTGCCCTCTGTTATTGGTATGTGAGTGGTTTGATTAAAAAAAGGAATGCATATAAATATTTGTACATACCATTAACATAATACTAAACTGAAATTTATGGCAGAGGTGGTTTTATGGTTTTCAACATTCTAAACAGGAAATGCCTGGTAGTAGTTTTATAGTAAAACCTACTGAGGAGATTCCAATTACCTTTGATTTGATGTCTCTGTGCAATATATGTTTCTCATGAATATAATTTACACCCAAACACATCTGTGCAAACCATTTAAGTATCTAGAAAGAGACAAAACACAGCAAACGACAATGAACTGAACTGTAAGAGAAATAAAGAGCAATATTACTGACTAATATTAGTCAGTAGCCATACAATTTGATACAATATGTGAAATCAAGCAAGTACTTCAAAATATTCTATGGCTAGTCTGCATTAGTGCTGTGAATACTACTCCTAATTCATTCCTTAGTTTATATGTGATCCTGATTAATCTCAAAGAAATTTTATATTGGATTACTATGAACTACTTGCAACATGTTCCACCCTAGAAATTATACTTTATTGCATCTAAAAATGTTTAATTGAACACTTATTCAAATCTGAAATCAAAAGAATTGTATATGGATACCATCTATAACAGGGTCCCCAGTCCATGGACCACTACCAGGCCACAGCATGCCAAAAACCAGTCCGCGCAACAAGTGAACCCCCATCTGTGGGATGCAGGCCTATGGAAAAACCTCTCTCCATGGAACTGGTCCCTGGTGCTAGTTGTGGACTACTGATCTATAGGATGTAAAGTACATTTCCAGATTCTAAAGGATGGAAACAATCCATTATCTTTTACAAATACAGCCATGCAAAATATGTACAAAACTCCCCCCAAAATAATAGTTTTGAAGTGATTTATTCTTTGAAATATTTACTTTTCAAAGTGAAAAGTTATAAATTCTGCCTGATCTGCCAAGTTGATACAAAAGATTGCATAATAGTGCAAAAAGAAACTCTATATTAGTGTCATTGTAAAAAGAGAACTGTATTTATCTGCAGAAGCTAAACTTCAGGAGTTTGGAGCACTTTTCCAGACCAGCAAATTTTACCTGATAAATCGACCCATGGCTCTCAAAAGTGGACGTGATTTAATAATACTGGTTAATTGGAAAAGATGATATAACACTCCTGATTTTGGACTATTAGTGGCACAATCATTATAAGGTTATCCGGTTTACTATTTACTTTATGTTCTTTGTATTTAGCTCCATTTTAAAAACATTTTTGGTCTACTGTTATGACTATAACAATAAATCAATAGGTGTTAAACACGTACCCCAACATTCATCAGAGTTTCCCACTTCAATTATTTAAAAATTTAAATATATTTGGATTCTTACTGTATCTTCAGGAAACAATTTCCCCTTCTGAAATTTAATCTTTTGTAGGAGATCTCCGCCATCACAATATTCCATCACTATATGCAAATGTCCATCAGCTAATTTTTAAATAATTTTAAAATTCATTAGTATTACATCAAGTGAAATGTAACAAACAGTAAACATCAAGAAGATAAAAAGACATTTGCAATTCAGCAAATTGAATAATGCAATTGTAACATGTAACATTAATTATTAAAATGCACATACTTACCTTCAAAAGAGTCTGCATACATCACAATATTTGGATGATTCATTTTAGCCAATATTATAGATTCATTCCAGGACTTTTCTATCTTGAAGACAGACTAAAAATATATTACTTACATTACTTTTACTTGTAAGTAAAAACAGATAACTCATTGTTTTATATTTTCCTTATTATATTTCTTGCTTTTGCTCATTAAAGTGGCTTAATATTTATGAATATAGTAAAATAA
The DNA here is from genome assembly GCF_049901715.1 of Pseudonaja textilis. Taxonomy (NCBI): domain Eukaryota; kingdom Metazoa; phylum Chordata; class Lepidosauria; order Squamata; family Elapidae; genus Pseudonaja; species Pseudonaja textilis. The sequence continues at coordinate 142,296,659 of NC_141990.1, forward strand.
TATTTTTAAACAAATGTAGGAGCATCCTTCAAAAGAAATTCACAGCAGCAAGAAGAGGGAAAAAAATCAAAAAGAACCAACCATTCCATTTAGCAAAGGGAATCAGTATATAAAACTAAACAAACATTTGATAAAAAGCAAATGAAAATGCTATTTAACAAGACATCGCCACCAGAAGAGAGAAAGTTAAAGAGAGCAGAGCAATTTCTTGAGGCAACAAGGTCCTTGTTCAGGTCACCACTAATGCAAAAGTTGTCTTATGCTTTTATCATCAACCAAATCTCTGAAGGCAATGGTAGTTGTTAAATGGGGATCAGCTAATTATGAATCTCCCATCTGAGATGAACTCACTGGACATAAATTATAACTATAATCCCTAGGTATCCTGGACTTGGTTAGGCACAATCTTATACCAGAAATTATTAGACTAGCTTGCTTCTATGATCCCTGAAGGAAGCATTCTTGAAGCAAAGATACCTGGATGGAAATTATTCTTGTTGGACAAACAATATACTATTAGTGAATAGGTGGTTCCATAGATATCTTAATCCTGAACCATAAAGAGTTTTAAGGGTAACATCCAGCACCTGAAAGCCAATTGACAAGTATTATAATGCTCTAACTAGTAGGATTACTAGTAGGAGCCTCAGTGGCGCAGTGGTTAGAGTGCAGTACTGCAAGCGACTCCAATTTGGCAGATCGAATCCCACCAGGCTCAAGGTTGACTCAGCCTTCCATCCTTCCTATGTGGGTAAAATAAGGAGCCAGATTGTTGGGGGCAATAGGCCAACAATCCTCTCTAAGTAAACCACTTAGAGAGGACTGTGAAGCACTATAAAGCGGTATAATGGTCTAAATGCTATTGCTCTTATATGGATAAAAGAGAAGAATTTAGGGAAGGAAATAGTTACCTTGGGAAGTCTTATCTCTTTCATTGCATATTTCTGTCTTGTGCTTTTATGCTGGACTAAGAGGACTCTACCAAATGATCCTTCCCCAAGTTCCATTAGTACATTGTAATTCTCCATGATAATCAAAATGCTTCAGTTTTTGCAGGTGTCTTCAGAAAGCTCAGCTGGTTCAATGTTTCCTTTCACCAAAATTTCCTAGTAACGTATCAAATAATAAAAGATATGGTTTATGTTATACTCCATTTCTCTCCAACTTCAAAACTAAAAACTTTGCAAATCACTAAAGTATTCATATACTTATATCTATAACTAGTAATTATCCAATTTAGCTATTTTTCCAGTCTGCTAACTGTAGACCTCTGGATAATTAAAATAATGCAGGTCTCCTTATATAACCCTACATTATTTGGTTTCCCTTGAATTAGAAATGAGTGGTGGCTCATAATTGGTAGTGATTTGTCCAAAAATATATTAATGAAATAGAACAGGAATTAACTCCTACACCACCAACCAGAATAATATCTAGACATCAGATTTCCAAAGGATGCATAAACAGCTATTACCAGCTACAATGACATCAAAATCATGTTATTATAATATAAAAAATTCCATATTTTTATCAATCATGTTCCAATATCTGATGCAAGTACCTGATGACATCACGTCACCATTTTCCCGCTTTATACTCTCATCTATGTAAGGAAATTTCAATATTAGTCAACTTCAGTGAATGATCCCAATTAATCCCCTTCTTAGGCAACATTCAATCCACTTCTATAAGCATGTCTCTGTTTCTTTATCCAACCGATAGAATAAGGAGAAAATTTGGGGGCATTATGCTTGTGTTCAGTCATAATGATTAAACTGTGAAACCCACATCAATTGTGTCCTTGAGTTATGACCACAACTGGAACTAGCACGATGGTTGTTAAGCGAGTTGGACCCAATTTTATGACTTTTTGCCATGGTTGTTAAGCGAACCGCATGATCATTAAACAAATCCAACTTCCCGCATTGACTATGTTGTCAAAAGTTCACTGGAAAGGTCCTAAATGATGATCACATGACCCCCAGGACAATACAACTGTCATAAATACATGCTTGGTGGCCAAGCACCCAAGTTGTGATCTACCACAAAGGCAGTAGTTACCCTACATCAAGAAAATAAAGGCACAGGGCTGAACAACATAGGGCCTTTTTTCAGAAGCACACACATACACACACAGAGTATTTCGGAAGTGGGTGGAACACAAACCAGAGGCGCAGTAGGTTTTTATATCTCCTTCGTTTAGAGCAGGGTGTCCAACCTTGGCAACTTTAAGCCTGGAGGACTTCAACTCCCAGAATTCCCCAGCCAGCAAGCTGGCTGGAGAATTCTGGGAGTTGAAGTCCTCCAGGCTTAAAGTTACTAAGGTTGGACACCCCTGGTTTAGAGCAAGAAATGTAGAGATTATCATTAATAGCGTATTTCACTTCTGAATAAAAGATATACGGACCCTGAATGGCTTCGCTGGCTTGGGAAGCAAAGGACAGGAATTTTTCCAACGCCCTTTCAGGCACGGGAGGGAGGAGGCTGAACGTCCGGAAGAAACCTCACACCCATCCCCTACATCTAGGCCAGTAATGCTCACCCTACATCCAGCCAATCCCGCTCCGGGAAGCCAGTTCCATTGAGGAAAAAGCTTTTCTTTTCCCCCTCTTTTGACTGAGGGAGCCGTAAAGTAGGGATCCTCTTCTTACTATGCTACTTTAGATGCGGGCAATCGGGTCGCAATGGCCTTCTTACGACGCCCGCCGCTCCCCGGCGGCCTAACCGAGACGCTGCAAATTCGGATCGAGCGATTCTCGCTCCGCTCGGCCCAGCCAGGTCAGCACCATAGACATAGAGGGTGGAGACAATGGAGGGCCCCGACGGGCGTGGTTTCGACGCAAAGCTTTTTTTTTTTTTTGCACGGGGTGGTAGATGATCGCCGACAGAAGCTAGATTTCTACTTTCCTCCGAGTATGTTTTCTTCCAGAGATCCCTTTAGAAGTGACTTTGATAATGGAGACCTTGGTAAGCTCATGAACTGTTGTTGCCCACGGCACGGGGTTGTGTGTTAATGGAGCCCTTTCCAAACATAGGGAGATCAAGCGCTCCCCCCACCCACATCCCAATACACACATCCAACTCTTGCTATGCTGCTTCCTCAGGCTGGTGGTAGGAGTGTTCCCGAATCTGTGCCAAGAGTATATGTGCCATAAAGTCACGAAGGTCATCCCCAGTTGCATTGGGCAGTCAGTCATATGGGAAGAAGCTGAAGGCAGAGGGGTCACTGTAGTGACAACGGCAAAGCAGTGGTTTCTACCCCAAAAGTATGGACAATATGAAATGACTGATGAAGACTGGATGATGGGCCTCACAGGTCAGATCCTGCCCAACATGCAATTGAGGAAGAGCTGAGTATCTGGTGGAGGATTATGGCAATGGGATTAATGGCATGATTAAAACCCTGAGGATGTCTGCTTGTTAATGTTGCCATACAGTGAAAGACCATCCAAGCTGCAAAGACAAAATTACAATGACAACATGGGAAAACTCAACACAATGAAATAGGAAATGATTATACATTGAATCTTAGGCATCCATAAGCTGAAATGGCCTGGAATCAGGTAGTTTAAAATTAAATAAGGATACTGTTTTACTATTCAGGAAATTAAAAACAAAGGAATGCCATTGCTTTCATAGTCAAGAAAGATGCTTGGGAACAGTGCAGTAAATGGCCAAATACCAACTGATCTGTAGTATGAAGGTTATCCAAATTTATGCTGCAGCTACTGATGGAAAGGAATGCAGAGTTTTACTATTGAGTTCAAATATACTACTTGTAAATGGAGGCTGGCATGCCAAGATTGGAAATATTGAGGAAAATATCTGTTTTAGGAAACTGAAATGAAGCAGGAAAACTATCAATCCAATTATGTCAGTGTTAATACTATCTTCAAAAAACCAGACATCTATACAAAAGATAGAGGATACAGAAGTCAAATGGACTACTCACCCACTTTGACATCAATAGCGCTAAACGCTACTTGTAGAATCCCTGATAAAACTCTGGAGTTCTTTAGAGCGGGGGTCTCCCACCTTGGCAACTTTAAGACTTGTGGACTTCAACTCCGAGAGTTCCTCAGCCAGCAAAGCTTAGTTGCCAAGGTTGGAGACCCCTTGCTTTAGAGAATTCTGTCAGCATCTTCTATTCTATCAGATAAATCTTACAGGAAGTGGAATTGACATCCAATTGTTCAGCAAATATTTTAAATCCTTTCCCAGCCTGATTTGCATATATAACCTCTGAAGGCCTGAGTTTTCATATGGCATGGATACCTCAGTTCAATAACAAAGAGCAAATCAAACTAAATGGAAATGGACTACAAAATGTAAATATGGTATGTTAGTTATATGTCCCCTTTATAAATATTGTATATATATTTGCTGAAATATATGTATTTAGAGTAAAAAATTGTGCTTATATTTTTAAATGACAATGTTTTGTTAAATGCCTAGACTCCTTTCAATTTCAGTTGGTGGACAAATCTCAAATAATTATCAATGTATAAACAATTTGGGGCCATAAATAGTTAATGTTAAAATACTCTTGAACCAAACTTCCAGACTATATGTATCTGGGCAACAGTACGAAAGAAGATTGTCATTGCCACATCGATTTCAGCTGACAAACTGTTACTCCTAATGTTATTAATAGGCACTCACATTTTTATATTAAATCATTATTAGCATGCTATTTCCAACCACTGATCAAATCTTTCAGAACAGCATTTATAAAACTGGCAATTTTATTTCCCCACACTTCTCAAGAGTTGTTAATGTTCTATTTCATGTTCTATACCCAAACATATATAATAAACATACATATATACAAACGTACATAGAATATATATGTATATTATACAGTATAATATACATATATATATATCTACAGCGAGAGATATGAAATTCAGACAAGTTTTGAAAAAGGTAAATTTAAAAAGTTTACAACATCAGTACAAGTGAATTAACATTCAACACATTGAAAATTATCAAAACTGTTAATGACTAATGGCCATTATTTGGAAAGATTTATCTTCAGATCTACAAATTAGACACAATGTTCTTCTGTTCCTTGCCCACAAAGTTTAACTTAAGTGCCCAACATGCATCTCATTATACAATTAGTTTCTCTTAATGGTGAAATGCTCTCTAATGGTTTCATTCAGTGGTAACATTGGTATAAATGTATCTCCTTTACATGTTAAAGCATAGCAATTATTTCCATATTACATGTGTTTTATTTATTTAGTAACAGTAAAGCTAAATTAAAAGTTAGTTAAACCATAGGAATTTAACACCTGCACTGAGTTAATTTTGGTTTAAATAAAAACACGTGCTTTCATTCTCTGCTTTGCTCCTGTTGACTAGTAGTTGCAGTGTTGACAGTTTGCAAAGCATTGTTTGGTCTGTAGATGAAACCAGTGCCTTCATCTCCCAATTCTCCAAGCTGTTCAAGCGAAGAAACACAAGGACTGTGATCTTTCAGCATACTTGGTAACTTATTCGCTTTTTCATGGATGCGGCAGGACCGTCTTACAGGTGTTAGGAATTTCAGATTTTTAATTGTAGAGTCATCACACTGCAGCCTTTTCTTTGTGCTTAGGATAAAAAAGAGAAACCATATTTAGGTATTTACAGGATTAGAATGCAATAATTCAATGTGGCTTGACAACAGAACAGCCTTAGTGAGTGAATAACAGTATTACAATTATTAATTTGGCATTGAATATTGTAAAAAAAAATACATTGCTGCTCTACGGATAATGGATATACATATTTCAGCCACCTGTGATTTTAGGAACATAAAACCATGCCAGTTTAAAAGACTGATAATTTTGACTGACAAAGCTGGTTTAGAAAATATTTCAGAATTTGATTTTTGGGCCAAAGTTGCAAGTCTTAGTCACTGTTGCTATATACCCTTTTATAATGATATAGATCCAGATAGCTTGTTTTATTACTTCTAAGAAATTCTAAATATATCGTACTAAATACAATATTACCACAGTTACTGTGTTTCTCATAAAATAAGGCCGGGTCTTATTTTTGAGCCCCGAAAAAACATCTAGGACGTCTTTTCGGGGGTGACTTAATTTCCTCCCCCACATGCACCCCAACCTAGAGCGCCCCAGGCGCACTCACCTCTCCACAAGGCTGCTTCAGTCGGCCAATGGAAGCTCCCCAAAGGCAGAGTCACCCACCACTTTTATCGGCTGGTAGAAGCAGTGGCATGGAGAGTCGAGTGCGCATGGGGCGCTCTAGGTGTGTGTGTGTGGGGGGGGGGAGGAAATCCATCAGCCAATAGAAGCGCCCTCACAGCGAGCACCCACACGCACTCCCCTCACCATGAAGCTGTTTCTATCGGCCGATGAAAACTCCCTAAAGGTAGAGTCACCAGCCGCTTCAGGGCAAGGTGTCCGATAGAAGTGGCTGGTGACTCTGCCTTTGGGGAGCTTCCATCAGCCGATAGAAATGGCTTCGTGGTGAGGGGAGTGAGCGTGGGTGCTCGCCCCGAGGCCACTTCTACTGGCCGATAGAAGTGGCTGGTGACTGCCTTCAGGGAACTTCTATTGGCCGATGCTCTATCGGTAGTAGATTGGGGTATTCTAGCCTAGGTTACCTGCAGGGTGCTCCTAAAGGCAAATCCCCCCCCCCCATTTCTCTTCACCTCATGTAGTTTTAACGAATGATGTGAGAAATGGCGGGGAAATGCATGGATTAAATAGGCCTAAATTTGGGGGGGCGGGGCTTAATTTCACTTCATGCCTAGAAATCATGCTGGGCCTTCCTATTGCTGGAGGCCATATTGTAGGAGAAACACGGTATTTAAAATATTCATACATGGCTTCTAGACATCTAGTAGCAAAAGAGATTATTTTTCCTGACAATGTACTCTTATTGTCCAGCAAGCCTAAGGGGAAGACAGATATGGTCAATATAATTAAGATTGGTGGAAATCTTACAAAGTATATCATGTTAAAATCAAATATGTACAATTATCTTTTTTCCAAGCTCTCCAGGTGAATGAGAACCAACGGTTATCCTGACTAAAAATTGTTATCCTATTGGTCTTAAGGAATTTAATAAGTCCCAGGTAGTTTAGGATGCCATGGGGTTGGGCAGAGCCATGCACAAGTTGAGGTAAGGGATTGCTGCAGTGTAATGCAAACTCAAACTCAGCCAGAGAAAGAGGGCGTGCAGCCAAGGGGAGGAGGAAGGTATGGTGCCAAGAGCAAAAATATAACTTGAGATTTAGGAGATTTGCCTGAGTGACTTGCAACCTTCCCTGCTGGTTTTCCCATTGGCTTTGCTTTTGGAAAGTCAATTGGGAGAGTTACAAATAGTGATCATGTGATTCTGGAACATGAAACTACTCATAAGTGAACTGGTCGCCATGTGCTTGAAATTTGTTGAATTTGTGCTTGAAATGTGAAACAGTTGAACAAAAACTTGTAACTAAAGGACTACTTACAGTGGAACTTTAGTTTAAAACAAAATGCTTCTTTTGAAGAGAAGCTATGACTGAGAGCTTGGTTCCAATAGATAAATCTCAACAAGGGATTTTACCTGCCAATTTTCACTAATCAGTTTTTGAGTCCTATAATGCAGGGGTCCTCAACCCTTAGGATACTGATATATAGCCTATTAGGAATCGGGCTGCACAAGCGAGCAAAGCTTCATCTACGCATAAGCAAGATCAAGGAAGTGCACAAAACCATCCTAGCCCCGCCAGTCCGTGGAAAAACTGTTTTCCCTGAAATTGATCCCTGGTAAAAAGAAGATTCAGGGCTACCTCTACAATGGTTTTTAGCTATTAATTTTCTTCTCAGTCATAACCTTGAAATTGTTTTTTGTTTTGTTTTTCAAACTCACTCAACTCAAATTCAGGTTCACTTTTCCCAAATACTTGGATATTACTACAACAAATTCAGCATGATACCATCCTTTTCAAATTAAGGACAGCAACTCCACATCCTCAGACCCTACATAGAAAAGATCATATTAAGACTCACCTTTCCAAATGGGAAGTCGTTGACAAATTATATTTTATTAAATATGAGCATTTTTCATTTTCAGGAGTTTGAATCTCTAGGATTCTATCTTTCTCTGCATTGGTAGCAGTTTCTTCATTTTTTAAGTCTTTCTGCATCTGTTCTTTACTTTTGTTTTTTTCCTTAGGAAACTCTTCTTTGATTTTTGAGCAAATTTCTGTTGATTCTAGAAAAGCTTCATTACTATGCTCCACTTCGTTATTCGAACTGACTTCCTTGAAAGCCTCTTTTATCTCCGCTTCAGCTGGTCCCTCAGGATTTACAGAGTTTTCTTCCTTCGCGCATTCTGAAAAAAATATAAATATATTCTGTCATGGTATAAGGCAGTGATGGCTAACTTTTTTTGGCACCGAGTGCCAATACAGGAGCGTGCAGTGAGCGCGTGGGCACCCGCGTGCTGGAAACCGAAAGAACAGATGATCTTCTGGTTTCTGGTGCGCATGCACATGTGAAGACCAGCTGACCGGTGAGAATGCGCTGGTCTTTTGGGAGTCCTCGTGCCTCCCTGCCCACCCACCAATGACCCGGTTCCACAGCCCCGGACAGGGAGAGAAAGTTGGGTGAGGAATGCTTCCTCCCTCCGCTGGAAAGCTGGAGCCCCTTTCTGGCCTCAAAGGGAAGGGGCGTCAGTATTCCTGGGGCTTGGGCTGGAGAGCCAGCAGGTGGAGAGCTTCACCCCAACTCTGGCCGGGATGAAGCACCCCTCTCCAGCCCACCACTGAGAACAAGCCAGTGTAAATCCCCACCCCCACTTCTGCCAAGGAAGTGTGACTGCTTCCCGGCTAGTGTGCCTGTTACCCCAGCGCCACACGGACAGACGTTCCTGCCGCGTGGAGTCAGCTCCTGCGCAGCCTCGCCTCCCCAGAAGAGACACAACAGGATGAGACAGCAGAACCACCGCTGCTGGAGCAGACAGTGGTGCACACAGGTAGCCCCACCTCCCCCAAAGAGCAGGCACAGGGTGAGAGACAGGAACGACAACTGCTGCTGTTTTTTCAACCCTGGCAGCAGCAGGAGCAGTGGGCAGGGCAGTTGACCACCCAGCCAGCAAATGCTGCCCTGCCTGCTACTCCTGCCGCCGCTGGGGGCGAAAGGGTGGCAGCGATTCTCGCTCCTGTCTCTCATCCTGTGTTTGTCGCTGCTGCTCTTCTGGGGAGGCGGGGCTGCATGTGTGCACCATCGCCATCCCCTCAGCTCCAGCAGTGGTTGTTCTCCTGTCTCTCGCCCTGTGCCTGCCACTGCCGGTCAGGACAGTTGGGGCCGTACAAAAGGGAGGGAAGCCCCGGCCCTCCTGTCCTCGCCCCCAGTGGAGGCAGCGGCTGTTGCGCTGCCACTTCCAGGTGGGCTGCTGGTGGTGGAGCTGCCAGCGGGGAGGTGAACTACCTGTCTGGAAACACCGAGGGCCTTTCTTGCTGGCATGGGAGCGGCTGGCCAGTCCTGCCCTTACCCCTGTGTCTGCTCTTCTGGGTAGGTGCAGGAGCTGAGCAGGAGATGGCTATCATATAGATTTAAAAAAAGGAAAGAAAAGAGATTGATATACCAGCTAATAGATGGAAAGGGGTATATATATCAGGAGATAGAACAGAAAAAAGAAATTGCCCATAAGTATTTTGAAGAGTTATATAAAAAGGAAGAAGTTAACAAAGATAGAATAAGAAACTATTTAGATGAAGTGAAGGATAAAACAATTGGGGAAGAAATGGAAGAATTATTAAACAAAGACATTACTTGGTTTGAATCGAAATCAGCAAGAGAACCAGAAAAACAGTTAATCCCCAGGACCAGATGGGATTCCAGGGGAGCCGTACAAGGCAATAGCAGAACAAACAGGATCTCTTATGGTAGAAGTTTTTAATGATATCTTATTGGCAGCCAGGATGCCGGACTCATGGAGGGGGGCATTGATTTTGCTGATCCCGAAGGAGGATTCGGATCCCCGATATATACAAAATTATAGGCCGATTTCACTGTTAAATACTGATTACAAAATATTCACTTCTATTATAGCAAGTAGACTAAAAAGAATGTTAAATGAGCATATATATGAAGATCAAAATGGATTTCTCCTGACCAGACAAATCAGGAACAACTTAAAAATAGTACTAGATGTCTTAGAATTTTACGAAGCCCACCCCGAAAAACAAATTGCACTTATGTTTTTAGATGCAGAGAAGGCCTTCGATAATTTAAATTGGCAATTTTTAATCCAAAAAAATTATAATATGAATTTAGGCACCAAATTTGAAAATATTATAATAACCATTTATGGTACACAACAGGCTAATATTATAATAAACGGGAAATACACCCGCCCAATAAAAATAGAAAAAGGAGTCAGACAGGGCTGCCCACTCTCACCCCTGCTCTTCATATTATCATTAGAAGCATTACTAATGCGAATTAGACAGAACCCAGACATAAAAGGATTAAAGGTTAAGAAAGAAGAATATAAGTTGCAAGTGTTTGCGGATGATATGATTTTTTTTCATTGAGGAACCAATAGAAAGAGGACAAAAATTGATGAATGAATTAGAACAATTTGGAGCAGTAGCAGGACTTAAAATTAATAGGAAGAAAACAAAATTAATGACTAAAAATTTAACAGAAAAACAGAAAACAGAACTAGAAGTTATGGGAATACAAGTGATAAAGAAAATTAAATACTTAGGAATATGGTTGACAGCACATTGTAAGACACTTAAGGAAAATAATTATGATAAATTGATGCAACAGGTAAAGAAGGATTTAGGCAGGATTGCTGCTATTAAAATGAATATTCTTCCAAAATCCCTATATATATTTCAGACGATCCCAATCAAAGTACACAATTTTTTTTTTGAAGAACTTAATAAAATAACTGTAAAATTTATCTGGCAAGGGAAAAAACCTAGAATAAATTTAAAGGCAATGCAGGATATGAAGAGCAGGGGAGGGCTGGCACTTCCAAATTGGGAGTTGTATTATAGTGCAGCCTCTTTAGTATGGTTGAAGGAATGGGTGAATTTAACCAATAAGAGAATATTATTCTTAGAAGGCCATGACTTGCAGAGGGGGTGGCATGCTTTTTTATGGGATGTAGGGAAAACTAGCCAGAAATATTTTCACAGACACCTAATCAGAGACTCATTATTAACTAATTGGAAGAAAATATGAAAAAACACTATTTAAAAATACCAATTTGGATTTCAACAATGGAGGCGATGATTCACCCAAATAATCTGGATACCACTAAAATGATTAAATATAAGGACCTATTGGATACACAAGGAAATTTGAAATCGCGGCAAGAACTTCAAGAGCGGGGACTAAAAATTGATCAGTGGGCATATCTTCAAATTCAAAGTAGATATAAACAGGACAAGAAAGAATTTGGAATTAACAATAAACTCCAGCAATTAGATAAAATTTTATTAGCATCAGGCAAAAAAAAACAACAAAATTTTATAATTATTTATTAGAAGTAGAGTTAGAAGAAGTTGTAAAAGGGAACATGATAGCCTGGAGTAGGACTATAGGACGTAGCATCACCATAACAGAATGGGAAAAGGTCTGGGGTAGAAATAATAAAATTACAAAATCGGTAGCATACAAAGAAAATGCCTATGTTTTATAGATGGCACCTTCTTCCTTCGAGATTAGCGAAAATGCACCCCAATATGAATCCGAATTGCTGGAAATGCAAAAAAAAAAAAAAGTGGGAACTTTTTTTCCATATGTGGTGGTCCTGTACAGAAGCTCAAAAATATTGGCAGAAAATTAAAAATTGGCTGGAGGAAATGACAAGAGAACAGATCGAATTCAAACCAGAGTCCTTTCTGTTAGGGATCTTTGGTAAACAAATATCAAAAAAAGTGAAATATATAATAATACACATTTTGACAGCGGCCAAATTGGTTTTTTCACAATGTTGGAAGCAGCCTCATGTTCCATCAGAGGAGATGATTATTCAAAAAATTTCAAGTTTTGCAGAAATGGACAAATTAACTTTGGCATTAAAAAATAAAGACACTTCAATGTTGTGATTGGAAGGTCCAATCCTATTAGGAACTTTGAATCTGATGACTGTTAGATCGTGGATTGACGTCAGAACCAGGGAACGTTACTCCCTTTAGTTTGATTTGATTGTGAAATGACTGTTGAATTTCAAAAGGGAGTCCTAACAGTTTTGCTTGCAGTTTTGAATGAGAACTTACTCCCTTTAGTTTGATTTGATCGTGAAATGACTGTTTGAATTTCAAAAGGGAGTCCTAACAGTTTTGCTTGCAGTTTTGAATGAGAATGTTACAAGGGAGGACATTTGATTTGCAGGACCGGCCTGAACCTTCAACCTTCTCGGCTTCTTAATCGGGTTATCAGCCGGGAACGGCTGATAATGAGGAACTTATGGAGTCTTCAGGTGAAAGTAATAATTTAGATAATCGCTGGGTGGATGTCAGAAGCAGGCGTCTCCTGACGAGAAGAAACCAGCGGGAGCACAGGAGGAGGGCAGATCAGTAATTAGACTAATTAGCTGCTGCTCTATAAAAGGAAGAGGGATGACTCTGCACGCTGTCGGGAACAAATTGTTTGCAAAGAGAACTGAAGACTTTGGTTTGGAGGATTTAAATCTGAAATATCTTGTTGGGATTTGGATTTATTGGAACTATTATTTTGGATTATTTTGTGAAGGCTAACCACAGCTGTAATCAGTAAAGATTCCTGGTTGCTGCTTTTATTTGCGAGGACTGCTGCTTTCAGCCTTATCTGTTTATTTTTGAAGGTGGGACATAACACTTCAATATACTACAACAGCTGGAACTGCTGGTACAAATGGATAGACCAAAGATAGACTTCACGCTAAAAGGCAAAAGAGGATAGGATAGATCCATAGTAGTGATACACAGATATATGTAAGGATTAGGTGTGTGTATATGGCATAAAATAAGGATAAAAGAGAGGTCTTACAAACTGTTGAAGATGAGAATTCTTTTAATAGTTTTCTATTTTTTTCTTTCTATTTTCTTCTTCCTTTCTTCTTTTTCTCTCTTTCATTTATGTATGTGTTTTGTTGGTTTAATTGTAACATCAATAAAATTTATTTTAAAAAAAGAAATTCAAAAGGTACTAAAATGGAGGCAAATAAAAGTTAACAATGCTGCTTATAACAAGTAAAATGCATCATACAGGATCAGGTTCAGAAGGGCAAAATTGAAAATCTGCGGAAACTAACCCGATAATGTTAAATCTTACCATCAGTTTTTGGTAGATCTTGTCTAGCCTTTATAACATCTGCAAATGTATGACGTAACTCATCCTTAGGCTGAAAAAACAATCATTAATATCCAGTTAGCTTAGCCAATTATTTTAGAAAATTTATATGTCTTCCCAGCTCACTGTGACTACAGATGGCTTACAAAAGTAAGACCCTAAATACAAAACCCAATAAACCCTTATCCCACACAGATACATGATTTCTCTTTATCACCTAAGGTCCTCAGGCCACTTGTAATTACGTACAATGTTATAAAAGATCACTATTCAAATAAAAGTGGAGATCCAGGTTCAAATTTCCTCAGATATTTATTTTATTAATCAAATGTATATGGCAACCCACCACGCAGAAGGTGACACTAGGCCACGTAAAATATGCTTAGTGTAATCTTAGACCACTCACTCCCACATAAGATTGTTATAACAAAATAGGACTATGCCAACCTGATTTCTTTAAATAAATGGTGGAATGCTTTTAACTTTTTAAAAACTGTAACTTTAAAAACTGTTTTAACTAAAGAGTTAAAATATGAGAAAGTTTTTAAATATATACAAATCTATGCAAAGTAACTGAAAACAATTAAATTTAGTAAAACACATTTAAGGGTGTTTACCTGCGCTCCTGCAAGAATTGCATTTTCATAAATAGTTATTACTTTTTCTGTGGAGCGAAACTGCTCAAGACGCATCTGGCACACCCAATACTTAGCAAACTTTTTTGCTTCTGGTACATTCACTATCAGGTTTTCCAAAATGGAATGTACTTTTTCACCTACGAAACCCTGAAGAGAAATAGCAAAGAAAAAATGTACCAAATGTCTATAAACTACATGACTTCTACAGAAATGTTAATATGTTGCATAAGCACAGACTGCAGTTGACTTACAACTGTTCAATTAATAATCCAAAGATACAACTGGTTTGAAAAAAGTGACTGATGATCTGTTCTCCAAGTTACGACATCTCATCATCTTCACTCATGTGATAGCAATTCAGGTGCTTAGTAACAGGCATGCATTTGTTTGCAGTGTCTTGTGGTCATACGATCCCAATTTGTTACTTTCCCAGCCTGCCTCTGACAGTCTATTGAGAAAGCCAGATTCACTTAATGATCAAGTGATTCATTTAACTGTGTGGTTCGTATGACTGCTACAAAAATTATTTTAAAATTGGCTCTGGTTACATAACTCAATTTACAAATGCACCACCATACATTACAAAATGCCAGTCCCAATTGTGGTTTTAAGCCAAAGACTACCTATAATGCATAAACTTCTGTGAATTACTTTATATTTTCATTATCCAGAGAAGAATGACTAGCCTTTTATTTAACACAAAACTTCAAAGAATCTTCTCTATTGTAGTAATAAACATATCTGTGTTCTACAGTTCAGTCTTTTTCCCCCATTCAGGGCAGATCAGATTGTTCTAGTTCAGGGGTGTCAAACTCCCTGCTGGTGGGCTGGATGTATCACGCGCTGGCCACATCCGGTTTAATGAAGGGGGAAAAAGTCCAGATACATCATGTGATGCCACCATGATGACACGAGTTTGACATCCGTGTTCTAGTTACAATATAAAATGACATATGTTGTCATGATGTAGCCTACCAACTCTCTTCACATTGATTCATTATAAGACCAGTTGCCTTGAAAATCCAGTATGCTTTGTACCTTCAGAATTTATAGAACTTAATAAAGTACAAGAATGTTATAAAAATTAATTCAGCATTATTGTGGTTTAATTTAAACATTGTACCTTTTCAATGAGATCCACACATTCTGCAAGTGTCTTGTTGACCTTATCACTAAGCAGTCCTTGTTCATCTTCTTCAACAATAGTAGCCCAAAAGGATTCAGCTGGCTCTTCAATAGTTTGCTGACATGTTGCTTTTTTAGGCTGACTATTTACAGGTACATTGTTATGTACCTTCTTTATCCCCTTTGAAGCCTGCCATTCAGCTAGCTGAAGTCTAAAATATAAACATTTAAGTTGATTAGTACAGTACTTCATCTTGTTTTTTAGCTAGAAATAGAACAGCTACCCAGTTATCTAGCCTCAGTGATATGAGGTCTGTCAATTCACAGCTCTTCATATCTATCTCAAAAAAACATTTACATTACAAGAGATAAAAATCAACTGTTAAGCAGTTAATATTCAAAATTGCAATTGCAAGTCATGATTGCTAGAAAAATAAGGCAAAGAGAGAACTAAGCTGAAACAGCCAGAGCTGCCCGTATTTTTGTGCCATTGTGTTCAATTGGTAATTACAGTTGAGATCCAATGGCCTACCAAAACAAAACAAAACTTCCAGTGAAAGCATAGAAGCCTGTAAGCCTAAATGCATGTATATTTTGCATGTATAATTGTTTGATCATAATTATCTAAAGCAAAAGAAATGATTTATCACATTGGGTGGGGGAGCACACAATTAAACATTTATCTTCTGTATTAAGTTGTGAAAGCATCCTGTTTTCAAGCCCCCAAATTCAGTATGTGCAATTGCTTTAAACTGTTGACTATTCAAGGCTAATTTAAGACAAAATGAATAAAACATCCCAGTCATAAATATGGACGTGATGGTGGGGCTGCAAGAGTTTATTTTCTTTTGTACAATCTGCAATTTGCTGGATTTTGGTGTACCATGTTGATCAAACCCAGCTAAATGAGATTTATTCCACAAAATCTAGCAAGCATAGTCTGAAACATTCCATCTCTTTTTTGATGTTGTATTGCCTCAATACATTTTGATACAAAAATGCAGGCATTTACCTTACCTTCTCACATCTACAGATGTCGGAGCTTTTTTAATTGATTTTGAAGTAGCATGACTTTCAGAAAGTGGCACTTTTAGGCTTCCACTTACAGTTTTAGATGAAGCAAGTTTGTTTATCCTTGGGACAGAATAATTAGCATTGACTGGAACAGTCTTTAATAGTGATTTCCGATTGCTGGAAGAGTTCTTTTGGGCTGCCTCAGTATTCTCTGTGCCACCACTAATAGATAGTTTCTCATGATTCAAAATAGTTTTGGGATGATAAACAGAAACTCTCACAGTACTGGACTTGGAATTTAGGACTTTAGGAGCACCGGTGTTGCCAGTGACTTTAGCATCCTTTATACTTGCATTATTAGTTGTGGCTGGTTTTACTCTTGATTTAGGCAGAGAATTGCTAGGCTCATTTGCTGGAACTTTTCTGAAGGAGTTTACCTTAGAAGAAACTATTTTTCCACGATATGAGCCAAGTATACGTTTATCTGAAATGCATGGAACAGAATTGGAGACTTCTGCTTTTATTTGTTTCTTTACGTTTGCTTTCTGTAGAAAGGTCTGAGTAAATGACATAACCTTGGATTTTACTGCTGCAGATTCAGGATCTGCTACTGTTGTATTGTTTGGAGAATTACAATTTGTATCCGTCTTAATTTGTTTTAGTACATGGGTATTCAAGTTTTTAGGGGAAACAAAAGTGCTTTCAAGTATACTGTCTCCTTCGTTCCATATACCCGTAGATACAGTGGCATTTTCTTTGTCTTCCTGAAAAAAATTAACATAGCATTAACTAACATGAATATTTTGTTCTAAAATACTCTTTAAAATTAGAGTGGTGTGAGCCACATAGCATCTTGATACATCTTGTAATTTTCACTTTTCATCAGTTATAACATACTAAAAAGCTATAACATCGGGACATTGGAAAAGCCAGTCAAAATAGTAATTTCACATTTTTTAAACTTATCTTTACACGTAGTCCTTGGCTTATGATCACAATTGGCCCAAAATTTATGTTAAGTGAAACATTTAAGTGAGTTTTGTCCCATTTTACAACCTTTTTTTGCCATAATTGTTCAAGTGAATCACTGCAGTTGTTAAGTTAATAACAGTTACTAAATGAATCTGGTTTCCCCATTGATTTTGCTTATCAGAAGGTTGCAAAAGTGATCACATAACCCCAGAACACTGCAATGGTTGTAAACTGTGAAAAACGGTCATGTCCCTTTTTTCAATGCCATTGCAACTTCAAATATTCTGCCTTTTAAAAATATATCCTAAAGTATTTCATTTTCCTAGGAGACGGGTAGGTTTTAACTTCCAACAATTTAAAAAACTTTAATGTACAAGAAACCCTGCCTGCCTTATACAGTACCACAAAATCCTTCCTTATATTTCATATATATTACGGTATAGCAGTTTTTTTTAAAGACAGAAATTCCCATGTCCCATCTCTTAATTGTAATATAAATCTATCTTCAGCTCCAGTCTAAGATACCAATGATAATCTTTTATGACTTACCATTTTTTTTGTTGACAGAATTCAGTTTTCCAACTTTCCTTGATTTCCTAAAAAGAAAAAAACCTTTTAATATAAAGCCTCATTTACCCAATAAAAAAAGTGTTTTAAACATAGCAATTCTATACGTATTGTTTTCTGGGCTTCTTCTGAAAAGATTGCAGAATGTGCAAGAAACGGCTCAACCAGACAAACCCATTCAAGTTGCACCACCAGAGGTCACAAGCTGTTTTATACTTGAATAAAAACAAGTCACAGGAGGGAAGCCATCTGACTTCAGGCATTACGGCAGCCAGAAAACTGTTGCTTGTCTTCAGAAGACTTAAATCATAACCTACCAAGTCCCCAACCACTGTTCCCCACCCCCGCTTCCCCAAAGCAAGAGCCCCCTTTTTCGGCTTCATTTGTTCAATTAGAACCCACCCAACAAAGTGGAAAACTTGTCCTTCCACGAAGTCCAAATTAAATTTGTTTTCGCTGTTTGTTTTTTTAACATCGGTACCCCATCCGCCGCCCCCCCACACATACACCTCACGGCGCTTACCCACCCGCTTGCCTTGCAAGGAAAAGATTCTCCCACAGAAGCGATGCAACCGACTCCCCGATCTCCTCCTACACGGCCGTTTGAATTTAATCTCGCGCCTGGAGGTCACGTGAGCGACACAGCCCTGCCGATTAGTGCAGCCGGGAGCTTGAAATTAGCCAATCAGGAAGCAACAAAATGTTACTCGGCTGACTCTTTCTGTCCAGGGCTCAGCAGCCTGTGTGGTTCTTTTGAAAGATGCATGCCGCCTGTTACCGTTCCCGCCCCCCCCCTCCCTCAGGGCTAACCGTCCAGATTGGCTCTTTTTTGCATATAAAGTTTTGCGTCTGCCTATATCCTGGGTCCTACGTTTCTCTTTTTTTTTGTTCTGTAATTTGTGAATTCCTTTTGGGGGGGAACGAATGCCTGCTGTAGCAGAACTTTATGCAGTTCATTTTTCGTCTTTTCATTTTGGGAGAAAAACTTGGGGAAAAAATATTGTTCCACCAGCTTGGAAGGAACTGCTTCCTTTATACGTGCAGATTTACAATCCCATTAAAACTTCATGGGTTTTACTTTTAAACATGCTTATTGTGTTCAAAAGTAACTCTCCACTGGGCAGGTGGGAATAGAGGAAAATATTCTCGAGATATTTTAGAAAAACTCTTCTGGAACGGGATAATAATTTCCCCGTTTACAGTTAGAAAGCCGGTCTGCCTGCCTACCACTAACAAGAAGTCTTTAGAATAACTTTTGTCACTTTGAATGTACACTAATCGGCATACATTAAAATGAAATTTCATTGCATACAGCTCACAAAAGGTCACCACCACCAATATACACTACATAAATAAATATAATAATACAATCATGCATATACCCATATATATTATACAGAGAAAAAACACAGTCTAAGAATTATCACAGAACAAGTCTGAAGGGAATGTCTGGCGGGTGAGCAATGGGTGGCGCAGTGCTTAAAAAAGGGAAATCGAGCTATTCTCCAAAGCACCTAAGGGCTGGAAGGAATGGATGGAAACTAATCAAGGAGAGAAGCAACCGAGCACTAAGGAGACATTTCCTGAGAGTCAGAACAATTAATCCGTGGAACGAATTGCCTCCAGAACTTGTGAATGCTCCAACACTGGAGGCTTTTGAGAAGAGATTGGACAACTATTTGTCTGAAATGGTGCAGGGTTCCCTGTCAGAGCAGAGGGCTGGACTAGAAGACCTCCAAGGTCCCTTCCGACTCTGTTATTCTGTTCTGTTAAATGACGCCTATAAGGTCTGCCTCCGGTGATGACATCTGGCGTCATTCTCGTCACCACGAGAACTCACGTCCAAAGGGGAGGCGCCATGGGCGGAGCGAGCCGTCTGTATTGCCGGGAAAGGGAAGCGCGTTCGTGCGCGGCGGAGGTTCCATGGATCGCTTCGCCTGGGCTACTGGCCTCTTGGAGATCCACGAGAACCTCGTCACGCAGCAGCGCGGGGTCCGCCTGTACGATGGGGAGGAAAAGGTCAGGGCGGCGGATGGAAGCTGCGCCAGGAGGGAGGGAAGCCGGCGGGGGAGGGCGGAGGGGCCTCGGCCTCTCCTAAAGGCAGCTGGCAAAGAGGGGAACGGGGATTGAGGAGCCCACCGGGTCGTTCTTCGGCCGGAGAAAAAGCCGCGGGGGCGCTACTTGAGAGACGGGGAGTCGCCTAAACAGGAATCCACTTCCATCCCGGATTTCAGGCCCCAGCGAATCAGGCGTATGGCAGATCCGGTTCCTCGAATGTCCTTTTCCTTTTGTTTCATTAGCTTTTGCCTTCTTTATTCGTCACTCAAAAGTGGCGATTATATTGAAGTCAATTTCTCCATGCCCTTTTGCACCAATATTAGTAGTCCCATATTTTTATATATATTTATGCTATCTCTAAGGAAAGCCATATAGTGCCTGCTCTGTTAGGAATTTTGCGCATCTCTGTGCGCTGCTGTGTTGCCTCTTTGCTGCTGTGTTGCCTCTTCGTTCATATGTGAAGTTGTTTCTTCAGTATTATAATCCATCTTGTAGGCATAAACATCTAAAGCAGTTTACAACTACAAATATATAAATACAATAAAATTACAGTGTTAAAATACGGGAATGCAAACGTCCCCAAAATCTTTGTTACAGGGCAATTGCTAGAGTCTTTCCTTTTTGAATTGAACTTTATTTGGCCAGGTGCAATTAGATATACAAGGAGTTTGCCCCTGGTGCAGAAGCTCAGAGTGTACAACACAAAGCAACAGAATCATAAATCATAATACCTATAAGTATATAGGTATTTACTGCCTATGAGTAGTAAAGATGAAGGATAAATAATATTGCAGCCACACTACATGAATAAAAATAGACATTAGACAACACTGAGAATGAGGAATTCATCAAAGTGAAAGCACAAAAGAAGAAACTATCACTTTGTCTAGTTGTTTGGGCATGCAGTGCCCTGTAGTGCCTCCTGAAGGGAGGATTTGTCCTAGTTGTGAAGGGTCTGTGGGTACCTTCTCAGCCCACTTCTGACCCACCCAACATACAGGTCCTCTGGAAGGCAGACTGGTTGCAATTGTTCTTTCTGCAGCCTAATTAAGACTACTGCCTGTAATCTGTAGTGGAGTCTCTAATTGTTTGTAATTTATCCCGTGTTTTCCATAGATTTCTTTACAGTTTACCAGTAAAAAGGGCGGAAATCCAAACCCTTAAAGATAAAATGCTAGGTTGAGAAACTTTTAATACTCTGCTTACCTACCAATTTTTCATGGGTAGAATTAATAGTTTTGAAACAAGAGACATAGAACTTTGTTCTTGGATGATACATGATATTAAAGTATTCTCTGTTTAAAAGAAATATTCCCTCCTTCACTTTGACTTCTGTGAACCCAACTACTATACTTGCAAATGGTGGTCTGTAAACATAAACTTGTGGTTTATTAATAAATCATAATTAAACAACATTGCTTAGCACAATATGTGAATCAATCCAATAGTAGCATCTTCAAATGTGTTGCTTAATTTTTTCCCTTACTATCAAGGGTGACCATGTCTTAAAAAGGAAGTTAAAAGTTTATTGTTTCTAGCAGGTATTGCTCTGAGTTTTAGACTTTTTTTCTGTACATATCTACAGTACCTTCGTGTTAGGCATCCTTAGAAGAGATTCATGTATTCTCAGATTAAGTTTTCATTGTAGCAATGCTTGGCTTAGTTCATGAAGTTTCATTGGAATACAGGTGTCATAGATTTTCATTCTAGCCACTACATTTTTCAAGTCTTTTTCAAGTTCCTGGAAGGAAGGCAAGTTGAACAGTGGTTTGAATGATCCTACTGGGCCATTCAATTAAAGAAGTCTACAATTGGGATCATATATGATACATTAATAAGGCAGAATGATTGAGTTCACGCTAACAAAAATAAAATACGTCATAAAACAGGCTATTGTAATGTGTGAACTCTTATATTTTTAACTAAGGGAGTACCTTAAATAGGTAGATAGAACTAGTTAAGAAAATACCTTGAGGAAAACATACAATGTTAATTAAAATGACTTCGGTTGGGTGACAAGCAAATATTTCTCTTGCATAAGTCTGCTACAAAACACAAAGGCTCAGCCATCATTTGTTGGTAGCTCTTTACATCTTGAATTCTTGCATGACATTTTATTTTGACTTTTTTTTTCAATTCATCACCTTGCATTTCACTGTTTTTCCTATGGAAATGGGTGCACATAATTACATTAGAAGGAATTAATTGCTTCTCCCTTTCTGCAGTCTAATTTTGAAAAATTAACCAAACACAAAATATTTTCCTAACACGTGTATGATTCTACAAAAAATAGCATATTGAAGGAAGCAAAGGTTCTGAATACCTTAAAATCTACTTATTTTTTTTTTCTCTTAGGTGAAGTTTGAAAATGGAGTATTGCTCCTTAGTACACACAGATTGATCTGGAGAGATCAGAAAAATCATGTAAGTAGATTTATTCTGGCATATGTAATTTTCCTGTAGTATATGATAAAGTTTGATTGATAATTGTATGGGCAAAATAAGTCATTATGTCCAACTTCATGTTTTTCAGTTTGTTATATTAAAAAAATATAGAAGTTTTATAGCAAGCAGAGAAAGCTCAGAAATTAATGAGTGTGATTTATTTGGACCATTCAAATAAATTCTCAAAGCAGCTGTGGATTATCCTACATAAAAGCTCTTCTCTGAGGGACTAGGACCAGAAAACAAAAAATATTTCTAGCAAAGAAAGACCGGCGTAGGGCCAGACATTCCCCAAAAGACCAATAGTTTTTACTATTGGTTTGCATGATATTTTATTGGGAGATTCTGCTTCAGTTGTTTGGTAGGTACTCTCCCCCATTGGTACCTCCCTCATTGGGAGGAGAGTTAGGACTTGGTCTCTCATAATTCAAGGAATAAAGAATACAAAAGCCTCTAAAAGGCCATATCTGCTTATCCCCAAGAAGTTTGTATATAGATCAATATTGCTAAGGTTTGTTAGCTCAGGAATCCCATGCAAAATTTGGAGAAGCCATATATTATTTTATAACTTCTGTGACAGGAGTCATTTATTTCTGTGAATTGGTTTCTGTTTATGGAATGAAGGGGAGTAATTCCTTCCTTTCTTACAGTTCCTATGCATTCTCACCATTGGCTCTGGAGGGTCCCTCAACTTACCACAGTAGATGTTGAAATGTTGACTTCAGGGGAAAGCTGGTAAAATAATAAGAGTTAGTTTGGTGATTAACTAGTATTGGGAAACCATCCTCAGCTCCAGAAGCTCACAGAATGTGTTTGAGCCGGTCAGTCTCTCTTACCACAAAGCAAAGGTGGTATTCAGCAGGTTCTGACCAGTTCTGAAGAACCGGTAGTGGAAATTTTGAGTAGTTCAGAGAACTGGCAAATACCACTTCTGACTGGAGATTTTACAGTATCCCCTGCCACGCCCACCAAGCCACGCCCACAGAACCGGTAGTAAAAAACATTGAATCCCACCACTGCGACAAAGGGTTGCTGCTGTGAGAAAACAAGGGAAAAGGTCTACCTCTACGTGCCACCTTCAGCTCTTTGCACTCATATTCTTGTCGGAAGTGCCTAAGGCGCTTCCGGGTTGAAAAGATTAGCCAGTAATATGACTGTTGCCTGGCGATGCCTGGTTTCATGTCTCCATTAATGTGTCCACTGAAGTGGTACCTATCTACTTGTGGTTATTCGATTTCAAACTGCTAGGTGGAGAGGCGCTGGAGCAAATGAAGGGAGCTTATCCCGCCACGCGACAGCAATCTGGTCTCGAAAGTGGGCTTACTAATCATTAGCCGAACGTCCTAACCTTGTGAGCCATCATGCTCCCCACCTTGAGCTCTTGAATGAATGGGAGGACATTTATCTAACAAATAATTTTAAAAATGTGCTGAGTGAATACCATCTGCATGAGTAACTTTGGATTTCATTCCCTATGTTTACTGGGAAGCAAATCCTTTCAGACCTTCTTCCAAGTACCTGCATGCAGTTGTAAACCGAATTTGAGTGCAAAAATATGCATGCGCCTGATCATTTATTTAGTTATTTGACCTGCTCAGCTTTATTACTGAGAATTCAGTGAACATTTCAAAAATATATTAATAATTAATGAAATACTGTAAACTTTGTAACCTGTATTCTAAGTACTTTCAGTCTAAGCTGTTGAAATAACTGTGTCCAAAAAGTCCTATGATCAATTGGTAAGGCTTACTTATTAAAATCAACCTGTTGCTTTTTATTATTAAAGTTATCAAATAATATAATAGTAACACTACCTTCCAAAGGAATCTGGTAAAGGAATCTCAGTTTGTTTTTTGAATGTCCAAAAGAGAATAGTCCGCAAAGAAGATTTCATGTTACTAGAAGTTGCTTTACCAACCAGGTTTAAGGATACTGTTATCTTTTATGATTATAGCTCCTTATATCTATCCAAGTGACAATTACTACAAAACAAATTGGGCCTAATAAGCCAGCATACACCAAGGATCATCCTGATATATGACTGGATCATTTTCAGGATTTGTTCATAATCTTGATTATTCTCTCTTATGCTCTAGACCAGTCAGCAAGTGCTCCCCCGTTATTTAAGCTTCTATCCCTTCTTTCCATGTTATAAATATAGTAATTATATTTATAAATGTATTATTGTCCTCTTCAACAAATAGATTAATGGAAATCAGGAATCCAATGTTTTTTCTTCTATGAATGCTAAAGAAGTACTGAAAAGTTTAATCGCCATGAAAACTGAAATTGGTGATCTTGTTATATCCCAGATATTTGCCATAATTTGCAGTTCCATCTTATTCAGGACTACTCAGTTGTAAGCCCAGTGAGTTCACTGAGTCTTACTCTGCATTGCAGCAGGTAGTAGCAACAATAAGTTCATATTCTCTTACAATTTAGTTATTGAAGGGCCTTCCAAACTGCAATGAACAGATTATGTATTTACTACATTTATATGTTCACTATGTGTTTAAGATCACCCTTTGTTCTGTGAAGAACATTTCATGATGTCTATAAGTACAAGTAGTCTTTGACTTATGGCAATTGAGTGCAAAATTTCTGTTGTTAAGTGAAACATTTAAGTGAACTTTGCCCCATTTTGTGTCCTTTCTTGCCATACTTGTTAAGTGAATCACTGTAGTTAAATTAGTAGTATGGTTGTTAAGTAAATCTGGCTTCCCCATTGACTTTGCTTGTCAGAAGGTCGCAAAAGGGGATCACACGACTGTGGGACATTGCAGTCGTCATAAATACAAGTCTCTTGCCAAGTGTCTGAATTTCAATCACATGACCACGGGGATTGCTTCAATGATCGTGTGAAAAACAAGTCGTAAGTCCCTTTTTTCAGTGCCAGTCACTTTGAACGGTCACTAAATGAACTGTTGTAAGTCAAGGACTACCTGTAAAATATTGATGTCAGTATTGCTGCTGAGTAGCTATCACCTGTATCACAAGGCATCAGATGAACAGATGAAAAGGAGGAACCTGCTAGAGCATGTTTTTCCCAGTTGCTTTCTAGATCTTCTGGGGTCCACACTCCCCAATTTCTCAGGCAACATAGAAGAAAATAGGAAGAAAGAGATTGCAGATGTTCTTCGGGTTCATAAACGGGTTCATATAAGCTTTCTTTAAAATTGCCAAGCAAAAAAAATATTTTACTGGCTATTAGTTTATGCTATTGATTAATATTTATGCATAAAGATACCATGTAATTAAATGTATATTTGATGACAGACCCTGTTGTTGGAACAATGTTAGCTATTTACAGTTTATTAGAAGAAATGCTGTGTTCCACCAAATATGTCTTTGCTTTACCCTTTGTTTCTTATTGCAGGAATGCTGTATGGCTATTCCTCTTTCCCAAATTATCTTCATTGAAGAGCAAGCAGCAGGGATAGGAAAAAGGTAAAATATCATCAACACAAATCTTCGAAGAGCGCTAAAGATTTATTGGCCATTGCTGTATCTTCCTATGCAGCTATTCAGTCATTTTTTCCCCGGAACAGATATATTGTAGGGAAAAGTGGAAAGAATATGTCACCTTGACCTTTGAACTCAAGACAGGGTGTAAATTAAATATTTGTCTCCTATCAACTTTATAACTATTTTACAGGAACTGTATACTCAATACCATCTGATAATTGGCATAATTTCAGAGGCTCATTTGTGTCTTATTTTGACCAAAAATTATGTATCTGTCCCAAATGTTCCACTAAATATGGTATATTCAAAGTGTAGAATGTTTAACTGATGTTTAAAAATGCAAAATGATTTAAAGCTTATGGAAACTTTCTCTTCCCCCACTTATTTTTGATTTGCTTTAAATGAAAGAATCTGAATTAAAAAAAATTAACAATGCTTTTTGATTTTAGGAATTTACTTTTTAACAACAAAAAATTCATTTCCTCCTCCTATTTTTTGTATTTTTAGTGCCAAAATAGTTGTACATCTTCATTCAGTAGGTTCCAATAAGGATCCTGGTCCATTCCAGACTAGTAAATACTCATATATCAAGCTTTCTTTCAAGGAACATGGTCAGATTGAGGTAGGTATGCTTTCTAAATGACTGTTGTATAAAAATAACAGGAATAATTTTTAGTGTGGTTAAAAGATTCTTTTAAGGAGAGAAAAGGGATTTTATTATACAGAATTCCAAGATTATTATTATAATGGTTTGTCGTGCAGTCAGCCAGATTGTTCAGACTGGATTTGACATTTTTATTCACCTATTGAGTTTTTCCCAAAGTCCTGGAATAGGCAGATGTTGATGTTTGATGGTGTTAGAAGTATCATCACAGGATGATACTAAGCTGTTCTTAGTAAAGCTGCCTTTTACAATTGTTCATTTTTTGACATTATGGCCACATAGTTCTTCAGGAGGCTTACGGAAGAAATGTCTCAGCGCAGATGGGAGAACATGCCAGCTTCTCAAACCATAGATGTTGACAAGGCTTCACAGGTATGTATGTATGCAGTTTCTAATCTTTGGATATCTCATTTCTAAGTAAGAATGGTATTTAACACATGATAGAGAAAACATCAAAGAGGAAGAAGCTGCGTAGGAGCATAGTATGTGATATATATTGGATAAATATAATTGCAAGTGAACCTCTTTAAAAATGATATAAAATATATAACTGGGTCTTTATTTCATAAAGAGGTACACGTTGCATAGTTGATAACTTTTAGGAAAACATCATAATTTAGAATGCCAATATCATTTGGTGTGCTGAGAAAGATTCTAAGAAATGATACCCTGACTTTATTTAGATAGTGAATTGTGATTACAGTGAAACCTGGTTTAGCAGATTTTGAATGCAACAGACAAATCTCCATTGTATTTCTGTCATTTTACAAAATTGCATAATGGATTACTCTAATAACCATTTTAATTTAACAAGTAATCAGGAATGATTGACATCCATTTTCCCCAGGTGTTCTGTTAAATCAAGGTTTCACATGTACCTACATGAGCCTTAACCTCATCAGTTCGTCTCTTTCACTAGCACAGCCACAAGGAAATAGGGAAATATGGCTTCCCTTTTTAACTACCTGGAATGTACCTTTATCTCTGAATCCAGCAATTTGTGCTTTTTCTTAACAGTGATTTCCTGAACTTTAAAATACAGTTTATGCAGTTTATATCAATAATATACACATGCAATTAACCCCTTTTGACATTAAAGGGAAGACATCTAATCTGCATTGGATAATGAATGGGAGGTGACAAGTCCATGCCCTGTGCACATTCACTGTATTCATATATTGCTGAAAGAGCCAGTATGGTCTAGTGCAGGGGTCCCCAACCACCGGGCCGCGGACCGGTACTGGTCCGTGGATCATTTGGTACCGGGCCGCAAAGAAAATAAAAATAAAATAAAAATGGCGGCTTTCTTCGCCTTCGATGAATGCTGCTGGGATCAGGGATCAAGGACACAAATGAAAGAAGGGGAGGGAGGAAGCAACCAAAGCCTGTCCTGCTCTCCGGCTCAGCGGCTTCGGTTTCCTCCCGCCTCGTTCCTCTCTCAATCGCTCTCTCGCTCCTCCACCAGCCCGGGAAGAAACTGCTTCAAAGAAGACAGCAGGGTGGCTTTTCCTGTCGGCGCAGCTCCTCCGAAGTGCCCGTTCACCCCCACCCTGCTGCCTGCGGTTCAATCCAGTGCTCCGTTCTGCCTGCCTGCCTGCCTTCGTTTCTGGTTGTTTCGGAGTAGCTTTGGCTGAGAATAATAACTATTTGCCTCTTTTACTCAGCCGAAGCTGCTCCGAAACAACCAGAAACGAAGGCAGGCAGGCAGGTAGGCAGAACGGAGCACTGGATTGAACCGCGGGCGGCGGGGTGGGGGTGAATGGGCGCTTTGGAGGAGCTGCGCCGACAGGAAAAGCCACCCTGCCGTCTTCTTTGAAGCAGTTTCTTCCTGGGCTGGTGGAGGAGCGAGAGAGCGACAGAGAGGAACGAGGCAGACACCTGAGGGATAAGGCTGAGGGAGGGAGGGAGACACCTGAGGGATGAGGCTGAGGGAGGCAGGGCTGAGAGGCGGGGCTTCTCAGCCATCCTGCAGGGACTTGTCCTGAGCCTCCCTGAACTTGGTGGTTTGCTGGCAGACGTTTTATTACCCGACTAGGTAACAACATCAGATGTTATCTAGTCAGGTAATGAAGCGTCTGCAAGCAAACCACCAAACTCGGACTCCTCCCCCTCCCCCCCTCCTTGAAAAAGTGTTTCTGTGTGAAACTGGTCCCTGGTACAAAAAAGGTTGGGGACCACTGGTCTAGTGGTTAAGGCATCAGGCTAGAAAACAGGAGGCCATGAGTTCAAGTCCCACCTTGGCCATGAAAGCTAGTTACATCACTTTGGGCCAGTCCTCTCTCTCAGCCCAACTCACCTCAGAATGTGAAAAGAAAAGGTTTGCCCTAGAGCAGGGCTGTCAAACTCGCAGTCTGGGGGCAAATGCGTCATGCACTGCCGATGCCCATGCCCAGTTTAGTGAAGGGGGGAAAAAGTCCTGATATGTCATGTGATGCTGCTATGACGATGTGAGTTTGATAACCCTGCCCTAGAGCAAAAACAATTGTATTGATTTAATTATTTATTTATAAATAACAAATCATCATATAGAAAACTTGATTGGTTGGTTTATTTTCTCTAATGATGTTGTGAGTACTTTCTTTTCCTATGTATGGTATCTTTTTGTACCCTACCTAGTTCACAGATACAAGATAAAGAAGGCAAAACAAACTAGAAAACAGTTACTATTATTTTCTTACCTGTCAGCAAAAATACTGTATGTTTTTTCCTGTCTTCTTCAAACCAAACCTGTTTTGTTGGATACAAAAGCGGTCACTGTGTAATACTGCTTCTAAATGCAGCTATCAATGTTTGCTGCATCTTTCCTTGCATTGCTTTTCCATCATAATGTGTTTATGTTATATGATTCAGAGTGGAAGAATAAGAGCTGCAGGAATTGTTGGCATTGAGAGGAAATTAGAAGAAAGAAGAAAAGAGATGGATAAAAATATTTCTGAGGCAAGTCATTTTCTTCAGAACGAGCATAAATCATTTATACTTTTACGATTTTAAGGGGACCAAATTACATTCATGTTTTGGAGCAGGGGACATTTTCCAATACCAAATGTTTTGTCAAGGTTAGGAAAACCAAGGACTATCACTATTTGGGCAGGCAAAAAGAATGGAAATAGAGAACTCTATAAACCTGAGGAGTTCCTATTGTGAAAAGCTGCTTTTTTAATTTGTATCTTTTGTAAGTTTATTCTCTTTTTTCTTCTGTACTTTTGGTTATCTTATTTTTGGATGTTCAGTTTGGGGAGAATAAATCTCTGTGGAGAATGATTGTCACTGGAAAATGTTACTTTATTATTGGATATATTTCTAGTCATGATTCAGGATTATGTACATGTTTTGTTCAGCATGGATTATGTTCTTTATCCAGTTAAAATGCAGATGTTTGCTTATGTCTTCAGCAATAGTTTGGCCTACTTCCTGCATCTGCCAGTTATTGTTTTTTTTTTAAAGTGATTCAGTTAGTTATTTGTCTCAGGAAGTTCCTTTCAGGTGTGCATACATTTACTTTGTAAAGTCTAAATCACTTGGTAGAAGGATTATTTAAAAAACACTACCTTTTGATTTATACTATTTTTTCTTTTATTGTTAAGAAATTGGTTTATGTTGTTGGGAGCAAAGCTAAATATGCAGTTTTTAATTAGAATGGTGAATTTTGCAAATATATGTAAAACTACATAGCACCATGCCCTAATAAATTCTTACAAATTTTCCTAGTGTTAATTTACTTTTAACTTGTAAAATATGTATAATTACATGCGAGATAAGAATATTCTCGTTTAGAGTAACTATTTACTTTCAAACCATGTTTAAAATGACTTGCTAGAAGATCGGAGGCTTTTTAAAGCTAAGTCTCTAATATGCTTTTATAGTCAGAAATAAATCCATTTAGATTACAAAGCAGAAGCATGTATATAATTATTTATGTATTAAAATTATTTGGTACTTGAATTCCAAAAATGGCAACCATTTTTTTTTAGTTTTTGTTTTTAATTTGGGAGGAAAGTTAATGGTGAAATTACAGTTGTGATGCAATTGCATTTTATTGCAATATGAAGAAATTATGTATTACTAAATCAGTTTATTATTTCAGGCTTTTGAAGACCTCAGTAAGCTGATGGAAAAGGTAATACCTCCACTTTATTAGTAAGCATGCTGATTAATTGGGGACTGAAGAAACTAATTTTATTCAACAGAATAAAATAGGGGATGGAAGTTCTGGGATTCAGCTATATAGAAGTATTAATTGTGTGTGTGTGTGTGTGTGTGTGTGTGTATATATAAAACATGCACATACTGTAAATAAAACTGCATTATTTGAATCATCATAGCCTAATGATTAATTGTGAAGTTATCATATGAACTAAATAAAGTGAAATATTATTGACAGTCTGTCTAGATGGTAGATATTTGTCTTAATACAGCAAGCTGCAATTTACTCCAACTCAATAACACCTAACTAGCTTGTGAAGGAAGAGAAATGCCAGCCAAACCTAACCCAAGAACACTCTTTCCTAGCTTTGACCGGCTGAACAGTTCAGCAACTCAAACTTGTTCTGTGAAGAGTGATCTCACAATAAAGGAGCAAGATTGTGTTCTATCATGATTTTTTTTGTGTGTGTGTCTTATAGGCAAAGGAAATGGTGGAATTGTCCAAATCAATTGCTAGCAAGATCAGAGAAAAGCAGGGTGACATCACTGAAGATGAGGTCAGCTAATATTCTGCTAAATTGTGATTCCTTCATCATTCGAAGTGGTAAAACAGCTCATTTTTCAATAAACTGTGATTTGTTCAGTGAATATTAGTAAACAAGTATTAACAAGGTAAACAAGATTAATGTTATATAAATATAGCCAATATAGTGGGGTGCCATGCTCACAATATGGTTGCATGATATTACAAGTGGGGACTTATCAAAATTCCATTTCATTCCATTTCTATACTTTATCTTACCCTTGAGTTGAAATCTCTTTTCCGCCATCTCAATCTCAATAAACAGTGATATGAGACTCCCATATCACTAAGGGAAGCTTCTCAAAAGAGAACATCCTCATGGAAAATCTACCAATCCACTGTGTGGATTAGTCAGTTTCCTCAAATCTGTTTATCAGAAAGTAAGCGACAAAAAAATGATGGGATCCTGCTACATTTTTTTCAAGTATGCCAGGTGTATATCATGACCATGTGAGGCTGAGAAACCTTTTTTTCCTTCTTTCCTTCCTCCTTCCTTTTGTTCTTCTGTAGGGGGACATCATTCTTTTGTTTTGAATTTTCCCTCTTTTGTGCGTTGGGTATATTAGGATCTTCTTCCAAGTTCACATAGTCTATTTTAATTAATTACTGTTTGATAAAAAATCTGGTATTTTCAATTTTAATTTGTCATTTTTTAGACAATAAGATTCAAATCCTATTTGTTGAGTATGGGCATTGCCAATCCAGTTACCCGGGAAACCTATGGATCTGGCACTCATTACCATATGCAACTGGCAAAACAATTGGCTGGAATTTTACAGGCACCTTTAGAGGTAAAGTATTTAATTGTCTTTTATGTTTTTTTTTAATGTGCAGCCTTATATACCAGCACATTGTCCCTTTAGCTAAACTTAAAAGGCCAAGGAAGTCAAATCTACTTAGCACGTAAATCAGAGAACATTAGGAAATCCTGGGGTTGTAGTCTAGATACAGAATTTGAAAAAGGAAATCTTGGAAAATCACTACTGAACTGTTGTCAAAAATATTAAGTTAACATATTTGATTCCAAGGGAGTCTTTTTACACATTATCCATAAATGATCCTGAATCTACAGATCTCAGTTCCTCTACTATAATTCTTTGTTTACTTTTCTCATGATAGAGAAAAAAATAATAGTTTACCTAATAAAATAAATATAGTGCTTTATGAAATCAGAACTGTTTATAAATAAATCCATTAAAATACATATAGTCCTCATTTAGCCACCACAATTGAGATTAACAACTTGGTCACTAAGCGATATGGTCATTAAATGGAACACCACTTGACTGCCACTGTGCTTCGAATTTTCCATCAGCTTTCCTTTTTCCCCACTCCTGCATCCTTTGGGATGCTCATCCCAGTGCTGGAATAATCAACAAGAAGAGAAATAAAGTTTGTATTTCCACTCATTTGAGGAAAAGGGATTACAAGACAGGAAGCAAGCAGACAACGGGAAAGGAATATGCTAGTACCAGCTGTTTGCCTGGTGGCGTTCCTGGCTCCCAATCCTGAGGCAGACAAAAACCAAGGTGTAAACATAATTAAAACATTTTCAGTTTCAAGCAGCATCTGCAAGCCAGCTAATTAAGACCACAGAGCTGAGCTTCTTGACTTGGGGTGAGTGCTTTTGGGGAAGCCCTGTAGATAAAAACTCTGCACTGAAAAACAGCTCCAAAGGGGGAGCAATTTCTCTATTCTATGAGGGTGGGGAGAAAAAAATGAAGTCAGGTCAAAGACATCAAGTTCTGACTTTAAAGACAAACAAATCACTGAGAATGACACTTTAAAGACTGTAAGTGCAGACATGGGGCACCAAGTCACTTCATCCTCACCATCGTAACTTCAATCACTGCCTAACGCACTCACAAAGCAAGATCTACTTTACAGGGGGGGAAAATCCAAGATTACTCATACAATAGCACAAAGAGTAGAATAAAAGAAATGTAAAACCAGGCAGGTAGAAACTAAAACTCAGTAAAATAAAAATAAAAACATGAAATAGAGAAGACTAAAAGTAACTAAGAGGGATTTCTTCAACTTGAGCATCATATAGATGGAGAGAGAAAGAAGAAAGAAAAGGGAAAGAATGAATAAGAGAGAAAGGAAGAAAAGGGATAGACAAAGAAAGACAGGATGGAAGGGAGACAAAGGAGGGAGAGAGGAGAAAGTGAATGAGATATATGAATGAATGGATGAATAGATAGATACATGGAAGGAGGGAGGGAGGGAGAAAAAAAGGAGAGGAAGGAAAGATACAAACCCTGGCTTCAGAAGACTCTTTGAAACAGCACAGCAATCTAGGGCTGGAAGAGATCTTGGAGATCATCTTCTAGTCCAAGAGTCTTCAAACTTGGCAAGTTTAAGACTTGTGGACTTCAACTCCCAGAATTCCTGAGCTAACATGACTGGAGGAGGAATTCTGGGAGCTGAAGTCCACAAGTCTTAAAGCTGTCAAGTTTGAAGACCTCTGATATAGAATATTGAATTGAATTGTACTGAACTGAACTGAACTTTATTTGGCAAAGTGTGATTCGACACACAAGGAATTTGTCTCCGGTACAGAAGTGCTCATTAAAATTATTGTAGCATAAATGTTATATTTGGATGCCATGGAATAAAGAAGACATTCTGAAAGATAATTGCAGGACAATGTGGTTATCCATACCCATGCATGCTAAGAGGAGAGATATTTGAATGCATGGCAAATAAAGTAATACAAGTTCTGCAAAAATTCAATTCAGAGGCATTTCAGAATAAATATTGGTCATGTTTCTATTTTTCGCTTCACATCTTTATATTACTAACCCTTGATTCCCACAATGTTTAACTGGGTGGAATGGTACACCATAGGCAAAACGTTTTGAGCCAAGTTCCTCAAATGAGCTAACTTGCAGAATGCATCCAAATCCAGGATTTATGACTCCCATAAAATTGAAATTTGGCAAATTTTATAAACATTTTAATGACATAAAAGTTACCATAGAACAGTTTATGGCATAATTCAAAATGTCACAAAACATTTCCTGTGCTGATGTTTGATTGTGCTATATTGTTTAATGTGGGCTGTTTTCAAGGCAGATACATTTGAATGTATCCCAGCTTTTCCAGTAAAGGAAGTTCATTAGAAACACTCACATTCTTGGAAGCATTGAGAAATCTGATAAGGAAATTACCTCTGAGAGGATGACCCAGGGAGTCACAGGTTATCTAGTATCTTGTTAAAAGCTGTAACTCTTCGAAAAGAGATTATTGATTTGAGGTATATTTTTGGCAATGTTAGGTATCACTGGAAAAAAACGACTGGAATGACACATTTATGGCTCTGTTGAATGTTCTGGTACCACTGTCCTCTTTACCGCAGTCTTGCACCTGTTGGTTTTGGCATCAGGTATATTGCTGCTGTGAAGCTACATCTGTTTGGATTATAACTTCAGCACCATTTTTATTTTTCCAGTGTTCTCTCTGGAAATATTGATATTGTCAGATGGCCAGATTTGGTTTGGGATAGCAGAATTTGTGTTTTAAGAGCTGTTCTTAAATCAACAGGAACGGGGAGGAATAATGTCCCTCACAGAAGTTTATTGTCTGGTGAATCGTGCTCGTGGCCTAGAGGTAAGGAATGCATTGTCTTCTGCGCTTTAACAAAACTATTTGAGCTTAACTAAAGATGCCAAGGAATCTTTCTGGGATAATTGCTGATGGCAAATACTGGAACTTAATCATTATTTTTGCTATTGGTCAATAACATAAAGATTGTCCTAGCACAATAAGCCATCTGGCAATGCATTAGAAATCAGTAGAATGAAAACAAACACCTAGATTGCCATTTTTAAGGCCACAACTCTGTTCAAATTTACCTGAAATGAAATTCTATTAAACTCACGAGGATTATTATTAGGAAACAAGCAAACATATACTGTTAAAGTATAAGGAGGATCCTATGGTCAAAAAAAGTCAGTTTTGTAAAATGAAAGCCAGAAAAAGATGTGTCTGCTGATTGTTAATGTGTGTGTGTGCGTGTGTGTGTTAATACACAGAGACTGCTGCTTTGAGAGCCTGGGACTGTTGATAGACTAAAATAGTTAAAGGGTGTGCACAGACTTGGTTAGAAGATGTAAACATCTCATACAAACCTAGTTGAAACTAGAATATCTGCAAGGCTTTCTACTACAAATCAGCTAGCTCCAAGGAATCCTCCATTGCCAGCATCTTGCTGTGGAATTGCCAAATGTGCAGGAGGAGAGATGGATTCCAGCTATTGTGCATTTTGAGGCTAGCACGTTTGAAACAAAGAAGTAGATGGTGGCAAAATCTGTTTTCCACTGTTCTTTTCAGAGGCTCAGTGACATGGTGACAAGGTAGGAGAGACTTCCCCAATCTGGTGCTGGCCAACTGCATCAGTTTTTAATGTCTATTCTCACAACTAGCTGATAGTAGAGACTGAAAGACTGTGTTATGTAATCCAACACACATCATGTTAAAAGAACGACAATGAAGCATTCCAAAAAGACAAATATGCATGTCTTCAGCAAGTATGAATTGTCTGAATGTATGTTATTCTTCATTCTTTTAAGTGTCACACATTCATGGTTTTTTTAAAGAAAGAATGGGGTTTATAGTATATGACAACATTACTCAAATTGTAATCATTGTCCCTTAATTGCTCTTTAAATCTCACAAAGGAATGCAAAAGCCTTGTTAGGGATATCCTAAATGTGGAAGTGTGATTATTATAAGATTAAGCATATGTATATTTTCTCATTAGTTGCTTTCCCCTGAAGATCTAGTAAATGCTTGTAAGATGTTGGAATCACTAAAGTTACCTCTAAGGTAAGAAGTCTTCAGATTGTAATGGGGTGCAAGGGAAATCTCTCAAAAGGTGGGATGGGGCTCAGTCCTTTCCCTTCCTTGTATTTAGCGATAGCACTTAGACTTATACACCGCTTCATAGTGCTTTACAGCCCTCTAAAAGCAGTTTACAGAGTCAGCCTATTGCCCCCAACAATCTGGGTCCTCATTTTACTGGCCTTGGATGGATGGATGGATAGATGGCTGAGTCAACCTTGAGCAGGTCAGGATTGAACTGCTGGCAATGGGCAGAATTAACCTGCAATACTGCATTCTAACCACCAGGGCTCTATTTACTTGTTTGTTAGATTTATATCCTGCCCTTTGTTCAGGATCTCCAGGTGCCCATATAGATAGAACCTTTATTTGATGTGTTTTTCAGATCCTTATAAAACCTATGTGGAGAAAAATGAGATTCAGAATTAGGGAGCGGCAAAAAGCAAAACCTAAATATATGTGTGGAGTTTTCTCATCATATGAAAATGTCCATATTATAATCGGATATTATTCTGATAAAACTCCATGCTGCTTTCTCATGCATTTATGGAGTGTAGAAATCATACTGGACTGAACTTTTCACGTCTTCATCCACCTTGTAATGTCTGTCACAGTACTCTGACACATGCCATTACATTATACCAAGTTGTTATCACTTTGTCCCCATATGTAGAAAAAGCTTTGCTAACAGAAATGTCTTTGTCAGACTCTTAAAGGCACAGGAATAAAGATGGTTTTTAAAAGTTGACAACTATGTTCCGGACTAATGGAATGGAAATACTACAGATTTGATTTGATTTCTTTGCCAAACACACACACGAGGAAAGAGTTATGTGACATTTGGATTGAGACAAAAGCTTACACATAGAGAGGTTGTGGATCAAGCGGAGTGTGCAAGTCATGGAGATCTTACAGATGCACAGTGTGGAAAAGACATTGGGGAAAGTGGATAAATAAAGAACATTTCAGGAACAGGAAAGAGGAAATGTGGAATTGCAAAGAAGGACCTAGTCCTAGTAAATGAGGAGGGGCTCTGGGAAAAAATCCTCACTGTTCTTCAGATCAAAGCAGGCTGCATACAATGAGGAAGGAGGAGGAGTTTGGGAAAGGCTAATTAAAACGGCTAAAGAAAGCAAGACAAAATAACCCATGGTAGGAAAACAGGAACTTGAGGAAACCATGGAGGATGGAGATAGGAGAAAAAGCAGAGCAAAGAAAAAAAACCTAGTAGGGACACTCCCCATTTGCAAGAAAGGAGCTCAGCAGGCATCAGTCTATGGATGGCAACTAACTTTTAAGTTGTGATCATACAAGATCAGTTACAAACTTGGGCGCTGCCTTTATGCAACATGCTAAACCTGGTCAATTTTTTCAGTGTATTAATGTGGAATCAGCTTACAGTTCTGTTTAAACCAAGAAGACGGGTTAATTTGGTATCCAGGTTTAACCTATTGTGTAACTGAAGCTGCAGAACTGCTAGGACATCTGCCTCTTAATCCTGATATGGAAATATTCTGTTTCATTGTGTCCTAAGACAAACAGAGGGTACCAAAACAGAGTATTAGAGCCATGGTGGCATAGTGGTTATAGAATGCAGTATTGTAGACTAACTCTTCTCACTGCCAGCAGTTCAATCCTAATGGGGTTCAACGTTGACTCAGCCTTCCACCCTTCCAAGGTCGGTAAAATGAGGGTCCAGGTTGTTGGGGGCAATAGGCTGACTCTGTAAACAGTTTAGAGAGAGCTGTAAAGCACTGTGAAGTGTTATATAAAGCTTATTGCTATTGCTATTGGGCATCATATTGGTGGGTAGTCCAACTCTTTGGTGACTGATTAGAGCTCAGATTTGTGCTTTTCTTTCTTTTTGGGATTTAGATTACGAATATTTGACAGTGGCGTTATGGTGATTGAACTCCTATCACATAATGAAGAAGAAATGGTGGCTTCTGCTTTAGAGACAGTATGTATTTTAAGGGAAGAGGCATATTGTTGTTGCCTAGCCTGGCATCTAGATGGGCTTCTTCCTTTTGCTTATTATCTTTTGTTAAGCACACATCCGTAGACACCCACACATTTAAACCTGCCAGGAGAAAAGACATCTATCTGGTTTGGGCTCAGTATATTTAACTTTAATGTTGACCGATTCCCCTCTATCGGCATATATTATTTCCTATCTTTATTGAAACAGGATACTTGTACTGCAAATACAATGTTTTAACCATTGTTTTCAACCTAGACTATTCATCATGGAAATAGTTGTTTGGAAAACCTTTAAATTCATTCTAAATCCCGTTTTTAAATATTAGACGTCTTTGTTTTTGCCTTACTTTTTAAAATAATAAATGAATCTGTTAAATTAAATTGCAAAGCAGGAAAGGCCTGGTAATTGACCCAAAGTTTAGGGGCACAGGCCTAGCTTCAAAGGGTTTCCTGTTTCTGGGAGTAGGAATAAACTTTATGTGAAAAAAAGGATGGTCATTTCACATGTAATGAAGACAAGCTTGATATTTATCAAATTAGTTACCCTTTGCTACCCCTCCTTCTGCCGACAACTCGATTATATAGTATATGGGTCCATAGGAGCTCTCTCTGATAAACAGAACTGCTTTGTGCCACATATTGTATTCATTTTGGGTGTTGCATTGCATCATGTATATGTAGTCTTTGACTCACAACCACAATTGAAACCAAAATTTCTGTTGCTAAGTGAGGAATTTGTTAAGTGAGTTTGGCCGCTTTTTATGACTTTTCTTGCCATAGTTCTTAAACTTAGTAACAGTTATTGAGTGACTCTGGCTTCCCCATTGACTTTGCTTGTCAGAAGGTCACAAAAGATTATCACATGATCCCAGGAGATTGCAATTGTCATAAATATGAATCGGTTGCCAAGCACCTGAATTTTGATCACATGACCATGGGGATACTTCAATGGTTGGAAGTGTGAAAAATGGTTATAAGTCATTTTTTTCAGGACCATTGTAACTTCAAACTGTCACTAAATGAGCTGTTGTAAATCGAGGACTGCCTGTATAGAAAAGAGGCATTGCTTGCATCAGAACATTGCAATTCTGATCTCTTCAATCTGAGCCCTTTCCCTCTCCATATATACTGTACTCCTGATATGGGACTATCACATTGACTCACCGTATTCTTGGGGAAGAGGATAAGAGAGAATTGTTTTCTCAGAACTCTCACGGTTTGTCATGGCCAGACAAAGATTGGGTTTCTCATGTAAATCCCACAGACAATTTCTATATGGGGAAAGCCCAACATATAAGCTTAAAAAATGTTCCACGTTTCCTTAGTCCACAACATGCTCTTCCTCTTAGATTTATAGCCTGAGTTCCACAGAACAGGCCAGTGTGCATGTCATGTTAAGTTATTCAGAGTCAAATCCACCTGGGAGAAGATGGCTGATAATGCATTAGCTTGATTAAGCAAGTTTAGCATGAAATGTGGTAAGCGATATACTGACTTTGCCCAGAGCAAGCTAGGTAACAATAAATTAGTTTAGTTTAGTTTATTGTCATTGCACCTCGTACAACGAAATCAAACACCACCTTCGGTGCACATCATGACCATGAAAATAAACACAAAATACACATCCTTCACACTCCACACATTGAATTGAAAACCCCCAACACCACACCAACACTGCACTATACACAAAATTCAAAAGAGCTACTGCCCTGGGATAGAAGCTGTTTTTCAGCCTATTTGTCCTTGTTTTTATTATTCTGTACCATCTGCCAGATGGTAATAGTTCAAAAAAAGGTTGCCCAGGATAAGACGGATCTTTGAGAACGTTTTGAACTTTTTTAAGGCAGCAGGAACTATAAAGCTCTTCCAAAGAGGGGAGAGGGCAAACAATGATCTTCTGGGCAATCAAGCTAACCCTCTGGAATGCTTTCCTATCTGCCACTGTGCAATTGGCAATAAACTTATTAACTTGTTATTAAAAATTATCAGATTATGATGTTTCAGGGATGGGGGGGAGTTGGATGGAACTACAGTCCTGTGTTTTCATACTAAGTTTTGCTAAGCAAACCATTGATGATTTGTGACCCTTAACCATTCAGAGGTGGAATTAATATGATGAGAATGTTTGCAAAGCCAGCTTCAGTATTATTCATAATTGCAATTACATACTCATGTGCAAGACTCATTCTTGTCTTTGTAAACATGTGCTAGTATCACTGTGGCCAACCAAAGCTTCCAGTCTTCTTCAGAAGGACCATTGAATTATGGGACTTCTCATTGCCTCACTCATTTTATCAAACTCTC
This sequence comes from Pseudonaja textilis, assembly GCF_049901715.1. Taxonomy (NCBI): domain Eukaryota; kingdom Metazoa; phylum Chordata; class Lepidosauria; order Squamata; family Elapidae; genus Pseudonaja; species Pseudonaja textilis. Next base: position 142,336,760 of record NC_141990.1, read on the forward strand.
CCAGGGCTTGGATTAATGGAAGACTAGCTTTTGGATTGATTGATTTCCCACCTAAAATCATCTAAGGCTTAAGGATACAGTCATTCAAATCAAATTCAAATCTTTATTGTCAGTGCACAACATGTGTACAATGAGATTGGCTCAGCCTCCCTTAGTGCACTCCCCCCAGCACAATACATCTCTCAGTGAAAAAAAAAAAAGAGAAAATCCCTAGCCCAGTGATCATACTAACAAACGCACAATCCTCCATACATATATGTGCATAACATAACATTATATTATATTGCACCAATGTGATCATGTTACACATTGCACCAGCCCTGTAAGTCTGTCATACTATGTAATTGTGGTGTTTATGTTGCATTCAGGAGTCTGATAGCCCATGGATAAAAGCTGTTTTCCAGCCTGTTTGTATGACTGGCTATGCTTCTATATCTCCTGCCTGATGGCAGGAGAATAAAGAAGTGTTGACCAGGGTGTGAGTCATCCCTGAGGATTTTCCTCACTCTTCTAAGGCAGCGAGCCCTAGCGATTTCATCTGGTGGTGTCAGGGGACAGCCCATGATGTGTTCATTACTTTCTGTAATATTTTTCTATTCGCGGCTATCAGGCCAGCATACCATACCCTAATGCAATAAGTGAGGACGCTTTCGATTGTGTACCAGTAAAAGGAGGTCATCAGTTGTTCCACCTTGTTTTTCCGCAAGACCCTGAGGAATAAGACCCATGACAGTGTCCTATATCTCTAAAAGCAGTGGTGCTTATTTCTAGTAGACAGTTACAGAACTGCCAGGTTTATTTTGGGGAACTCTGAATGAAAACTGAACGCATTTTATTTCCATCTTGATATAAAGTTTTCATGAAAAAAACGTGTGGAAGTTTTAACAGTTGCTCAGAATGGTAAAGCTGTTGAATCAAGGATAGTAGAAAAATAGATACTCACTATATAATATAAAAAACAGAAAAGATGGTAGCAAAGCATTGTAACATACAGACTATTAATCTCTGAACTTTTTCCCTCTTAGGTTTCTGAGAAGGGATCTCTTACTGCCGAAGAGTTTGCAAAGCTTGTAGGAATGTCTGTGCTTTTAGCCAAAGAAAGGTAAAACTCTTCCATATGTTCTGATTTTAATGACAGAATAAATTATACTTGAAGAATTATTTGATTATAATTTAAAAAATATTTTACTCATTTTTGCAGGTTGCTGTTAGCTGAAAAGATGGGCCAGCTTTGCAGAGATGATTCTGTAGAAGGCTTGAGATTCTATCCAAATTTATTTGTTACCCAAAGCTGATTATTCATTTTTTCTATTTTTATCTTATTTAAATATGTTTGCTAGATGCAGTCTGAAGAAAAGAATGTCAAGAGATATACCCATTTATACCATGGTTTAGCTAAATTGTAATGATGAACCAGTAATGCACCAGGAGGGAAGAAGGGATTAGCTATGTGTAGAAAGAGAATAACACCCCTAAAACCTTGTAGATATCATGAAACTGCAGCTATTTCAGATCTTCAAAGCAAATTGGACATGAAGGTCCGTTTAATGACTTTTTTCAAGAAGGAAGAAAGTGAAATGATTTTTAAAAAAACATGAGGGGAGGGTTAACTGTGGGCTATTTGCAAGGCTAGATAAATCAAGTAGTCTATTTCTCCCTCCATCCATCTTTTGCCATGGATTTGCATCTGCAACTTGAAATCAATAAAATATTAACAGGAGAAAAAATATTTCTAGAGCAATCTAATGCAAAATAATGTTAGAAATGTCCATATTTTAGGAACAAAACTTCCTTATCAACATTTGTTTGTAATTATTTTCAAAGGAAGAATGGATCAGAAAACTGTTTTGTGTATGGCTTCATGCTGAATGTTAAGACAAGGAGCGCTGTGAACTCAAATTTCCTTCCTTCCATTCTTCAGTTGTTGATTCTACAAAGTTTCTATTTTTGTCTCTCTGGCATAGCTGTGAAGGATATTCATCCTGAGTTCTTCTAAGCCAGAGGTTTTTTATGTTTCATCTTTATATTAAAAAATAAAGATGAAAGATTTATTCATCCTTTATCTTGGAAAAGTTCGCTGGTACTGTATCAGTTTTTATATGAAACAAGAAAACTTTGGTTTCACAAGTTATCTGTTATTTTTTTACTAAGATTATATCCTATTAAATACCAATAATCTCATTGCCCTGTTATTCTGTTTCTCTACCAGATCCACAGTTCACACTTGGCTAGCCAATAGTTTTTTTAGCATCAAGTGTCTAAAATATACAATAATACCAAAATAAGGTATTAAAGTTGTCAGTGTGGCTATTTGTATTCATAGAAATATTCATGAATGTTTATTCTGATAATAAAATTCAATTTAATTTTAAATGTGTAAACTAAAATACAAATACAAGGATTGTACTTTGTTACATTACATTTCTGACTATATTTGTATTTTCAGTTGAATTCATTTAAATTTTAAAACTTAGAGAATAACAGTCATTTTGCCAGTGCAATCTTTTTAAAAGTTGCTGTCATCTCCCATTTTGATTATTTGATGAAACTATATTTTTGTTGTACAATATGACAGCTGATTTTATACTTCTAATTTTTTGCTACTTTCAGATATTAAAGTGTATGAGAGGCATTCCTGCTAAGAAGGAACACACAGTATTTTTCTGTGACTATAGTTGGCAGCAGTTTCTGTCAATTTCAATAAATCTGTTTAAAGCAACCAGTGTTTATATTATAAGTGGTGTGCTTGTCAGGGAGTCTTCTGAATAAAATTTAGTTGGGTGGGCTCATTTGGAGATTAGTTGTCCATAACTGGGAAAAATACACTAAGTCTGTTAATTGTTCATGTCTTAATTTGCAAACAGAATCAGTTCCTTTGCTCTTGACATTTTTCTTTTCAAGAAACTACGTAAAGAAGTAGACCTCCCTCCCTTTCCTTGTGTGATTACTTTGAGGGAACGGTACTGATTATATGTCCTGTTATCGATACAGCAGTTTTTGTGATTTTTTTTTTTTGGTACACTTTGTTAAATCCGTTAAGAAATAGTGCTTGAACATTGTTCTGATCATTGGGAATGGCCCCTTTTAAATTTCTCGATAAAAGTGCAGTGAAAAGTAAAACCACTCCCCACTATAAAAGAAAATACAATAGGGAGAAGAAACTGCCAAAGAGCCATCAGTAAACAGCCCAACCAAGGAATCTCTAAGTCCATCCCCACCCACACAAGCAGGAAAGACACCAGAATATAAACTGTAAGAAAACAAGCTCAGAGAGCACCAAGGACCCCTTCAAGAATAAGATGGCATAGATCAGGGGTGTCCAACCTTGGCATAGATGATCTGCTGGGAATCTCATCACCTATATGTATATAATTGGCTTTGGCTGCTACTTCAAGGCTGCTGTGGAGTGGAATTAGCTGAGCTCCTCAGCCAGTGCAAATTCATCATCTCAATCTCAGGTGGCAAGAGAGATGATAACTCCATTGCAACACGCTTGACGTATGGCTAATAGAGAATTATTTATCATTGTTTAAGCCCTCAAAGTTCAGTTCATAAAACAGCTATGGGGAGAATAAAAACAAAAATTTCCTCCCCCTTCTCCCACGCCCCCAGGCAGTCATTTTTCTGGTGTGTCCATATGTATACATTTTCTTTGCACAAATGTCATCTTGGTGGATTAGTGCAGAAATGTATTAAAATGGTAGCAAATCTTAATACAAGGAGGGTTCTAGTGACTGAAACCCATGAAGTTACAGATTTATAAACTTTTGTAACTTTTAGAATGACTAAACACTTGTCTCCAAGAGGCTCACACAAGGGATAGAAATCACTACTACCTCCTGTTCATGTTGCCCATCAGATAAACATGCAGCTATTATAAGTAGGAGTCATTGTCTCGACCTACATTAGTTTGACTCATCCTATCTTGAAAGCATCTTAAGTTGGTAGTGAAAGTAACTTTATGATCAGCCCTTGCATTTAAGATCTGCAGATCTGTATACTTCGAAGGAAGAGCATAAGCAGTTGTGGTTTCACTTAGTAACTGCTTTGCTTAATGACTTGAGTTGCCTGTCCCCATTGCTGTCTGTAAACAAGGTGTGTATCTCCAGCTCTCGTTTATACGTATTTTGCATTCACCATTTCTGACAAATTTTCAATAGGTATGTTCATTTATCACAGGGAGTGCTTGTTTTCATTCCCGCAAAGCTGATAAATCTTTCTGGCATCTAATGACAGATGGCAGGGCCCATTTCCTCCTCTAGCATATAACCTTTTCCAGCTGAACAGGCTTTTGCAAGCATTAGTTAGCTTTTTACAATAGTTTATTTAATGTTTCGCCCATTTTCGGATCAACTGAATGGTCTTTCCATTAGAGCTCATGAACAAATCATCATTATCCTGTCAATTGTAAAAAAAAAAAAACCCAGATCCAATAAAGAAATCTTGCTGGCTACTATTATTCTTAGCTTTAGGAAGGGAGTGTAGGTTACTGGTGTGTATTTCTGTACAGAAGTAAGGAAATACGCGTATCCTTTTTCTAGCTTCAAGGAAAATGTCAGTGGTCGGAAAGCGATCCTGTAGCTTTCCCCAGCAAAAACGTTTTCGCCCGTCAGGCTTCCTCGCAAAGAAATACGTCCCTCGCACCTTCCAACGGTAATCGAGGCAGCCACTTAAAAAAAAAAAATCCCTGAAAACTACACAGGGCAAAAAAAAAAAAACCTGTCCCAAATCTCTCCACTCTCCCTGCCAAACCTCCACCTGTCTCAACGCATTCTGCCCGCAACGCGCGGGACCTCCGGACTCTCCCACCGCGCTTCTTTCCGCCTCAAGAAACGCGCGGGCATTTTTGAAGGAAACGAGGCGAGCCAGGCCCTTGCAGGGATTCTCTTTTTTTTATCTCGCCGAGAGCGCGGCGATGAACCCAATTCACTTGAGTTCCCACGACGGCGTGTTTCTTAACCACAGGCAAACTTTGTGGCTGCCATCGCGCGCTCTCCGCAAACGCGCGTCGCGCTGGTCGTGGGGAGGGGAAAGTCCTGCCCCCGCCTCACAAACTAGTCCCGCAATTCTGAGCCGGGAAGGGTGGGGTGTGTGTGTGTGTGTGAACGAAACGCGTCCCGCAGAAGGGCGCGGTGAGAGGCGGCGGGACGCGTTTCTTTCCAGACCCGGCTGGGCTCGGCGGCTGCGCCAGCGCTTTCCAGTGGGGCGGGCCAGCCAGCCTGTCCGCTTCCCGTCTCTCTCTCTCTCTCTCTTTTTGCGCCACGCCCGAGGCCAGAGGCGCATCTCTCTCTGCTCCAGCTCGGGCGCGTCTCCTCCGATAGCCGAGGAGGAGAAGTCTCCGCGGTGCTCCCGCTCCAGACATGAGCCCCCAACGTGGGGAGAAACGGGCGAGAGGTCGGCGGCGAAGCCAGCTGTTGGCGCCCCCGCGGCTTTTGCTCCTCAGCTTCTTCACCTGACGCCTCGCCGAAGAGCTCCTTCCTCGAGCAAACTGGAGAGATCCCCTTCGAGGATCAAGGTCGGAACTGGATCGCTTGCGCTGCCAGGGCGCGCAGCCGAGGATACGGCCACCGCACTCCCTCGGTGCGCTCGCCTGTTTTCCTCCCGCGCCGCCTCTTGTTCCGCAGTTGCCCCAGCGCGCTTTTGAAGCAGTAGTTAGGCGCTGAGTAATGGGTCGGCGAAGAAGGAAAATGCACTATATATTTGTGGGACGGTGGGAGGTTATTTTTCTTACGAAGTGAGTTGCTTTGGGAATGCAGGTAGTCCTCGACTTACTACCATGATGGAGCAACTGTAGTGATTCGCTTAACAAGAAAATGAGGCAAAATTCACTTAGCAGCTGCCTCATCTAGGGACAGAAATTTGGGGCTTCACTGTGGTCATAAGTTGAGGACCACCTGTACCCTGTTGCTTGCAATAAGAACATCTTTATTTTTGAAAACTATGTAGATGCTGCTTTTTTGTAAAATAAATTCAAGGAGGCTGGCACACATAGAACATTTTTTTTTTTTGCTCATGCTTTTTCAAAAGTACGGGTAGTCTTTCACTTACAACTACAATGGAGCCCAACGTTTATGTTGGTGAGTAAGAACTGTGTTAACTTAATTTAATGCCCCATTTTACGACTTTTCTTGCCATGGTGGTCAAGTCAACTGCTGCGGTTGATAAGTTACTAACCCGGTTGTTAAGTAAATCTGGCTACTCCCATTGACTTTGCTTGTCAGAAGGTCACAAAAAGTGATTGCATGACCCCACTGGGACACTGCAACCATCATAAATATGAACCAGTCTGTCAAGCATCTGAGTTTTGATCACGTGATTGTGGGGATGCTGCAAAGGTTGTAACTTTGAAAACTGGGTATAACTTTTTCAGTGCTGTTGTAACTTTGAACAGTCACTAAATGAACTGTTGCAAGTTGAGGACTACTTGTACAGGTTTTAAAAGGTTTGTGATTCTTTTGTGTACCGATCTGTTTCTGCTCTGGAGTTGATCAGTTCAGTAAAATCTGGCCATTTGCAGTTAAACATGAAGTCTTTATTTCTTGTCCCAACATGATTTTTGGATTTCTATCTTAGCGATTGCTCAAATACTCTCTCCACCCTTTTTTTCTCTCTCCTTCTTCCACTGAACTTCTGAGCTATCCAATAATTTCTGTGCAAACTAATGAAGTATGTACCGGTAATTGAAATCCAGATCCCCCAGGCTAATAGCAGAAAATATTAGAAAGCAACTCTGCAATGGGAAAATCAACTGATCATAAAAAGTTGAAATAACTTTAAAGGTCTGTCATAAACACAGAGAGTAATATGTTATAGTCAGTACTGAAAGTATGTTAAAGGGACTGGCTCAGCTTTGTGTTCTGAAATGGAATTGTGCATGCATATAATTTACAATTTGGCAGTGACACAGATCCTTTGTTTAAATACACAGGCAGAGTCCAGTCTGCTAGAGGCATGGATTGTTCATGGACAGTGGGACTTCTAATGGGATACAGAAACCACTTTTTTTGCAGGTGTATTTCTATTCTAAAACAATGGCATTGCATGCAGTGTAAGAGCATTTGAAATGCTTATGATGCCAAGGCACCTTTTTGGATGCTTTTGCTATGTTATGGCAACACAATCTGTATCTAGTCCAGGCTAGTCCAACCTACATATCCAGGTGTATTGTTGCTGAGATCCTGAATTCATTTAGTTACCAGTAGCTTTTGCACAACTTAATTAAGTATAAAGAAGCTCCAGTTTAAAATGTCCGGTTCCCAGAGGTTTTCTTTGCAGTTCTTAGTTTCTTATTTGCATAAAAGTCTCAATGATAGCTATATGGTAGAGGCTGATGCTCCAGCCACTGAGACCACAGACTATTCTGGATGAAGATGATGGACATTAGATTGAAAATACAACTTCAAGGGAAAGTGATACTTTGGAAAGTCTAAGAATTAGGACTGCAGGTCCTCCAAGGGCTAATAGGTGTCACTTTTTTTTTTATTTCCATGGCTTTTTATTTCAGAGAAATGTATAAGAACTGAACTTTATTTTGGGCTGGAATAGGACATGAAGAATAAAAGGAGTTGGGAGATCACCAGATCAGGATGAAACAGAAGTTGAACATTTTTCCAAACCTACTTCTAGTTTTGCTCTGTGACTATGGTGAGTATTTGGTAAAATTAGCTGGGGATACATCACTCTTGTCATTTTGAAATGTGATGTCCAGATGGATGGACTGGCAAATCCCATCGTTCCTTGATGTCTAATAAAAAGCACTAAGTTGGAAGAAGTTCAGTAGGTACTTGAGGAAACTTGAGTTATTTTCCTTTCCTATAACTCTACACACCTGGAGGAAGACTGGAGCAAGCAGACTAGCCTATTACCTTCTCTGTTTTCTCTGCCCTGCCTTCCATATATGAACGGTGAACTTTCTGTAAAAAAAATGACCCTCCCTCAATGGTGGTTTTGGATGGTGGGGAAGCAGACAATTCATGGATCCAAAATCACATTTCTTAATGAATTTTAGACTTAACAGCAACAACATCGGCCATCATTGAATTGAACCAAGCAGCAAGTCTTGCTACATACAGTACTAAACAGTTTTAAGTGTTTTTTTTTTCAAATATCAAGGGAACTATTTAAAGTTGTAGCTATTAGCTTTAATTTTAGGTAGTTAATGGTTTTAAATGTTTAACTTTCTAGAAAAACAGATGTTCTTTCTAAAAAATTGAAATCCGGTATGGGACAGGGAATCAAAAGTAGTGGAGGTAGGTTTGTCCAATGTAGTTGTGCTCTGTTACATTGTATGATGTAGCAGCTTTAAAATTATTTGTTTGTAAGAATGGTAAGGGAGAGAAGATTTAGGAGGGAAGAGTGGAAACAGTGGGGGTTTCTTGCTTGTGGTTAACAGATGTACTTACTTTTATTAAAAACAGCTAAGAATAAGAGAATTAATGGACCTAGCAC